>NC_084637.1:18062157-18192157 GCF_033978795.1 Nerophis ophidion | reverse complement strand
TGATTCATTATTATTTTTTGAGGAATGACAGTTTTATGTTTGTTTTTTTAAAGTCCCACTAAAATTATTGGGGACCCAAAAGGGCTCACTTTAAAAAGTGTTAAAAAAGGGTAATGCATTTTTTGTTTGGACTTTTAACACTTAAATCTCCAGGTCAACTTAAGATCTAAATGTCCAATGTATGTTTCGTGTTTTTAAAAAGTTTTGAGCTCGTTTTGTTAAACAAAACCACATTTTTTTGGGGCAAAAACAAAATATGCAAAAAAAAAAGTGTAATGTTAGATGTGAAGTAATTGGAGCCTTAAATATGTCAGTATTTCATAACAACATTGATTTTGATTCATTATTATTTTTTAGCAAAAAATCCCACCAAAATTATTGAAAGTATTAAAAGTAAGTAAGCATTTTTTTTTCAAACTTTAAATTTGTGATTCTCTTAATCAACTTCAGATCTATCTTTTGATTATATTATACATACATTATTTGTGTTTTTGTATGTTTTATGGCCTTTTTATCATAGAAAATGTGTTCATTATATAATATTTGATGTGAAGTAATTGGGGCCTTAAATATGTCAATAATTCATAACAACATGGATTTGAATTTGTTATAATTTTTGAAACAAAAAAACACTAAACTTCTTGGGGACCCAAAAGGG
Organism: Nerophis ophidion; assembly: GCF_033978795.1. NCBI lineage: Eukaryota > Metazoa > Chordata > Actinopteri > Syngnathiformes > Syngnathidae > Nerophis > Nerophis ophidion. The sequence continues at coordinate 18,191,499 of NC_084637.1, read as the reverse complement.
TTCCACTCATAAAAGTATTAAAAATAAGTCAAACTTTTAATTTTTTAAAACTTTCAACACTTAATTCTTTTGATCAACTTCAGATCTATATGATGATTTTACATTTTATTTTTTATTTTTGAATGTTTTTATCTTTTGAGCCTTTTTTGTTAAATGGAATCATTTTTTTGGGGCAAAAACACAAAATATGCAACATTTTCCATAATTTTTTCTTTTTTTAAGTGTAATATTTGATGTGAAGTAATTGGAGCCTTGAATATTTCAAAAATTCATAACAACATTCATTTTGATTAATTAATATTTTTGGAGCAAAACATCCTAGTAAACTTTTTAGGGTCCCAGATGGGTCCCACTCATAAAAGTTTTAAAAATAAGTAAAACTTTTTTTTCTCTTTTAACGTTCAACACTTAATTATTTTGATCAACTTGAGACCTATATGTTGATTATACATTTTATTTTTTTAATGTTTTGAGCCTTCTTTGTTAAACAAGATAATTTTGGGGGGCAAAAACACAAAATATGCAACAATTTCCTTTTTTTTTTTTAAGTGCAATATTTTATGTGAAGCAATTGGAGCCTTAAATATGTCAATATTTCATAACAACATTGATTTTCATTCATTATTTTTTTTTTTTTGCAAAACATCCCACAAAAAGTTTTGGGGACCCAAAAGTGTCCCACTCAAAAAAGTTTAAAAAACAAGTCAAACTTTTTTCTTTTTTTTTTTTAACTTTCTACGCTTAATTTTCTTGATCAACTTGAGATCTACCTGTTGATTGTATTATATATACATTTTTTGTGTTTTTATTATTCTATTTTATGGCCTTTATGTCAAAGAAAACTAGTTTTTATATGGCAAACTCACAAAACATGCAACATTTTCCAATATATATTTTTTTTGTGTAATATTTGATGTGAAGTATTTGGAGCCTTAAATATGTCAATAATTCATAACAACATTGATTTTGATTCATTATTGTTTTTTGAGCAAAACATCCTAGTAAGATTCTTGGGGACCCAAAAGTGTCCCAATCAAAAAAGTTAAAAAAAATTATTTAAACTTCTTTTTTTTTTTTAACTTTCAACGCTTAATTCTCTTGATCAACTTCAGATCTATCCATCCATTCATCCATTTTCTACCGCTTATTCCCTTTGGGGTCGCGGGGGGTGCTGGTGCCTATCTCAGCTACAATCGGGCGGAAGGCGGCGTACACCCTTGACAAGTCGCCATCTCATCGCAGACTTCAGATCTATATGTTGATTATATTATATATTAATTTGTGTTTTTGTTTGTTTTTTTGGCCTTTGTGTCAAAGAAAATTTGTTTTTTTTATGGTTAACTCACAAAATATGCAATGTTTCCTTAACAAAAAAAAAGTTCGATGTGTAATATTTGATGTGAAGTAATTGGAGCCTTAAATATGTCAATCATTCATAAGAACATGGATTTTGATCCATTATTATTTTTTGGAGCAAGGGCAGTTTTAAAAGAAACAACTTTGTGTTATTAGAGTCGACTTTACACCTGCTTTCCACTTTTTTATGTGTTTTTCTGTCACAGTGTTGTCAAAACGGGACACGGGTCAATAAAAAAAATGAGCTGCGAGGGCCACACCTTGGACAGCCACTGGTCTACGCACACTCAGGACTTAGAGGCCTACTGAAATGAGATTTTCTTATTCAAACGCGGATAGCAGGTCCATTCTATGTGTCATACTTGATCATTTCGCGATATTGCCATATTTTTTCTGAAAGAATTTTGTAGAGAACATCGACGATAAAGTTTGCAACTTTTGGTCGCTAATAAAAAAGCCTTGCCTTTACCGTAAGTATGTGCGCGTGACGTCACTGGTTGTAGAGCTCCTCACATTGTTTACAATCACAGCCACCAGCAGCTAGAGCGATTTCGTACCGAGAAAGCGACAATTTCCCCATTAATTTGAGCGAGGATGAAAGATTTGTGGATGAGGAAAGTGAGGAAAAAAAAAGGCGAGGGCAGTGAGAGCGATTCAGATGTTATTAGACACATTTACTAGGATAATTCTGGAAAATCCCTTATCTGCCTATTATGTTACTAGTGTTTTAGTGAGATTATATAGTACCTGGAAGTCGGAAGGGTGTGGCCAGTGTCTCCGGTGGGAGGAGGTAATAGTCCGCAGCTGCAGGAGGACGCAAGCTCCTCTCATAACTACGGTAAGAGCCGACTTATTACCACAAATTTCTTACCAAAACCTGCTGGTTGACATGTGGTCGGGATCCATGTTCACCTGCCCGCTCTGATCCATAGTAAAGCTTCACCTTCAGGAATTTTAAACAAGGAAACACCGTGTGTTTGTGTGGCTAAAGGCTAAAAGCTTCCCACCTCCATCTTTCTACTTTGACTTCTCCATTATTAATTGAACACATTGCAAAAGATTCAGCAACACAGATGTCCAGAATACTGTGTAATTATGCGATTAAAGCAGACTACTTATAGCTTGGATCGAGCTGGAAAAAAATGTCCGCTACAACCCGAGACGTCAAACGCACGCGTGTTCAACAGGACATTTGGCGGGAAATTTAAAATTGCAATTTAGTAAACTAAAAAGGCCGTATTGGCATGTGTTGCAATGTTAATATTTCATCAGGTGGCGACTTGTCTGGGGTGTACTCTGCCTTCCGCCCGATTGTAGCGGAGGTAGGCAGCAGCGCCCCCCCGCGACCCCAAAGGGAATAAGCGGAAAAAATGGATGGATGGATGATATATAAACTATCAGACTGCTTGGTCGGTAGTAGTGGGTTTCAGTAGGCCTTTAGTGTGTGTGTGTGTGTGTGTGTGTGTGTGTGTGTGTGTGTGTGTGTGTGTGTGTGTGTGTGTGTGCGTGTGCGTGTGCGTGTGCGTGTACGTGTGTGTGTGTGTGTGTGTGTGTGTGCGTGTGTGTGTGTGTGTGTGTGTGTGTTTTAGCGTGACACGTTTATACTCGATCCTTTTCATGGAGTGGGAATTGTGCCAGCCGAGCGTGGGTGAAGTTTTTTTATCACCTTTGAGCGTCGCTGCACGGACGCCACGCCAGCTGGCTCCTCCCCCGGCCCCTCCCCCACCACAACCACCCCAAACCCCCCCCCCTCAAAAGCCGATGCAGAGCGGCACCAGCTGGTGCTGCCACCAGTCGGGTCAATTAGCTTCTAAGATACACACACACACACACATACACACACACGCGCGCGATATTGCGACCTGAGCACGCTTGCTTTGTGTTGCTTGGGCGACGCTTCGTTACCTCCGCCAAGTCACTTACGTTGCTTTAATCCCAGCTCGTTAGCAGCAAACTGTTGGACATAACGACACAAATATATAATTTATGTGCAGGAAATATATTTAATGTTCATGTTGAAGTGCAAACGTTTGATTCATCATCAACAATTGTGTCGTCCAACACAGCAGAAAATGTTCCAAATGTGCTGACATGAACATAAAATCAAGTGTTTTGATTCTTGGCGCTGTCACGCCACATTTCTTCCCCCCTACAAAAACCTCCCCCCCTCCATTTATTTTTTATAATATAGCGTTAAAAAAATGTCTGTATTTTTATAATATAGCGTTTTATTTTTATAATATTGCCTTATATTTTTATAATGTAGCGTTAACAAAACGTATTAATCGGACAAATTAACTTGAGGATATTCCTGACTGAATGCACATTTGACTCGTGGACATATGCGGAAATGAATAACAGTGTAATTCACTTTTTTTAGTTCTCTGTAAGTGAACTAAATTAGAATGATATTTATGTGAACTTAAATTTTTTTACATTCATTCGTTGTTTTCACATCAGCACTCATGTTTCCCATAAATCGTGTTACTTTGGCAATGCATATGTGAACAAATACTCATTGCACATTTGACTACCGTACAGGACGGAGAATCCAACGATTTTTGATTCGTTTTCCACGGTTCAACACTACTTCAGGGTTATGAGAAGGAATAGAGAATTTTTTTATCGTGTTAATCGATTTCTTCAGATTCCAGCAGCGAAGTATCCTACAGGCAGTCAAAGCCGAAGTGTGACGTAAGAGGAAAAATGACCCCGGAAGTAAATGGTGGGGAAGGTTTTTGTTGGGGGGGAAGACATTTGGCGTGACAGTGCCATCTTGAATGTGTGCTAACTCCTCTTATATTAGCATGCTAATGTTAGCATGCTTACATTTTTTTGCTGGGCTTTTTAGCTATGTTGTTTAATGTTTACGGCTAAACATAATGCATTTTAAAGGCCTACTGAAATGAGACTTTCTTCTTTAAACGGGGATAGCAGGTCCATTCTATGTGTCATACTTGATCATTTCGCGATATTGCCATATTTTTGCTGAAAGGATTTTGTAGAGAACATCGACGATAAAGTTTGCAACTTTTGGTCGCTAATAAAAAAGCCTTGCATTTACCGGAAGTAGTGGACGATGTGCGCGTGACATCACCGGTTGTAGGGCTCCTCACATTGTTTATAATCATAGCCACCAGCAGCAAGAGTCGTTCGGAACGAGAAAGCGACGATTTCCCCATTAATTTGAGCGAGGATGAAAGATTCGTGGATGAGGAAAGTTAGTGTGAAACACTAAAAATATTTTAAAAAAAATTTAAAAGGCGACGGCTCCAGGCGACGGCAGTGTGAGCGATTCAGATGTTATTAGACACATTAACTATGGATGTGAGCGATTCAGATTTTATTAGACACATTTACTAGGGACCGTGTGGCGCAGTGAGAGAGTGGCCGTGTACAACCCGAGGGACGCTGGTTCAATCCCCACCTAGTACCAACCTCGTCACGTCTGTTGTGTCCTGAGCAAGACACTTCACCCTTGCTCCTGATGGATGCTGGTTAGCGCCTTGCATGGCAGCTCCCTCCGTCGGTGTGTGAATGTGTGTGTGAATGGGTAAATGAGGAAGTAGTGTCAAAGCGCTTTGAGTACCTTGAAGGTAGAAAAGCGCTATACAAGTACAACCCATTTATCATTTACTAGGATCATTCTGGAAAATCCCTTATCTGCTTATTATGTTAATAGTGTTTTAGTGAGATTGTAAAGTCATACCTGAAAGTCGGAGGGCTGCGGTGAACGCCAGTGTCTCTGAGAGAAGCCAATAGAGGAGCCAAGATCACAGCTGCCTGTCATGTCTGCTAAATCTGGTTTTATGTTTGATTTTGTTTCGTTTTCTGGACTTTTGTTCCGTTTTTTCACTTCCTGGTTTGTTTTTGTTACCATAGCTACTCATTAGTTTCCACCTGTTTCCCCTAGTCCCGCCCCGATCATCAGCCTCTCACACCTGTTTCTAGTTACCACAGCCACTATTTATGTCACTTTGCTTTCTGTTTATCGTTCTGGGATTTTTGCGTTCTGCCTCATGCCTTCACGCACCCTCGATTACCTTGCTATCCATGCCCCTTGTACCGGTCACAGTAAGTGTTTTTGTGTTAGTTATTCATAGTTCTGCCACAGTGCAAGTTTAAGTTTAGTTCATTGTCTTTCATGCCATCGAGCAGTTTTTTTTTTTCCTGTTTGTATTTTTGTAGCCAAGTTTTGTACCTCTTTCTGAGCGCCCTTACTTAGTTTGTTTATTTTTGTATTTAGTATTCAAAATAAATGTACTCACAGTCTCGTCTGGCTCGTCCCGTATTCTCCTTGCATCGAAAAGCATAAATAATCCATGTCCAGGTGTGACACTGCCTTTTTGACGGTTGCGGGAGGAGGTCGCATAATCCACTCAAGTCTCCGGTAAGAGCCGACTTAATATCACAATTTTCATATCTAAAAACATGCTGGTTGACGTAGAGAAACATGTTCGCTTGACCGTTCTGTGTCAAAGCTTCACAACAAACAAAGAAACACCGGCTGTGTTTTGGTTGCTAAAGGCAGCTGCAATCCACCGCTGTCCACCAACAGCCTTCTTCTTTATAGTCTCCATTATTAATTGAACACATTGCAAAAGATTCAGCAACACAGATGTCCAAAATACTGTGTAATTACGCCATGAACAGAGACGACTTTTAGCCGTGTTTGGTGCTACGCTAAAATGTCCCCTCCAACAGTGACGTCACGCGTACACGTCTTCATTCCGCGATGTTTTCAACAAGAAACTGGCGGGAAATTTAAAATTGCAATTTAGTAAACTAAAAAGGCCGTATTAGCATGTGTTGCAATGTTAATATTTCATCATTGATATATAAACTATCAGGTAGTAGTAGGTAGTAGTGGGTTTCAGTAGGCCTTTAATACTTGACACTCTCTTACAAGTATTCTAACTTGTCCTTTTTCATCATGCTAACATGTTGTGCTATCTTTTTAGGTAAATGTATTTGTTTAAACCTAAAAATGTGAAGTGAAGTGAATTATATTTATATAGCGCTTTTCTCTAGTGACTCAAAGCGCTTTACATAGTGAAACCCAATATCTAAGTTACATTTGAACAAGTCTGGGTGGCACTGGGAGCAGGTGGGTAAAGTGTCTTGCCCAAGGACACAACGGCAGTGACTAGGATGGCGGAAGCGGGAATCGAACCTGCAACCCTCAAGTTGCTGGCACGGCCACTCTACCAACCGAGCTATATGAAGTTTTTGATGCTTGGCGCCATCTTGAAAGTATCATATCTCCTCATATTAGCATGCTAATGTTAACATGCTTAAATTTTTTTGCTTTTTATGTAATTGTGTAATTTTAAATCTAAAAATCATAGATTTTGATACTTGGTGCCATCTTAGAAGTATGCTAACATCTTTTCTATTAGCATGCTAATGTTAGCATGTGAACAATCTGTGCTATCTTTTTAGCTAATTGTATGTTTTTAATTCTTGGTGCCATTTTAGAAGTATGCTAACATCTTTTCTATTAGCATGGTAATGTTAGCATGGTAACAATTTGTGCTATCTTTTTACGTAATTGTGTATTTTTACACTTAAAAATCATAGATTGTGATACTTGGTGCCATCTTAGAAGTATGCTAACATCTTTTCTGTTAGCATGCTAATGTTAGCATGTTAACAATTTGTGCTATCTTTTTAGCTAATTGTGTAGTTTTACACTTAAAAATCATAGATTGTGATACTTGGTGCTGTCACGCCAAATTTCTTCCCCCCTACAAAAACCTTCCCCCCCATTTACTTCCAGGGTCATGAATAATACAGACGTTTTGTTAACGCTATATAAAAATATAGCGCTATATTATAAAAATACAGACGTTTTGTTAACGCTATATTATAAAAAAAAAATTAAAAAACAATTTACAAACACAAGATGTGGGGTGACGCATTTACTTACGGGGTCACGTTTCCTCTTATGTCATCCATAGCTTGTGTTTGTAAATAGTTTTTTAAATTTTTTTATAATATAGCGTTGACAAAACTTCTGTATTTTTATAATATAGCGTTATATTTTTATAATATAGCGTTATATTTTTATAATATAGCGTTATATTTTTATAATATAGCGTTAACAAAACGTCTGTATTAATCATGACCCCGGAAGTAAATGGGGGGGAAGGTTTTTGTAGGGAGAAGAAATTTGGCGTGACAGCGCCATCTTAGAAGTATGCTAACATAATTTTTATTAGCGTGCTAATGTTATCATGTTAACAATTTATCTTTTTAGCTAATTGTGTATGTTTAAACCTAAAAATCATAGATGTTGATACTTGGTGCTGTCACGCCCAATTTTTCCCCCCTAAAAAAAACTTTCCCCCCGGAAGAAATTTGGCGTGACAGCCCCTCTAATGCTTGAAGGACCCTAATGAGGGTGGAAGGACCTTAAAGCAGCCCACACAGCTGCCTTTTTTAAAAGCATTATAATTGGCTGATTGTCATTGCTGAAAAATATCGATGAGGAAAAAATATTAGCATTCCAGCATGCTAACTTTTCAAGCTGTTTTTGCTTCGCTACTTTTGCAGCTGTAACCCTTAACGGTGAGGAAAAAATATTAGTATTCCAGCATACTAAACTTTCAAGCTATTTTTGCTTTGCTAATTTTGCAGCTGTAACCCTCAAGAGTCATATAACTTGGTATTGTCACTCCCTCATTGGGGTCCTTCAGGTATTGTAGGGGGGAAGAAATTTGGCGTGACAAAGCCTTAGCACGCTAACCTACTCGAAAAATAATATTTCAAATTGGTTAGCAACATCAAGTCAGGAGCCTACCAATTAAACTCACCTAAAGCTACAAAACAAAAGTAAATAAAAGGAAACAGAAAGTTGACTAAAATTTATTTAGGCTGGAAATTACTTTTTTGAGAGGTGCGTGTGAGACGTGAGCGGCGGGCGAGAGAATTTGGCGTGACAGTGCCATCGTAGAAGTATGCTAACGTCCCTTATATATTAGCATGCTAGTGTTGGCATGCTAACATTTAATCTATCTTTTTAGGTAGATGTGTTTTTTTTAAATCTTATAATCATACATTTTAATACTTGGTGCCATCTTAAAAGCATGCTAACATATGTTCTACTAACATGCTAATGTTAGCATTTTAACAATTTATACTTGCTTTTTAGCTAATTGTGTATGTTTAAACCTAAAAATCATAGATTTTTATACTTGGCGCCCTCTTAGAAGTATGCTAACATCTGTTGTACTAGCATGCTAATGTCAGCATGCTATCATTTTATGCTAGCTTTTTAGCTAATTGTGTATGTTTAAACCTAAAAATCTGAGATTTTGATACTTGGTGCCATCTTAAAAGTATACTTATATATTTTCTATTAGCGTGCTAATGTTAGCATGTAAACAATTTATCTTTTTAGCTAAATGTGTATGTTTAAACCTAAAAATCCTAGATTTTAATACTTGGTGCCATCGTATATTAGCATGCTAATGTTAGCATGCTAGTATTTTATGCTAGCTTTTTAGCTAATTGTGTATGTTTAAACCTAAAAATCATAGATATTTATACCTGGCAACATCTTAGAAGTATGCTAACGTCTGTTATATTGGCATGCTAATTTTAGCATGCTAACATTTTAGGCTAGCTTTTTAGGTAATTTTGTATGTTCAAACCTAAAAATCTGAGATTTTATACTTGGTGCCAACTTAGAAGTATGCTAACATATCTTCTATTAGCATGCTAATGTTTGCCTGTTAATAATTTGTGCTCTTTTTAGCTACTTGTGTGTGTTTAAACCTAAAAATCATAGATTATGATACTTGGCGCCATTTTAGAAGTATGCTAACATCTCTTCTATTAGCATGCTAATATCATTAAGTGGGGGGACCCCGTTTAATCTCCCCATCAAATTGGAGGTCCTTGACCTGGGGGACGTTTAAAACCCCTGGTGTGGTGGATATCTCCACAGCGTTTGGCTTCACCGATCGTTCCTGAATCGTTATTTTATCTTTTTCTTTCTCCTCTGCAGGCTGCCGAGGGAAGCTGTGCGGCTTCGGCGCCGTCTGCGAGCGCGACCCAGGTGACCCCGCCGAGGCCCGCTGCGTGTGCAAGAGGGTGGACTGCCCGTCCCTGGTGGCGCCCGTCTGCGGCTCCGACTCGTCCACGTACTCCAACGAGTGCGAGCTGGAGAAAGCGCAGTGTCAGAGCCAGCGGCGCATCAAGGTGCTGCGCAAGGGACCCTGCTGTAAGTCACATGACCCGCCCTACAGCCAATCACAGAGCACACCTTCTCACACCTCCTAACACTTTGGCCAATTTAGTTTGTTTGAACCTTATAATCAATACTTTTAAAACTTGGCGCCATCTCACAAGTATGCCGACCTTTTTGATGTTATCATGCTAACATTCTATGCTAACACTATAGCCAATTTAATTTGTGTTAACCTTAAAATCATGACTTTTAATATTTGGTGCTGTCACGCCAAATTTTTTCACCCCTACAAAACCTTCCCCCCGGAAGAAATTTGGCATGACAGCCCCTCTAATGCCTGAAGGACCCCAATGAGGGTGGAAGGACTTTAAAGTAGCCCACACAGCTGCCTGTTTTAAAAGCATTATAATTGGCTGATTGTCATTGGTGAAAAATAACGGTGAGGAAAAAATATTAGCATTCCAGCATGCTAACCTTTCAAACTATTTTTGCTTCGCTTATTTTGTAGCTGTAACCCTTAAGAGTCATATAACTTGGTATTGTCACGCCCTCATGGGGGTCCTTCAGGCATTAGAGGGGCTGTCACGCCAAATTTCCTCCCCTTTTTTGTAGGGGGTAAGAAATTTGGCGTGACAACCCCATCTAAAATATATGTTAACATTTTCAATGTTATCATGCTAACATTTTATGCTAACACTTAAGCCAATTTAGTTAGTTTGAACCTAAAAATCATGGCTGTTAGTACTTAGCATTATCTCAAAAGTATGCTAGCGTTTTCGATATTATCATGCTAACATTTTAGCCATTTTCATTTGAAACTAAAAATCATGACTTTCAATACTTGGTGCCATTTGAAAAGTATTCTAACGTTTTCGATGTGATCATGCTAACATTTTATGCTAACACTTTAGCCAATTTCATTTGTGTTCACCTGAAAATCATGACTTTTAATACTTGGTGCCATCATAAAGGTATGCCGACGTTTTCGATGTTATCATGCTAACATTTTATATTAGCATTCTAGCTCATTACCTTTATGTAAACCTGCAAATCATAGCTTTTAATACGTCGTGCCATCTCACAAGTATGGTAATGTGTTCAATATATCATAAGAACATTTTATGTTCGCATTTTATATAATTTAATTTGTGTGAACCTAAAAATCAAAGTTTTTATTACTTGATGCCATCTTAAAAGTATGCTAACTTTTTATGCTAACACTTTAGCCAATTTAGTTTGTTTGAACCTAAAAATCAAGGCTTTTAATACTTGAAGCCATCTCAATAGTATGCCAACGTTTTCAACGTTGTCATGCTAACATTTTGTGTTTGCATTTTAGCCAATTTAGTTTGTGTGAACTTAAAAATCAAGGCTTTTAATACTTGGTTTTATCACAAAAGTATGCTAACGTTTTTGATGTTACCATGCTAACATTTTATGCTAACACTTCAGTGTCTAACCTAAAAATCAAGGCTTTTAATACTTGGTGCCATCTCAAACGTATGCTAAAGTTTTGGATGTTATCATGCTCGCATTTTATGTTAGCATTTTAGCTAACTTAGTTAGTTTGAACCTAAAAATCAAGGCTTTTAATACTTGGTGCCATCTCAAAAGTATGCCCACATTTTCAATGTTTTCATGCTAATATTTTGTATTTGCATTTTAGCTAATTACCCTTGTTTAAACCTAGAAAATCAGGGCTTTTAATCCTTGGTGCCATCTCCAAAGTTTGCTACCGTTTTTGATGCTATCGGGCTAACATTTTATGCTAACATTTTAGCCAATTTAGTTAGTTTGAACCTAAAAATCATGGCTTTTAATACTTGGCGCCATTTCAAAAGTATGCTAATGTTTTCAATGTTATCATGCTAACATTTAATGCTAACTTCTTTAGCCATTTTCCATCCATCCATCCATTTTCTACCGCTTATTCCCTTTTGGGGTTGCGGGGGGCGCTGGCGCCTATTTCAGCTACAATCGGGCGGAAGAAGGGGTACACCCTGGACAAGTCGCCCCCTCATCGCAGGGCCAACACAGATAGACAAACAACATTCACACACTAGGGTCAATTTAGTGTTGCCAATCAACCTATCCCCAGGTGCATGTATACTTTACTTTACTTTGTACTTTATTGATCCCCCAGGGATCAATAAAGTACTTTCTATTCTATTCTATTCCATTCTATTTGCGTTTACCTAAAAATCATGGCTTTTAACACTTGGTGCCATCTCAAAGGTATGCTAACATTTTTGATGTTACATTGCTAACACTTTATGCTAACACTTTAGCCAATTTATTTAGTTTGAACCTAAAACCAAGGCTATTATACTTGGCAACATCTAAAAAGTATGCTAACGCTTTTGATGTTATTATGCTCACATATTATGGTAGTATTTTAGCCAATTTAATTTGTGTGAACCTACAAATCAAGGCTTTTAATACTTGGTTTCATCTCAAAAGTATGCTAACATTTTAAGTGTTATCTTGCTAACAATTTATGTTAACACTTTAGCCAATTTAGTTTGTTTGAACCAAAAAATCATGTCTAGTAATACTTAGCACTATCTCAAAAGTATGCTAGCGTTTCGGATATTATCATGCTAACATTTTATGTTAGCATTTTAACTTATTACCTTTGTGTAAACCTACAAATGAGGGCTTTTAATTCTTGGTGCCAGCTCAAAAGTTTGCTAACGTTTTCGATGTTATCATGTTAACATTTTATGCTAACACTTTAGCCAATTTAGTTGATTTGAACCTAAACATCATGGCTTTTAATAGTTGGTGCCATCTTAAAAGTAGGCTAACTTTTTCGATGTTATCATGCTAACATTTTATGTTAGGATTTTAACTTATTACCTTTGTGTAAACCTACAAATCAAGGCTTTTAACACTTGTTGCCATATCACAAATATGCTAACATTTTCGATGTACTGTATCATAATAACATTATTTGTTAGCATTTAAACTAATTTCCTTTGAGCAAACCTAAAAATCATGGCTTTTAATACTTGATGCCTTCTTAAAAGTATGCTAACTTTTTCGAGGTTGTCATGCTAACATTTTATGCGAACACTTTAGCCAATTTCATGTGTGTAAACCTAAAAATCATGACTTTTAATACTTGGCACCATCTCAAAAGTATGCGAACGTTTTCGACGTTATCATGCTAACATTTTGTGTTTTAGCTAATTCAATTTGTTTGAGCCTAAAAATCAAGGCTATTAATACTTGGTGCCAATAATAGTTGTAGCAAAGTCATGGAATTGTGGTTGATTTTACGTGCGGAGCTGAGAAAGTTGGCTAGGTGCCTACAAAAGTAGCAAATGAACCTTTTAAGTGTACAACAATCCTGCTAGGAGGTCCCTGAAAGGTCAGCATTCAGCCAGGAAAAGTCTGCCGGAATCGAGAATTAGCACACGGATTAGTCAGATCAGCCGTGCGTCTTCCATCTCTGATTTTCTCACTACACACACACACACACACACACGCACGCACGCACGCACATACACGCACGCACAAACACACACAAACACACACACACTTTTCTCTCTGACTAGTACATACATACATACACATATATATATATATATATATATACATATATATATATGTATATATATATATATTTATATATATACATACAGTATATATATACATAAAACATAGTCAACATAAAAAAAAATTCGCATATAAAATTCTATTTGAAAAAGTGCCTTCAGTGAAAATCTTAGAGGAAAAAAAAGACCTCACAAAAAACAAAAATATTTCTTTCATCCACAAAAAAGAATGACCTCGTTAGCAAAGATGCTATACTTGCAAAATAAAATAAAAACATCTCCTGTCATGGTAACGTGCCTCATTTGTGCCAAAGTGTCATCTTTATCTGAATGTTATCTGCACTTTGCTCATTATCTCGCTGCTGTTTCACCCGCACTGAGATGCTGTGTGAAGATAGGAACTCATTTAATTGGCAACCAGGATTGTGTGTCACTCTTTATTCCTTCCCCTTCTTGCATCACAACCACATTTTCTTTTCTTTTTTTGGACTATATGTTGTCCTGTTAGCAAGGAGAAGTTACTGCAGACGTATAAACTGTGAGGATTGAAAGAGACACATGTCACAGCGTTGGTCTCACTCCCACCGGAGTATTGTCCTTTGTTTACATAACAGCATGGCCTCCACTAAAGTGATGAAGAGTTCTTCACTCTCTTTTGAATAAAGAGCAAACAAGTCCACTGGGTCAAAGTCCATGGTCAAAAGATATACATGTGTGTATATATGTAATGTATATATATGTGTGTAAATATATGTATGTCTGTATATATATATTTATACACACACACACACACACATATATATATATATATATATATACACACACCCCGTTTCCATATGAGTTAAGAAATTGTGTTGGATGTAAATATAAACGGAATACAATGATTTGTAAATCATTTTCAACCCATATTCAGTTGAATATGCTACAAAGACAACGTATTTGATGTTCAAACTGATAAACATTTTTTTTTTTTGCAAATAATCATTAACTTTAGAATTGGACGCCAGCAACACGTGACAAAGAATTTGGGAGAGGTGGAAATAAATACTGATAAAGTTGAGGAATGCTCATCAAACACTTATTTGGAACATCCCACAGGTGTGCAGGCTAATTGGGAACAGGTGGGTGCCATGATTGGGTATAAAAACAGCTTCCATGAAATGTTAAGTAATTCACAAACAAGGATGGGGCGAGTGTCACCAATTTGTAAGCAAATTGTCGAACAGTTTTAGAACAACATTTCTCAACGAGCTATTGCAAGGAATTTAGGGATTTTACCATCCACGGTCCGTAAAATCATCAAAAGGTTCAGAGAATCTGGAGAAATCATTGCACGTAAGCGATGATATTATGGACCGTTGATCCCTGAGGCGGTACTGCATCAAAAACCGACATCAGTGTGTAAAGGAGATCACCACATGGGCTCAGGAACACTTCAGTAACCACTGCCAGTAACTACAGTTGATTGCTACGTCTGTAAGTGCAAGTTAAAACTTTACTATGCAAAGCGAAAGCCATTTATCAACAACACCCAGGAAGGCCGGCGGCTTCGCTGGGCCCGAGCTCATCTAAGATGGACTGACGCAAAGTGGAAAAGTGTTTTGTGGTCTGACGAGTACACATTTCAAATTATATTTGGAAACTGTGGACGTGGTGTCCTCCGGAACAAAGAGGAAAAGAACCATCCGGATTGTTATAGGCGCAAAGTTCAAAAGCCAGCATCTGTGATGGTATCGGGGTGTATTAGTGTCCAAGGTATGGGTAATTTACACATCTGTGAAGGCACCATTAATGCTGAATGGTCCATACAGGTTTTGGAGCAACATATGTTGTCATCCAAGCAACGTTATCATGGACGCCCCTGCTTATTTCAGCAAAACAATGCCAAGCCACGTGTTACAACAAGCGTGGCTTCATGGTAAAAGAGTGCGGGTACTTTCCTGGCCCGCCTTCAGTCCAGACATGTCTCCCATTGAAAATGTGTGGCGCATTATGAAGCGTAAAATACGACAACAAGACCCCGGACTGTTGAACAACTTGAGCAATATTGGGAAAGAATTCCACTTTCAAAGCTTCAACAATTAGTTCCCCTAGTTCCCTAACGCTTATTGAGTGTTGTTAAAAGAAAAGGTGATGTAACACAGTGGTGAACATGACCTTTCCCAACTACTTTGTCACGTGTTGCAGACATGAAATTCTAAGTTAATTATTATTTGCAAAAAAGATAAAGTTTATGAGTTTGAACATCAAATATCTTGTCTTTGTAGTGCATTCAACTGAATATGGGTTTAAAAGGATTTGCAAATCATTGTAATCCTTTATATATTTACATCTAACACAATTTCCCAACTCATATGGAAACGCGGTGTGTGTATTCCTATATTTGAATTGGTTTCGGGTTTGGTTTAGGGCTAGGTTTGGTTTACTTTTGTGTTAAGTTTGGTTTTGGTTGTAGTTGAGTTTACGGTTAGGAATAAGGGCTAGAAAAGACATAAAAAGGTTTAGGTTAGGATTAGGTTTGGGTTGGGGTTGGGTTAGGGTTAGGTTTGATTTAGGTATGGGTTAGGTATGGGTTAGTTTCAAGGGTTCGTTTAGGATTGGGGTTAGGGCTATGTTTGGGTAAGGTTTGTGTTAGGTTTGGGTTGGGGTTAGGTTTTGGTTTAGGGTTAGGGTTAGGTTTGGGTTACTTTTGTGTTAGGCTTGTGTTGGGGGTTGGGTTTTAGTTGGGTTAGGATTAAAGGCTAGAAAAACCATAGAAAAAGATTTAGGTTAGGGTTTGGTTTGGATTGAGTTTGGGGTTAGGGTTCGAGTTAGGTTTGTGTTAGGTCCGGGTTAGGGTTAAGTCAGGGTTTGGTTAGGGTTTTTGTTGGGGTTAGGATAGGTCTGTGCTGTTTTGTTCTCTTTTTAACTAGCACACAAACTCAGGCCCTCATGTCCAGTAAAAAAGTTGTTGGTCCCTAAAATATTGTTTAAAATGAGCTTTTAGCTCATCTTTGACAGTGATTAAAAGTTAGCCCCTCCCACCAGTTCCACGTATGGAAACCAAAATGGGCGGAGTCCCGTCATGACGGAAGACATGTGAAAGTCTCAAAACCTGTATTTGAAAACAAACAGGGAGTTAGCCTTCTTGGTTTCCATCCGCCACTCTCGGGACTTTGACCGAATGAGTGGAAATTAAAATGGTGAACACGAGGCAGAGGGTTTTTGTAACTTTAAAAAAATCTGGATTTTTTTTTTGTCAAAAAAATCTGGATTTTTTTCTAACTGTCAAAAAGTCTGGATTTTCTGAGTTGTCAAATAATCCCCCAAAATTTTAAACATCAAATAAACAGGATTTTGTCCGTGTCCCAAAAATCGGGATTATTTGTAAATGTCCAAAAAATCAGGAATTATTTTTTTTGTCCAAAATTTGGGATTTTTTTCTAAGTATTAAACAAATCTCTATTTTTTTCCAACCGTCAAAAAGTCGTATTTTTCTGAGGTGTCAAAATATCTGGATTTTTTTATAAGAGTCAAAAAATGGAGATTATTTGTAAGTATTAAAAAAAATGGAGATTTTTTGTTTGTTTCAAAAAATCGGTATTATTGGTAAGTGTCAAAAAGACTGGATTTTTTTTGTACAAAAGTGGGAATTTTTTTACGTGTCAAAAAATAGGAATTTTTTCTAATCGTCAAGAAGTCAGGATTTTATAAGGTGTCAAAAAATCTGGATTTTTTTCCTAAGTGTCAAAAAGTCAGGACTTTTTATGTCCAAAATTGGGGATCTTTTCCAAGTGTCAAACGATCAGGATTTTTTTCTAACCGTCAAAAATGCAGGATTTTATAAGGTGTCAAAAAAATCAGGACTTTTTTTCTAAGTGTAAAAAAAAATCTGGATTTTTTGTAAATGTCAAAAATTCTGGATTTTCTGAGGTGTCAAAAAAATCTGGATTTTTTTTTCCAAGTGTCAAAAAAATCGGGATTTTCCAAGTTGTCAAAAAGTCAGGATTTTTTTTGTCCAAAATTCGGGATTTTTCCAAGTGTCAAAAAATTTGGATTTTTTCTAACTGTCAAAAAGTCAGGATTTTATAAATTGTCACAAAATCTGGATTTTTTTCTAAGTGTCAAAAAAATGTGGATTATGTCTATCAAAAAATTGTTATTATTTCAAAGTGTCAAAAAATCAGGATTTTTTTTTGTCCAAAATTCAAGATTTTTTCTAACCGTCAAAAAATCGGGATTTTGTCCATGTCAAAAAATGTCTGGATTTTTTTGGTCAGAAAGTCTGGATTTTTTTTTTAAGTGTCAACAAGTCGTGATTCTTTTTGTCCAAAAATCGGGATTATTTGTAAGAGTAAAAAAAATCTGGATTTTTTTTTTGTTCAAAAATTTGGATTTTTTTCTTAATGTCAACAAATCTGGATTTTTTTTTGTCAAAAAATCGGGATTATTTGTAATTGACCAAAAAAAAAACATTTTTTGTCAATAATCCAGGATTTTTTCTAAATGTCTAAAAATTAGGATTTTTTCTAACCGTCAAAAAGTCTGGATTTTCTGAGGTGTCAAAAAATTTGGATTTTTTTGTCAGTGTCAAATAATCGGGATTTTCCAAGTGTCAAAAAATCGGGATTATTTCTAAATGTCAAAAAATCTGGATTTTTTTGTCCAAAAGTCTGGATTTTTTTCTAAGTGTCAAAAATTTGGGTTTTTCTAAGTGTCAAAAAGTCTGTATTTCTTGTATTATAAAACCATGATTGACGTTCTTCGAGCGCATTATAGGCGGAAGACAGCGATTTCCATTACTTCCATTGTTAGCTGACTTTTGTTAGGATCTATGTACGATTTAAAATGCATTTTTTTTCTCATTTTGAAGTAGCGTTAGAACGCCTTCAAAAGAGGTCTGACGGGACTTCTGGAATTCAGAAGGAACATTGAAGGAAATGGAGCTCGTTAGCGGCTGTGCCAAGTAGCGCGCCAAGGACTTGACGTGACGTGATGTGCTTTGATGAAGGACAGCTTTTTTTCCCCTTGGAAACGTCTCTCGCCCGCCGCTCACATCTCACATCCGCCGCTCACGTCTCATACCCACCTCTCAAAAAAGTAATTTCCAGCCTGAATAGATTTTATTCAACTTTCTGTTTGCTTTTATTTACTTTTGTTTTGTAGCTTTAATTGAGTTCAAGTGGTTGGCCTCTGACTTGATTTTGCTGACCAATTTGAAATATTCTTTTTCGAGTAGGTTAGCGTGCTAAGGCTTTATGCTAGCCTTTTAGCTAATTGGGTTTGTTCAAACCTCAAAATCATAGATTTTGATACATCAAGCTGTCTTGGAAGTAACGTTTATTTCATTAAAATGCTAACATTTTATGTTAGCTGTTCAGTTAGTTTGCACCTATGAATAGAGCATTTTAGTATTTCTTCTTATCCGATCACGTGCTAGCATGCAAACATTAGAATGCTAATATTTGATGCTTTGTTTACGTTTACACCTAAAGTAGTTCATTTGAATACTTGGCGCCATTATAGAAGAACGATAACGTGTT
This sequence comes from Nerophis ophidion, assembly GCF_033978795.1. Taxonomy (NCBI): domain Eukaryota; kingdom Metazoa; phylum Chordata; class Actinopteri; order Syngnathiformes; family Syngnathidae; genus Nerophis; species Nerophis ophidion. Next base: position 18,172,867 of record NC_084637.1, on the reverse strand, counting down.
CTATGCCATCATGGTAAGGTTAGCATGCTAACGCTTAATGCCAGTTTTTTAGCTAAATGTATATGTTTAAAGGTAAAAATCATGGATTTTGATATATAGCGCTATCTTGGAAGTACGCTAACATCTCTTATATTAGTATGCTAACATTTCATGCTAGCTGTTCATTTAGTTTTGTATGTTTTCACCAGAGGTGGGTGGAGTAGCCAGAAATTGTACTCAAGAAAGAGTATTGTTACTTTAGAGATGTATTACTCAAGTAAAAGTAAGGAGTAGTCACCCAAATATTTACTTGAGTAAAAGTAAAAAGTATGTTGTGAAAAAACTACTCAAGTACTGAGTAACTGATGAGTAACCTGTTCGTTTAATGATGACGGCAACAAGTAATGCACAAAAAACTAAAAATAGCAATGAACAAATTCAGAGCCAGGAATATCTCTTAAGCAACTAAAAAAATTATATATATATATATTTATATATATATATATATATATATATATATATATATATATATATATATATATATATATATATATATATATATAAAGTAATATATATTTGGTTTTACACTTTATTAATAATATACAAATAAATATGAAAATAAATATACAAATAAATATACAAAAAATATGTATTTATAATTTTAAATATAAAAATAAATATACAAATAAATATACAAAAAATATGTATTCATAGTTTGAAAAAAACATGTTTTCAACAACATAGTACACATAGAAAACAATGTCACTTCTTTTTTTATTGAAGAAATACATAAAAAAATACATCTAAATTGTAAAAATAAAACTTTCAAATACATTCTCATTTAAAAAATGTTGTAGTCCCTTTTATATTACTAAAATTTAATTTAAAAAAATATATTTGAATATTAGAAAAAAATATTGCACTTAATTTTTGTTTCATAAAAAATATATTACATATAGAAAAAAAAAATATTTTTTTATTCAAAAGTTACATTAAAAAATACATCAAAATTGTAAAAATAAAACTTTCAAATACATTTTCATTTAGAATTTTTTTGTAGTCCCTTTTTGTACTACTAAAAATTTATTTTAAAGAAGTATTTTTGTATATCAGAAAAAAAACTGCATTTCATATTTGTTTCATAAAAATATACATTTATAAAACATATAGAAAAAAAATCCCTTCTTTTTTTTATTAAAAAAATACATTAAAAATACATCTGAATTGTAAAAATAAAACTTTCAAATACATTTTCATTTAGAATCTTTTTGTTGTCCCTTTTTATTTTACTAAAATTTCATTTCAAATAATATATTTGAATATCAGAAAAAAATATTGCACTTCATTTTTGTTTCATAAAAAATATAATACATATTTAAAAAAAGTATTTCTTTTTTTATTCTAAAAATACATTAAAAAATACATCTAAATTGTAAAAATAAAACTTTCAAATACATTTACATTTAGAATTGTTTGTGTAGTCCCTCTTTATACTACTAAAAATGTATTTTAAAAAAGTACTTTTGTATATTAGAACAAAAAAAAACTGCACTTCATTTTTGTTTCATAAAAAATATAATACATATACAAAAAAATATTTTCTTTTTTTATTCCAAAAAAACATTAAAAAATACATCTAAATTGTAAAAATAAAACTTTCAAATACATTTTCATTTAGAATTTTTTGTAGTCCCTTTTAGAGTACTAAAAATTGATTTCCCAAAAATATTTTTGTATATTAGAAAAAAAAACTGCACTTCATTTTTGCTTCATAAAAAATACACATTTATAAAACATATAGAAAAAAATGCACTTCTTTTTTTATTCAAAAAATACATTAAAAATACATCTAAATTGTAAAAATTAAATTTTCAAATACATTTTCATTTAGAATCTTTTTTGTAGTCCCTTTTTATATTACTAAAAATGTATTTAAAAAAAGTATTTTGTATATTAGAAAAACAAATGCACTTCAATTTTGTTTCATGAAAAATATAATAAATATACAAAACATATAGAAAAAGAAATGTCACTTCTTTTTTTTGAACAAATACATGAAAAATACATCCCTTTTATGGCCCGACACTCACAAGGTGCGAAGGAAAAAGGCGTTCGGCGTCTTCTCTCACGGGAGACTACGTTCAGAACGATGTCTGGCGGTGGAACGACGGCTGTAGTCGACTGCCATTCATTAGCAAAAGCTGCGTGGACATTTCAAGTGTGTCCAGCGACACGCTTTAATAAGACAAAAGTCCTCGGGGGAAGAAAACGTTTCCCACTTCCCCTTTTGGACTCATTTTGTGGCACGGTAAATAATCAGCGGCGGCTCCCTTCACCATTAAAGCTAGCCAGAGCGTAGCAGGAAAGCATGTTTGGAATTCCAAGCCAGGCGACACTAAATCCCCCCTTGGAGAGGTGTCACACACTCGAGGCCACTTCAAGACCATGGCACGAGTGCCATCAAGCGCAGTCTGCCTCTAAAACCTCCTTCTCTCTCTCTCTCTCTCTCTCTCTCCCTGCGAAGCTCTGAGAGACGCCTGCACACAGGTGAGCTGCAGCTACGGCAGCACCTGTGTGCAGTCCTCAGACGGCCTGTCGGCCAAGTGCATGTGTCCTCTGGGCTGCGGGAACAGGCCGGCCCAGACGGTGTGCGGCAGTGACGGGAAGGACTACGGCAGCGAGTGTGAGCTGCATGAGTACGCCTGCAAGAACCAGAGGAACATCAGACTGCAGCACCAGGGACCGTGTGGTGAGATGCTTTCTCTTTTGTTCCACGGGAGGCCCACTCGTCTTCACACGTCCACACCAGTACATCACAACTATCCCACACAACTGTATCTATTCCTTTTTTGTTCAAAAACAATACATTTGCATATTAAATAAAATATTTTCACTTTATTCATCCGTTTTTTATATAAAAAAATCCATTTAAATTTGTTTCACTTTATTTGTACATTTTTGTATAAAAAATACATTTACATATTTAAAAAAAGATTTTTATTTTTACACAATACATTTACATATTTCCAAAAAATGTTTTACTTTATTTATTCATTTTTATATATCAAAAAAATACTGATTAAGAAAACTTTTTCACTTTTACTTAAAAAAAATGAATTTACTGATTTAAAAAACGTTTTCACTATATGTATTCATTTTCATAAAAACAAAATACATTTAGTTATTTTAAAAAAGCTATTTCACTTTTTTCATTTTTTACTTTATTTTGTATATAAAAATACCAATTAAAAAAACGTTTTCACTCTTACTTAAAAAAATTAATTTACTAATTAAAAAACGTTTTCACTTTATTTATTTATTTATTTTAATACAAACTAAAGATATTTACATAATAAAACAAACGTTTTCACTTTATTATTTCATTTTTATTTAAAAAAATTAATTTAAATTTTTTTTAAATGTCACTTTTTGTATTCATTTTTAATCTTAAAACAATACATTTACATATTAAAAAAGTTTTTAATTTTTTATTCTTTTAATTTCAAAAAATACATTTACATATTTGTTTTAAATAATCACTTTATTTATTAATTTTTTAATTGATACATTTACTAATATTAGTAAATCCTTTTTTCTTTATTCATTTTTATAAAAAAAAATACATTTACATATTTAAAAGAAACTGTTTCATTTTATTTATTCTTTTTTATTTAGGAAAATAAATTTACATATTTAAAATGTTTGTTTTTTTACTTAATTTATTAATTTTTGTTTAAAACAATACATTTACATATTAAAAAAACGTTTTTACTTTATTTATAGTTTAAAAAATACATTTGCATATTAAAACAACCTTTTCACTTTATTTATAAATTTTTATAAAAAAAAAATACATTTACATATAAAAAAAAAAACCTTAACACTCTAAAGTGTACTAAGTTAAATGAGTCTGAGCCATTCGGCTGCTACTGTGGTGGAATGGTCCGAAACTCAACTTTAAACAAAGTGGTTTTAGTACAAAGGTTTTTTTACCCATTAATCAAAAAGTACAAGTTGGATTAAATTGCCCATGCAGACAGACACCGTCCTCCAGAGGATCCAGAATCAAAAGAAAAATATGCAAATCATCTATCAAATGTTGGTCCACTGGCTTTTTTTATACGACTCCCTCATGTGTCCAGGTCTTTTTGTTTTGCCACTACTGGCACCAACACAATCGTGGATCTCCTAGTCATAACAACAGTCATCACATTTCTTAGACTGGTTGGCGCAACCCCAAATTCAACTTTCTCTTAAATTTGCTTTCCCAGTGATTCAGAAAATAGGCTTTTAGATAGACTTTCTTTTTCAGACTTACACAGACAATAAATATGGTGTAAAAGTCAGAAATTCCACTACATACCCCCCTTCCAGGGTTCTAGAACCCTGGACCATACCGATTTCTGACCTTGGCCACTTACTTAAAATTTCTACCACAGATAGAGGCGAAAACCCAAATGTTGTTATGCGGGGCGAAAATTCCTCTATGACCTTCGCTGAGCGATCGCTGTTTCATATGGTATGAAAGTCAGAAATTCCACTACAGTACATTGGTCAAAAAAGCTAGCATGCTAGATTGGTAATGTTAGTATGCTAACAGTTAACATGTGTCAAGGACCAAGCCATATGACTCAGAGGTGTTTGGCTAATAAATGGGCTAAAAAAGTTAGCACGTTGACATTAGAATGCGAGCATGCTAATTTTAGCTTGTGTCAAGTACCAAGTGATACGAGTCTGAGGCATTTAGGTGCTAAATTGGTCAAAAAAGGTAGCATGCTAATATTAGTAATGGTGCCTGAGGCTGGGCCAATCAGTGCTACAATACTGTAATATTAGTAGTACTACTGTAGTATTGTATTAGGATTTGTAGTTCTGTCAGGCATTTTTATGCTTGAAAATGCTTCATTTAGGGAAACATGAGGGAGAATATGATTTATTACTGGTAAGCTAAGAGGTGTTCAGATAGTTGATTGACTTACATTGTCTAGGTATTAATGTAGAACATGTATCAAAGGGGCCCCCACAGCCTTCCACGTGTATTTATGGGGCCCTCATGCTTGTTTACTCCCACGGCCATTGTTGTTGTTTTCTTCTCTCGCTCTGCTTGTGGAGAGAGAGAGATGACTAGTCGGGTCTGTAGACAGAAGGTTGCTGGCATAAATCCAGGACCAGTCGGCCCGCAGGGAGCACAGCTTCCCTGATTTACTGGCGCTGCAGAAAATACACCATGTGTGTAATTACTCTCTTTGTGGGACGGAGGAGGGCATGGATTCTGGAAGCTGTTCTTCTGGGTTAATGGGAGATGTTCTTCTGGGTTAGTGGGAGATGTTATTCTGGGTCAATAGGAGCTGTTCGTCTGAGTTAGTGGAAGCTGTTCTTCTGGGTTAATGGGAAATGGTATTCTGGGTTAATGGAAACTGTTCTTCTGGGTCAATGGGAGATGGTCTTCTGGGTTAATGGGAGATGTTAGTCTGGGTTAATCAGAGATGTTTTTCTGCGTTCGTGGGAGTTGTTCTTCTGGGTTAGTAGGAGTTGTTCTTCTGGGTTAATGGAAGCCGTTCTCCCAGGTTAATGGGGGATGTTTTTTTAGGTTAATGAAAACTGTTATTCTGGGTTGATGAGAGATGGTCTTCAGGGTTAATAGAAGCTGTTCTTCTGAGTTAATGGCAGCTGTTCTTCTGGTTTAATGGGAGATGGTCTTCTGGGTTAATGGCAGATGTTATTCTGCGTTAATGAGAGATGTTCTTCTGGGTAATGGGGGATGTTCGTCTGGGTTAATGGGAGCTGTTCGTCTGAGTTAGTGGAAGCTGTTCTTCTGAGTTAATGGGAAATGTTAGTCTGGGTTAATCAGATATGTTTTTCTGCGTTCGTGGGAGTTGTTCTTCTGGGTTAGTAGGAGTTGTTCTTCTGGGTTAATGGAAGCCGTTCTCCCAGGTTAATGGGAGATGTTTTTTTTAGATTAATGAAAACTGTTATTCTGGGTTAATGAGAGATGATCTTCAGGGTTAATGGAAGCTGTTCTTCTGGGTTAATGGCAGCTGTTCTTCTGGTTTAATGGGAGATGGTCTTCTGGGTTAATGGCAGATGTTATTCTGCGTTAATGGGAGATGTTCTTCTGGGTAATGGGGGATGTTCGTCTGGGTTGATGGGAGCTGTTCTTCTGCTTTAATGGGAGATGGTCTTCTGGGTTAATGGCAGATGTTATTCTGCGTTAATGGAAGCTCTTCCATTATGGGTTAGTGAAAACTGTTATTTCAGGTTAATGAGAAATGTTCTTCAGGGTTAATGGAAGCTGTTATTTTGGGTTAATGGAAACTGTTCTTCTGAGTTAGTGGCAGCTGTTATTCTGCTTTAATGGGAGATGGTCTTCTGGTTTAATGGGAAATGTTCTTCTGAGTTAATGGAAGATGTTCTTCTGGGTTAGTGGAAGCTGTTCTTCTGGGTTAATGGGAGATGTTCCAACCATCCATTTTCTACCGCTTTTATTCCCTTTGGGGTCGCAGGGGGCACTTGAGCCTATCTCATGTTATTCTGGGTTAATGGAAGCTGTTCTTCTGGGTTATTGGGAGATGTTCTTGTGGGTTGATGGGAGATGGTATTCTGGGTTAGTGGAAGCTGTTCTTTTGGGTCAGTGGGAGATGTTCGTCTGGGTTAGTGGGAGCTTTTCTTCTGGGTTAGTGGGAGATGTTATTCTGGGGGTAATGGAAGCTGTTCTTCTGGGTTATTGGGAAATGTTCTTCTGGGTTAATGGGAGATGTTATTTTGGGTTAGTGGAAACTGCTCTTTTGGGTTAGTGGAAGCTGTTTTTCTGGGTTAATGGGAGCTGTTTTGCCGGTTTAATGGGATCTGGTCTTATGGGTTAATGAAAACTGTTCTTTTGGGTTAATGGGAACTGTTCTTCTGAGTTAGGGGGAGCTGTTCTTCTGCTTTAATGGGATATGGTCTTCTGGGTTAATGGGAGATGTTCTTCTGGGTTAGTGGAAGCTGTTCTTCTGGGTTGATGGGAGATCTTATTCTGGGTTAATGAAATCTGTTTTTCTGGGTTAATGGAAGCTGTTCTTATGGGTTATTGGGGTCTGTTCTTCTAGGTTAATGGGAGATGTTCTTCTGGGTTAATGGGAGATGGTCTTCTGGGTTTATGGGAAATGGTCTTCCGGGTTACTGGGCGCTGTTATTCTGGGTGAATGGGCGCTGTTTGTCTGGGTTAATGGGAGAGGTTCTTCTGGGTTAGTGGAATATTTTCTCCTGGGTTAATGAAAACAGTTCTCGTGGGTTAGTGGGGGATGGTCTTCTGGGTTGATGGGAGATGGTCTTCTGGGATATTGGGAGCTGTTCTTCTGGGTTAATAGGAACTGTTTTCCTGAGTAAGTGTGAGCTGTTATTCTGGGTTAATGAGCGTGCTTCTTCTGGGTTAATGAGAGCAGTTCTTCTGGTTAAATGGGAGCTGTTCTTCTGGGTTAGTGGAGGATTTTCTCCTGGGTTAATGAAAACTGTTCTCCTGGGTTAGTGGGAGATGGTCTTATGGGTTAATGGAAACCGTTCTTCTGGGTTAATGGGAGATGGTCTTCTGGGTTAATGGGAAATCGTCTTCTGGGTTAATGGAACGGTATAGATCGGTTGGTAGAGCGGCCGTGTCAACAACTTGAGGGTTGCAGGTTCGATTCCCACTTCCAATCTAACTTAGATATTGGGTTTCACTATGTAAAGCGCTTTGAGTCACTTGAGGAAAAAGCGCTATATAAATATAATTCATTAATTCACTTCACTTCTTCTGGGTTAATTGGAACTGTTCTTCTAAAATAGTGGGAGCTGTTCTTCTGGTTTAATGGCAGATGTTCTTTTGGGTTATTGGCATATCTTATTCTGGTTTAATGGCATATGTTCTTCTGGGTTATTGGGAGATGATGGTGTCAAATGATGGCCTGAAGGGAGCAGACTTCTAAGAGTTTACTTGCTCGTCTCCTCAAGCCTCGACTTTGTCCTGAGAAGAAACAATGTGAGGACCTGAAAGACCTCAGGACCACTTTGTCCGTCCCTTGTCTAGTCTTTGTGTCCCTGCCACACTTTACTTCTCCTTTGGCTAGATTGCGCTACAAGATGATCCCCAATACCACGTCACAAAAAAACTTTACTGAGTGATGTTCTGAAATAGTTAGTGGCTAGTTAGTGCCACCAACACACAAACAACTTTATCATTTTTCCCACTCCAGCACGGCGCTAAGTGAATAGAAAATGTCTTGGCGCTAAGTGAATAGAAAATGTCTTGGCGGTGATTTAACACGGCACATAAATCCTTTGTCTTCCCTCATGCCAAAAGCATGGCGAGCAGGATTAAGCCCCGAGTCTTGTCTGAAGGCGTGACCACGTCCGCACACACAATCCCATTACGATGGCGGCCTGATAAGGAAAACTAGCGCTTTATCGTTCTCCTTGTCTTCACCACCATCTCGCGCTCACTCGGAAGGTGCTTTATGTTGCCACGCTAACGTGCGGCCACAATATATGTATTCTTTTCAACTACCTAGCACAATAAACAGAGGTGTGGGCCTAAAAACGTATATAGCAATTAGCATTATGTTAACTACTATAATGCAAGTAGTGTATATATATATATATATATATATATATACATATATATATATATATATATATATATATATATGTGTATATATATATATATATATATATATATATATATATATATATATATATATATATATATATATATATATATATATATATATATATATATATATATATATATGAACCCCGTTTCCATATGAGTCGGGAAATTGTGTTAGATGTAAAAATAAACGGAATACAATGATTTGCAAATCATTTTCAACCCATATTCAGTTGAATATGTTACAAAGACAACATATTTGATGTTAAAACTGATCAATCAATCAATCAATGTTTACTTATATAGCCCTAAATCACTAGTGTCTCAAAGGGCTGCACAAACCACAACACGAACCACTACGACATCCTCGGTAGGCCCACATAAGGGCAAGGAAAACTCACACCCAGTGGGACGTCGGTGACAATGATGACTATGAGAACCTTGGAGAGGAGGAAATCAATGGATGTCGAGCGGGTCCAACATGATACTGTGAAAGTTCAATCCATAATGGATCCAACACAGAGGCAAGAGTCCAGTCCAAAGCGGATCCAACACAGCAGCGAGAGTCCCGTTCACAGCGGAGCCAGCAGGAAAACATCCCAAGCGGAGGCGGATCAGCAGCGCAGAGATGTCCCCAGCCGATACACAGGCGAGCAGTACATGGCCACCGGATCGGACCGGAACCCCTCCACAAGGGAGAGTGGGACATAGGAGAAAAAGAAAAGAAACGGCAGATCAACTGGTCTAAAAAGGGAGTCTATTTAAAGGCTAGAGTATACAAATGAGTTTTAAGGTGAGACTTAAATGCTTCTACTGAGGTGGCATCTCAAACTTTTACCGGGAGGGCATTCCAGAGTACTGGAGCCCGAAATAAAAATGCTCTATAGCCCGCAGACTTTTTTTGGGCTTTAGGAATCACTAATAAGCCGGAGTCCTTTGAACGCAGATTTCTTGCCGGGACATATGGTACAATACAATCGGCAAGATAGGATGGAGCTAGACCGTGTAGTATTTTATACGTAAGTAGTAAAACCTTAAAGTCACATCTTAAGTGCACAGGAAGCCAGTGCAGGTGAGCCAGTACAGGCGTAATGTGATCAAACTTTCTTGTTCTTGTCAAAAGTCTAGCAGCCGCATTTTGTACCAACTGTAATCTTTTAATGCTAGACATGGGGAGACCCGAAAATAATACGTTACAGTAATCGAGGCGAGACGTAACAAACGCATGGATAATGATCTCAGCGTCTTTAGTGGACAGAATGGAGCGAATTTTAGCGATATTACGGAGATGAAAGAAGGCCGTTTTAGTAACGCTTTTAATGTGTGACTCAAAGGAGAGAGTTGGGTAAAAGATAACACCCAGATTTTTTACCGAGTCGCCTTGTTTAATTGTTTGGTTGTAAAATGTTAGAGTTGTATTATCAAATAGAGGTCGGTGTCTAGCAGGACCGATAATCAGCATTTCCGTTGTTTTGGCGTTGAGTTGCAAAAAGTTAGAGGACATCCATTGTTTAATTTCATTAAGACACGCCTCCAGTTGACTACAATCCGGCGTGTTGGTCAGCTTTAGGGGCATGTAGAGTTGGGTGTCATCAGCATAACAGTGAAAACTAACACCGTATTTGCGTATGATGTCACCTAGCGGCAGCATGTAGATGCTGAAGAGTGCAGGGCCAAGGACTGAATCCTGGGGAACTCCACACGTTACCTTAACGTAGTCCGAGGTCACATTGTTATGGGAGACGCACTGCATCCTATCAGTAAGATAAGAGTTAAACCAAGACAGGGCTAAGTCTGACATACCAATTCGTGTTTTGATACATTCTAATAAAATATTATGATCGACGGTATCGAAAGCAGCGCTAAGATCGAGGAGCAGCAACATAGATGACGAATCAGAATCTATCGTTAGCAATAGATCATTAGTCATTTTTGCGAGGGCTGTCTCCGTGGAGTGATTTGCCCTGAAACCGGATTGAAAGGTTTCACATAGATTGTTAGACGCTAAGTGTTCATTTAACTGCACCGCAATCATTTTTTTGAGGATTTTTGAAATAAAGGGAAGGTGAGACACCGGTCGGTAGTTTACCATGAGGTCAGGATCGAGGTTAGGTCTTTTAAGAAGAGGATGAATAACCGCTTTTTTGAATGCTAGGGGAACAGTGCCCGAGGAAAGTGATAAGTTTATAATATTTAGCACTGATGGACCTAATAATACAAAGAGCTCCTTGATCAGTTTCCCAGGAAGTGGGTCAAGTAAACATGTTGTTTGTTTTATTCCATTTACACGTTGTAACAATTCCTCTAATGTTATTTCCTCAAAACGAGAGACACTATTTTGGAGGGCAGTATCCGCTGTATATACAATCGTGTCAGTGTTAATAGAACCCAGTTGTAGCTGGGACGCATTGTCTTTAATCTCCTTTCTAATGACTTAAATTTTCTTACTAAAGAATTGCATAAAGTCATCAGCTGAGTGGGTGGAGCTACTGGAAGGGGTCCCTTGTTTGGTTAGCGATGCTACCGTACTAAACAAAAATTTAGGATCGTTTTTATTACGGTGGATGAGATTTGAGTAATATTTAGCTTTAGCTAAGGTAAGCATGCGTTTATAAGTTATTAAACCATCACTCCATGCTTGATGGTGCACCTCAAGTTTAGTCGTGCGCCATTTGCGTTCCAGCTTTCAACATAATAATTTCTGAGCTCTAGTTTCTTCTGAAAACCACGGGGTACGCTTTTTTGGAGCCTTTTTTAACTTTAGCGGTGCTATGTTATCAATGGTTTCGCGCAGGGCGTCGTTAAAGCTGTTAGTGAGGTTATCAATAGAGCCCACATATTTTGGGAATGGTGCCATTAACGAGGGCAGTAGGTCAGCAAGAGTTGTCGTTGTGGCCGTATTAATGTTGCGGCTGCTATAGCAGTTATTATTATTATTAGTTTGACGAACATGCGTCTGAACCCCAAATTTTATAAGGTAATGATCGGACAATACTTTAGTATACGGGAGTATCGTAACTTTGGAAACGGTGATACCCCTGACAAGCACTAGGTCTATCGTATTACCGTTGCGATGCGTGGGTTCATTTATTATTTGTGTGAGACCACAGCTATCAATTATAGTCTGGAGCGCTACGCACGGTGGGTCCGATGGGGTATTCATATGGATATTAAAGTCCCCGATTATGATTATATTATCGGCGTGTGTCACTAGATCAGCAACGAACTCTGAGAATTCATTGATAAAGTCCGAAATGGGCACTCGTGGGTGGTAGATAACAGCCAGGTGTAGAGGCAGCGGTGTGACAGACATCATAGTAAGCACCTCAAACGATTTATATTTATTATTTATGTTAGGACTAAGGTTAAAGTTTTTGTCGTAAATTAGTGCGACCCCCCACTCCTTTTAAGAGGACGGGCAATATGCGCATGTGTAAAGTTAGGAGGACATGCCTCATTTAGTGCAAAAAAGTCGTTTGGTTTAAGCCAGGTTTCACTGAGACCGATGACGATGAAGATTGTTGTCTTTGATGATATCATTAACTAACAACGTTTTGGGAGACAATGATCTTATGTTTAAAAAACCTATATTATAGGTAGTGGGCTGTTTTAGGGAATTTTTGATCAAATTATCCGTAGTAGCAATATTAATAATGTTGTGTTTATTATGCCCAGTGCATTTAGTATAATTACGACCATATCTAGGAATTGATATGACGGGAATTTTCCGATTGTTTGTTTGTTGCTTTGATAAACTGCACGCATCATAGTTACCCACCTCAGTAGAACGCATGTCCAACTCTGAAACAATCAAAGCAGAAAAAGCTTGTTCTAATTTAACTGACTCCTTACCCAGACCAGTAGTCTCGCATCTTCCATTTAAATCCGGCTTCAGGATGGAGGGAAGTGGTGTTCTGTGGGGATTAGCCTTCTGCTTTGTTTTTAAACCCCCCCGGCATCCGCGTTTCCGATCACACCGCTGGCGTCTGCTCCGTAGACGGCCCCCGCTGCTACTATACTCCCCTGCTTCACAGGCCGCTGGATGTAGCCGCCGAAGTATTGCCATGCTAGTTAGCAGGTCTAGCAAGCATGCGTCTATCAGTCCAAAACGGCCCTATATGTCCACATCCAGAAGTGTCTGGCGGTCGTACGTGATCACGGAGTGACCACGATGTGAGCCAGCCATAAAGTTTGTAGAATTGTCTGGTATTTCTGCCAAATGTTCCATCTTTAGCAAGAGCTCTTCGATGTCGCAGCCCCTCCGGGCGCCGCCATCTTTTTTTTTTTTTTTGCAAATAATCATTAACTTTAGAATTTGATGTCAGCAACACGTGACAAAGAAGTTGGGAAAGGTGGCAATACATACTGATAAAGTTGAGGAATGCTCATCAAACACTTATATGGAACATCCCACAGGTGTGCAGGCTAATTGGGAACAGTTGGGTGCCATGATTGGGTTTAGCAGCTTCCATAAAATGCCAAGTCATTCACAAACAAAGATGGGGCTCGGGTCACCACTTTGTAAGCAAATTGTCGAACAGTTTTAGAACAACATTTCTCAACGAGCTATTGCAAGGAATTTAGGAATATTACCATCTACAGTCCGTAAATTCATCAGAAAGTTCAGAGAATCTGGAGAAATCACTGCACGAAAACGATGATATTATGGACTTTTGATCCCTCGGGCGGCACAGCATCAAAAACCGACATCAGTGTGTAAAGAATATCACCATTTGGGCTCAGGAACACTTCATAAAACCACTGTCAGTAACTACAGTTGGTCACTACATCTGTAAGTGCAAATTAAAACTCTACTATGCAAAGCCAAACCCATTCATCAACAATATCCTGAAACGCCGCCATCTTGGCTGAGCCCAAGCTCACCCAAGATGGCCTGATGCAAAGTGGAAAGGTGTTTTGTGGTCTGACGATTCTACATTTCAAACTATATCTGGAAACAGAGGACGTGGTGTCCTCCAGAACAAAGAGGATAATAACCATTTGGATTTTTATAGGCGATAAGTTCAAAAGCCAGCATCTGTGATGGTATGGGAGTGTATTAGGGCCCAAGGCATGGGTAACTTACACATCTGTGAAGGCACCATTAATGCTGAAAGGTCCATACAGGTTTTGGAGCAACATATGTTGTCATCCAAGCAACGTTATCATAGACGCCCCTGCTTATTTCAGCAAGACAAGTGTTATAACAGCGTGGCTTTGTAAAAAAAGAGTGAGGGTACTTTCCTGGCCCGCCTGCAGTCCAGACCTGTCTCCCATCGAAAATGTGTGGCGCATTATGAAGCGTAAATTACGACAGCGGAGACCCCGAACTGTTGAACGACTGAAGCTCTACATAAAACAAGAATGGGAAAGAATTCCACTTTCAAAGCTTCAACAATTAGTTTCCTCAGTTCCCAAACGTTTATTGTGTGTTGTTTAAAGAAAAGGTGATGTAACACAGTAGTGAACATGCCCTTTCCCAACTAATTTGGCACGTGTTGCTGGCATCAAATTCTAAAGTGAATGATTATTTGCAACAAAAAAAAATGTTTATCAGTTTGAACATCAACTATGTTGTCTTTGTAGCATATTCAACTGAATATGGGTTGAAAATGATTTGCAAATCATTGTATTTCGTTTATATTTACATCTAACACAATTTCCCAACTCATATGGAAACGGGGTTTGTATATATACATATATATGTATATATACATATATATGTATTTATATACATGTGTATATGTATACCCATGTATGTATATATGTATATATACGTACATATACATACATACATATATACATGTATACAGTATATATGTATGTATATATGTACAGTATATATGCATGTGTGTATGTGTATACTGTATATATAAATACATATATAGTATGAATTGCTCATAATCGCACAATATTTGACAAATGCAAATTTTTTGCCGACTGTGTCCCCACAGACCCTTGCAAAGACAGCGAGAACAGCCTAAACACGATGTGCAGGGTGGAGGCGCTCACCCGCCGCCCGCACGTCTTTGGCTCGCCGGACTCCTGCCCCCCGGCGGGCGAGCCGCTGTGCGCCAGCGACGGTCAAACGTACCCAAGCGAGTGCGCCATGAAGGCCACCGGGCTGCAGAAGGGCGTCAAACTCCGGAAGCTTCATGCCGGCTGGTGCAGAAAACTGGGTAAGATCCCACTTCCCCTTGTCGTTCACGCGTGATGAGGTCACACTGTATTCTTGCCTCATTCCTGTGAGAATCCTGCGTGTGACTGAAGCATTAAGCCTATTTTAAGTATAATATACGTATTTAAATATATAAACACATATTTATATTTAGATATTTGAAAATTTATTTATTCATGTATTTTTAATAACACGTTTTCACTACCTTTTTATATTAAAAACATTTAAAAATATATTTTTACACATTAAAAACATTATAATTTATGTTTTATATATTTAAAATTTAAAAAAATAAAAATGATTACATTTCAAAGAAAAAAAAGGCTCTCACTTTCTTTTTTAAAATTTAAAGAATAAATATATTTACACAGTGAAAAAAACTACCTTTTTGATATTAAAGAATTGGTAAGAATATATTTACGTATTGAAAAAAAAGTTGATTTCCTTATATATTTTAAAAAATTAAACTATTTTTACATATTGAAGAAAATAGGATTTCACTTCATTTTTTAATCCATCCATCCAACCATCCATTTCCTACCGCTTGATCCTTTCATGGTCGTGGGGGGTGCTGGGGCCTATCTCAGCTGCACATGAGTGGAAGGCGGGTACACCCTGGACAAGTTGCCACCTCATTATTTATTTTAAATTTTTTTAAATATATATTTGCATATAAAAAAAACACTTACACTACCTTTTTGATATTAAAAAATGATATCAATGTATTTATTTATTTATTTGGACTTTTGTGCTCGTCACAGTTTGTCCATAACAAACACCATGTTCAAACATAAGGGTGTCCATATGTGCACTTGGCACCAGGACACCCTAGGCCGCGGTTCCATGATCGACTTTGTAGTTGTGTCATCGGATTTGCGGCCTCATGTTTTGGACACTCGGGTGAAGAGAGGGGCGGAGCTTTCTACCGATCACCACCTGGTGGTGAGTTGGCTGCGATGGTGGGGGAGGATGCCGGACAGACCTGGGAGGCCCAAACGCATTGTGAGGGTCTGCTGGCAACGTCTGGCAGAGTCTCCTGTCAGACAAAGTTTCAATTCCCACCTCCGGAAGAACTTTGAACATGTCACGAGGGAGGTGCTGGACATTGAGTCCGAGTGGACCATGTTCCGCACCTCTATTGTCGAGGCGGCAGATCGGAGCTGTGGCCGCAAGGTAGTTGGTGCCTGTCGGGGCGGCAATCCTAAAACCCCTTGGTGGACACCAGCGGTGAGGGATGCCGTCAAGCTGAAGAAGGAGTCCTATCGGGTCCTTTTGGCTCATAGGACTCCGGAGGCAGTGAACAGGTACCGACAGGCCAAGCGGTGTGCAGCTTCAGCGGTCGCGGAGGCAAAAACTCGGACATGGGAGGAGTTCGGGGAAGCCATGGAAAACGACTTCCGGACGGCTTCGAAGCGATTCTGGACCACCGTCCGCCGCCTCAGGAAGGGGAAGCAGTGCACTATCAACACCGTGTATGGTGCGGATGGTGTTCTGCTGACCTCAACTGCGGATGTTGTGGATGGGTGGAAGGAATACTTCGAAGACCTCCTCAATCCCACCAACACGTCTTCCTATGAGGAAGCAGTGCCTGGGGAATCTGTGGTGGACTCTCCTATTTCTGGGGCTGAGGTCGCTGAGGTAGTTAAAAAGCTCCTCGGTGGCAAGGCCCCAGGGGTGGACGAGATCCGCCCGGAGTTCCTTAAGGCTCTGGATGCTGTGGGGCTGTCTTGGTTGACAAGACTTTGCAGCATCGCGTGGACATCGGGGGCGGTACCTCTGGATTGGCAGACCGGGGTGGTGGTTCCTCTCTTTAAGAAGGGGGACCGGAGGGTGTGTTCCAACTATCGTGGGATCACACTCCTCAGCCTTCCCGGTAAGGTTTATTCAGGTGTACTGGAGAGGAGGCTACGCCGGATAGTCGAACCTCGGATTCAGGAGGAACAGTGTGGTTTTCGTCCTGGTCGTGGAACTGTGGACCAGCTCTATACTCTCGGCAGGGTTCTTGAGGGTGCATGGGAGTTTGCCCAACCAGTCTACATGTGCTTTGTGGACTTGGAGAAGGCATTCGACCGTGTCCCTCGGGAAGTCCTGTGGGGAGTGCTCAGAGAGTATGGGGTATCGGACTGTCTTATTGTGGCGGTCCGTTCCCTGTACGATCAGTGCCAGAGCTTGGTCCGCATTGCCGGCAGTAAGTCGAACACATTTCCAGTGAGGGTTGGACTCCGCCAAGGCTGTCCTTATGTCAACGATTCTGTTCATAACTTTTATGGACAGAATTTCTAGGCGCAGACAAGGCGTTGAGGGGTTCCGGTTTGGTAACCGCAGGATTGGGTCTCTGCTTTTTGCAGATGATGTGGTCCTGATGGCTTCATCTGACCGGGATCTATAGCTCTCGCTGGATCGGTTCGCAGCCGAGTGTGAAGCGACCGGAATGAGAATCAGCACCTCCAAGTCCGAGTCCATGGTTCTCGCCCGGAAAAGGGTGGAATGCCATCTCCGGGTTGGGGAGGAGACCCTGCCCCAAGTGGAGGAGTTCAAGTACCTAGGAGTCTTGTTCACGAGTGAGGGAAGAGTGGATCGTGAGATCGACAGGCGGATCGGTGCGGCGTATTCAGTAATGCGGACGTTGTACCGATCCGTTGTGGTGAAGAAGGAGCTGAGCCGGAAGGCAAAGCTCTCAATTTACCGGTCGATCTACGTTCCCATCCTCACCTATGGTCATGAGCTTTGGGTCATGACCGAAAGGATAAGATCACGGGTACAAGCGGCCGAAATGAGTTTCCTCCGCCGTGTGGCGACTCTTCCTTTGAGATAGGGTGAGAAGCTCTGCCATCCGGGAGGGACTCAAAGTAAAGCCGCTGCTCCTTCACATCGAGAGGAGCCAGATGAGGTGGTTCGGGCATCTGGTCAGGATGCCACCCGAACGCCTCCCTAGGGAGGTGTTTAGGGCACGTCCAACCGGTAGGAGGCCACGGGGAAGACCCAGGACACGTTGGGAAGACTATGTCTCCTGGCTGGCCTGGGAACGCCTCGGGATCCCCCGGGAAGAGCTAGACGAAGTGGCTGGGGAGAGGGAAGTCTGGGTTTCCCTGCTTAGGCTGTTTCCCCCGCGACCCGACCTCGGATAAGCGGAAGATGATGGATGGATGGATATTTTAAAAAAGTATATTTCCTTTTTTGTATATTCAAAAATGCCTTAAAATTGATGTATTGACATATTGAAGAAAACATTATTTCACTTCTGTTTTTAATATTTACAAAATAACTATATTTACATATTGTAATAAAACACGTGCACTACCTTTTTGATATAAAAAAATTAAATTATATTTATAAATTTAAAAAAACACTTGCACTACCTTTTCGATGTAGAATTTTTTTTTTTTACATATTATTGTATATGCACATATATATGTATATATATATATATATATATATATATATATATATATATATATATATATATACATACATACAGTCGTGGTCAAAAGTGTACATACACTTGTAAAGAACATAATGTCACGGCTGTCTTGAGTTTCCAATTATTTCTACAACTCTTATTTTTTTGTGATATAGTGATTGGAGCATATATATTTTGGTCACAAAAAACATTAATGGAGTTTGGTTCTTTTAGGAATTTATTATGGTTCTATTGAACATTTGAGCAAATCTGCTGGGTCAAAAGTATACATACAGCAATGTTAATATTTGCTTACATGTCCCTTGGCAAGTTTCACTGCAATGAGGCGCTTTTGGTAGCCATCCACAAGCATCTGCTTGAATTTTTGACCACTCCTCTTGACAAAATTGGTGCAGTTCAGCTAAATGTGTTGGTTTTCTGACATGGATTTGTTTCTTCAGCATTGTCCACACTTTTAAGTCAGGACTTTGGGAAGGCCATTCTAAAATTTTCATTCTAGCCTGATTTAGCCATTCCTTTACCACTTTTGACGTGTGTTTGGGGTCATTGTCCTGTTGGAACACCCAACTCGGCCCCAGACCCAACCTCCGGGCTGATGATTGCACGTTGTCCTGAAGAATTTGGAGGTAATCCTCTTTTTTCATTGTGCCATTTAAAGCACCAGTTCCATTGGCAGCAAAACAGACCCAGAGCATAATAAAACCACCACCATGCTTGACTTTAGAAATAGTGTTCCTGGGTTTAAAGGCCTCACCTTGTCTCCTCCAAACATATTGCTGGCTATTGTGGCCAAACAGCTCAATTTTTGTTTTTTTTTCATCACATGGGCAAAGATAAGACCTTCTGGAGGAAAGTTCTGTGGTCAGATGTAACAAAAATTTAGGTTTTTGTATTGTACTTGCTACAAATCTGTCATGCCTGTAAGATTATGTCTTGTTTTTGCCATGTTTGGTCAGGTTATGTTTAGTTGTTCAGACATTTAGTTCTGTCTTTGCACTTCCTGGTTTGTTTTCGTCTCCATGCCAACCCATTAGTTTCACCTGGTCTCCTAGTCACTACCCTGTCCTCAGCCTCACACCTGTTTTCACTAATCATCACAGCTGCTATTTAAGTCATTCTTTTTCTGTCTTTGTCCTGGCATCCACACCCCACCCATGCTGTTCCTACCTTCATGCCCTCGTTCACAGTTCCATGTCGTGTAAGGTTTTGTTTATAGTTCATAGTTAATTGCCTTTGTGCTAAGTCTTTTGTTTATGTCAGTAGTTTATGCCATAGTGCAAGTGTTTGTTTCCATAGCCAAGTTTTGTACCTCCACTGTGAGCGCCTTTTGTTTGTCTTTGGTTAGTTATAGTGTTAAAATAAAAAGATGTACTCACATTCATGTTTCGCTCGTGCTAAATTCCCTCTGCGTCGGAGAAACAACCTTAATCCAAATCTAAGTTTGACAAAATCCTACTAAATTCCTACATAACTCTCCCGAGGGTAAAATAATGATTGTAGTTTGTAAACACTACTTTTATCTTGGTCGTCAATAGAAAACGAGAGTGTAATTTGAATGAGCGCCTAGTATTTATTCAGCGTTTACAAAATTTGTGATCAAATATTGATTGGATTGTAGAAATATAACACAGCTTGACTGATATCTGCCAACCAAGGAAAGTTGAAGCTTTAAAAAGTCCAAAAAAAAATCAATAGAAAAACACAGAAAGATGTTTGGGTGAGGAAGGATTGTGGGGTCCAACAAAGAAGTATCCCTGTGTAAAAGAACTCTCCATGTGTAAAAGAACTATCCCCGTGTGTCTGCAGAGGAATGCGAGGAGGAGTGCATCTTCAACGCGGTGTGTGTGGTGGAGCAGCCCACCTCTCGGTGCTCCTGCGAGCCCCTGCAGTGCGACGGCACCTACAGGCCCTCCTGCGGCGAGGACGGCCGCACGTACGCCAACGACTGCGTGCGGCGGAAGGCCGAGTGCCACGCCAAGACCCGCATCCCCGTCAAGCACGCCGGGCCTTGTGGTGAGTCCAGCCTCCTTTCTGCCGGGGATTTCAGGGGGTGAAAGTGGGAGGGGCCAAGTGGGAGGGGGTGTGTCGAAGCGGCGCCGTCACCTTCACTCGCTCATCTTTCAGCTCCACCTCCCACAGCGCATGGTCCATGGTCCACACCCACGGTCACCTGTGTGTTGTCTCAGCTCTTCTCTCTTGTTGCAGTCACTGTCTTGTCTGTCTTTGTCCCCCCGCCCTGGACCCTGGACACCTGGCCTCACCCCATGAAGTCTTGTCTGTCTTTGTCCCCCCCGCCCTGGACACTGGACACCTGGCCTCACCCCATGAAGTCTTGAGTGGAGCTGGCAGGAGGACTCTTCTTCTACTTCTTCTTCTACTGCTTGTGTCTTTGTTTTTCTTCCTGCTCACTAATTTGTCACGGCCCAGGTTGGAGAACTTTCATTTTCCTTCCCTCCCTACCAGTCCTCCCTGTGTTCTCCATTTTACGGCCAATATTCCACTTTGATAATGTAGTACTGTACATTTCATTTTTATTATTTGTTTTCATTTCCAACTACTGTATCATTCTCAACTTCATTTGATTTATTTCATATATACAGTATTCCATGTTTCTGTGGTTTATCTGTTATACAGTGCTCAATACCGGGGTTTCCCTTCTCTTCAGGGGATTTTATTGCAGGGAAAAGCTTGTAGGGATGAAATAGCCTCTGTGTTTTTTCCTGACATCGAAGACCTCTGAAAAATACAAACAAAAGACCCAGATTTCCCTCGCCCGGACGCGGGTCACCGGGGCCCCCCTCTGAAGCCAGGCTTGGGGGTGGGGCCCGGCCGGGCACAGCCCGAAGAGGCAACGTGGGTCCTCCCTCCAATGGATTCACCACCCATGGCAGGGGCCATAGAGGTCGGTTGCAATGTGAGCTGGGTGGCAGCCGGAGGCAGGGCACTTGGCGGTCCAGTCTTCGGCTACATAAGCTTGCTCTTGGGATGTGGAACGTCACCTCGCTGTGGGGGAAGGAGCCTGAGCTAATCCGCAAGGTGGAGAAGTTCCGGCTAGATATAGTCAGATTCACTTCGACGCACAGCAAGCGCTCTGGAACCAGTTCTCTAGAGAGAGGCTGGACTCTCTTCCACTCTGGTGTTGCCGGCAGTGAGAAGCTACAGGCTGGAATGGTAATTATTGTTTACCCAGCAAGCAAAGCCTGCACGTTGGCGCTCAACCCGGTGGACGAGAGGGTAGCCTCCCTCCGCCTTCGGGTGGGGAACAGGTCCTGACTGTTGTTTGCGCTTACGCGCCAAACGGCAGGTCAGAGTACCCACCTTTTTTGGATTCACTTGAGGGAGTACTGGAGAGTGCTCCCCCGAGTGATTCCCTCGTACTACTGGAGACTTCAACGCTCATTTTGGCAATGACAGTGAAACCTGGAGAGGCGGGATTGGGAACAATGTCCACCCGGATCTGAACCAGAGTGGTGTTTTGTTATTGGACTTTTGTGCTCGTCTCCATAACAAACACCATGTTTAAACATAAAGGTGTCCATATGTGCACTTGGCCGCAGTTCCATGATCGACTTTGTAGTTGTGTCATTGGATTTGCGGTCTCATGTTTTGGACACTCGGGTGAAGAGAGGGGCAGAGCTTTCTACCAATCACCAAGTGGTGGTGAGTTGGCTGCCATGGTGGGGTAAGATGCCAGACAGACCTGGCAGGCCGAAACGCATTGTGAGGGTCCGCTGGGAACGCCTAACAGAGTTTCCTGTCAGAGAGAGTTTAAATTCCAGCCTCTGGAAGAACTTTGAACATGTCACGAGGGAGGCGCTGGACATTGAGTCCGAGTGGACCATTTTCTGTACCTCTATTGTCGAGACGGTCAATTGGAGCTGTGGCCGCAAGGTGGTTGATGCCTGTCGTGGCGGTAATCATTGAAGCCGCCGGTGAGGGATGCCGTCAAAATTAAGAAAGAGTCCTATTGAGTGCTTTTGGGTCATGGGGCCCCGGAGGCAGCAGACAGGTACAGACAGGCCAAGCGATGCGCGGCTTCAGTGGTCGCGGAGGCACACGCCCCCCTGGCTTTGGGCCACAGCTCTTGGAACTGCCACAGATGATCAACAACAACAAAAAACATTCACACTAAACGCAGCTACTGCCATCTTGCGGAGTCCATAAGGACAACGCCAGGGAGTTGCCTACAGCCACAACTGCTTACCACCGACGGTTTCTTAATCTGGCGCTAATCCACAGGAAATGTGGCGCACATCGCTGCTTGGTCTCCTCGTTTGCAAACGCGGCTTTTCTTTCCGGCGAACGGCCGTCAAGATTTGTTTCGACACTCAAAGCCTGCCGACATTTGCATATTTTTTATGTTTGGTGTTTTTAATTTAAACTTCAAAAGAATAAAGGCTGATAAAAATGTGCAGAGAGCACGTCATGGTTTTACTTTCTTCTACAGTAGGAGACAGCAAAGATGGACGCCACATTAGACTTTGGCATCGCTGCACAGACTGTGGAGATTAACTCGGGGTGGGGGGTGGGGGGGGTGCGCGTACAGTAGGATCAAGGCGTAGCCCCCAAAGAGATGGAGCGCCACTGTGATGCTCACAGCTGACAGTCTGCACTAGAAGATGGCACCAGCAGCACTCGCGCTTGCGTCGCCTCCGGGTTGTGTTCCAAAGTCTGAGAAGAGAAGCGTTTGCTTGTGAAACAATAATGTTGTGGCAGAAGAGGAGCCGACAAAGCGTGACGCTGGCTGAGGAAAGCCAAGTACGAGTCCTAGTGTTTTCTTTATGGTCAGACACCTAGTCACAGTTGGCGATACTTCATGCCTAACATGTGGGTTGAAATGTGAAAGGTTGTGTATTTCTTTTAAACAAAAACAATAAAAAGGTCAGGAACAGAGAGCAAACAATGGGAATGTGATGAGACAAAGCTGAACTGAAAGTAATAATTCATAATAATATACTTATCATATATATTTAAATGTGTGTCTTTGAATATATGCAATGTCTCTTTTTATTTGTGTTTTTTTTAAATAGAAAATATCAAAGTTTGGACGCCCCTGATCTAAAATATTCAAAGCTGTCATAATGAAAAAAATAAATATACTTAAAATATAAACAAAGTTTAGTTTGTTCAATGAAAAATAAAATACTACTAACCTGTGATAATGTGAAAAAGAAGCAGTGTTGAACGTGTGACTGAACATGAACATGTTTGACACAATCATATTATTAGTATTTTTATTTAATTATAACATGGGGGTGTGGGGGGGGGGAATGTAAGAAAAAGAGCAAAAGAAAAATGTGAAATAATCAAACTAATGATGAGTAGAAATATAATTATTCACCTATAATACAAATCAATCAATCAATCAATCAATGTTTACTTATATAGCCCTAAATCACTAGTGTCTCAAAGGGCTGCACAAACCACTACGACATCCTCGGTAGGCCCACATAAGGGCAAGGAAAACTCACACCCAGTGGGACATCGGTGACAATAGTGACCCAGTGGGACGTCGGTGACAATGATGACTATGAGACTATGAGAAATCACACGTAATATTTTTTTGTAGTTATTTCTTTATATAAAATCTATCAATGTGGCCCTTAGGACACACCTCAACTCAAATATCACACGTATTAATATGATGATTTGAGGATAGATGATTGAGCCTAAAGATATTATCACTATGGATACTGTATCTATTGATACTGTTACTATGGATACTGTCACAATTTATACTGTTGCTATGGATACTGACACCATGGATACTGTCACTATGGATACTGTTACTAGGGATACTGTCACTATGGATACTGTATAAATGGATACTGTTGCTATAGAAACTTTCATTATGGATACTGTTGCTATGGATACTTTCACTGTGGATACTGTCACAATGGATACTGTTACTATGGATACTGTCATTATGGATACTGTCACTATGGATACTGTATCTATGGATGCTGTTACTATGGATACTGTCTTTATGGATACTGTCACTATGGATACTGTATCTATGGATGCTGTTACTATGGATACTGTCACTAGGGATAATGTCACCATGGATACTGTCACTATGGATACTGTTACTATGGATTCTGTCACGATGGATACTATATCTATGGATGCTGTTACTATGAATACTGTCACTATGGATGCGGTCTCTATGAATGTTGTTACTATAGATAATGTCACTATGGACACTGTATGCTGTATCTATGGATTTGGTCTCTATGAATGTTGTTACTATGGATACTGTAACTATGGATCATGTCACTATGGACACTGTATGCTGCATCTATGGATTTGGTCTCTATGAATGTTGTTACTATGGATACTGTTACTATGGATAATGTCACTATGGACACTATGGGTACTGTATCTATGGATTCGGTCTCTATGAATGTTGTTACTATGGATAGTGTTGCTAAGGATATTGTCATTAAATATACTGTCACTATGGATACTGTTGCTTTGGATATTGTCATTAAATATACTGTTACTATGGATACTGTCACAATAGATGTTGTCACTATAGATACTGTCACTATGGATACTGTTGCTTTGGATGCTGTCACTATGGATACCGTATCTATGGATGCTGTTACTATGGATACTGTCACTATGGATTCTGTATCTGTGGATACTACCACTATGGATATTGTTACTATGGATACTGTTACTATGGTTACTGATTGTATGGATGCAGTCTATTTGAATGTTGTTACTATGGATACTGTTACTATGGATAATGTCACTATGGACACTATGGATGCTGTATCTATGGATTCGGTCTCTATGAATGTTGTTACTGTGGATACTGTTACTATGGATGATGTCACTATGGACACTATGGGTACTGTATCTATGGATTCGGTCTCTATGAATGTTGTTACTATGGATAGTGTTGCTAAGGATATTGTCATTAAAGATACTGTTGCTGTGGATACTGTTGCAATGGATATTGTCATTAAAGATACTGTTACTATGGATACTGTCACTATGGATACCGTATCTATGGATGCTGTTACTATGGATACTGTCACTATGGATACTGTATCTGTGGATACTGTATCTGTCGATACCGCCACTATGGATATTGTTACTATGGATACTGTTACTATGGTTACTGTTTCTATGGATGCGGTCTATTTGAATGTTGTTACTATGGATACTGTTACTATGGATAATGTCACTATGGACACTATGTATGCTGTATCTATGGATTCGGTCTCTATGAATGTTGTTACTGTAGATACTGTTACTATGGATAATGTCACTATGGACACTATGGATACTGTATCTATGGATTCGGTCTCTATGAATGTTGTTACTATGGATAGTGTTGCTAAGGATATCGTCATTAAAGATACTGTTGCTGTGAATACTGTTACTATGGATATTGTCATTAAAGATACTGTTACTATGGATACTGTCACAATAGATGCTGTCACTATGGATACTGTCACTATGGATACTGTTACTTTGGATACGGTCAGTATGGATACTGTTGCTTTGGATACTGTCACTATGGATGTTGTCACTATGGATACCGTCACTATGAATACTGTCACTATGGATACTGTTGCTATGAATACTCTCACTATGGATATTGTTACAACGGATACAGTCACTATGGTTGTTATCACTATGGATACTGTTACTTTGGATACAGTCACTATGGATGCCGTTACTATGGATATTGTCATTATGATTACTGTTGCTATGCAATGGATACTGTCACTATGATTACTGCTGCTATGGATACTGTCATTATGGTGATTACACAAATAAATACTAATCAAATATACTTTAAAATAATAAAACCTGATGAATACATTTACATACAATTATGTAGTACTAAAATAAAGGTGAACTAAGTTAATACAAATAATAATATGTCTGTTTCTTGAATACATTTTTTGTGCTTAAGAAACATTTCTACATACTTGCCAACCTTGAGACCTCCGATTTCGGGAGGTGAGGGGCGTGGTCTGGGGTGGAGCGGGGCGTGGTTAAGAGGGGAGGAGTATATTTACAGCTAGATTCACCAAGTCAAGTATTTCATATATATATATATATATATATATATATATATATATATATATATATATATATATATATATATATATATATATATATATATATATATATATACAATATATATATATATATATACTGTGTATATATATATATTGTATATATATACATATATATATAAAAGAAATACTTGAATTTCAATATTCATTTATTTATACATATACACACACATAACACTCATCTACTCATTGTTAAGTTAAGGGTTGAATTGACCATCCGTGTCCTATTCTCTGTCACTATTTTTCAAACCATATGCATGTACAGTAGATGGCCGTATTGTCCTGTTTAAGAGTGTCACAACATTGCTGTTTACGGCAGACAAATTGCTTTACGGTAGATGAAAATGTGACTGCTGTTGTTGTGTGTTGTTACCGCGCTGGGAGGACGAAAACGTGACTGCTGTTGTTGTGTGTTGTTACCGCGCTGGGAGGACGTTAATGAAACTGCCCAACAATAAACCCACGTAAGAAACCAAAAACTCGCCCTCGGTCATTCTACAGTTATAACGTCATTGGGCAGACACGCTGTTTATGTTGTGGGAAAGTGGACGTGAAAACAGGCTGTCCTCACTCAGGTCCGCATGGAGCTGGAGGGGGCGTGGCCTCCAGCTCCGCCTGAATTTCGGGATATTTTCGGGAGAAAATTTGTCCGGGGAGGTTTTCGGGAGAGGTGCTGAATTTCGTGAGTCTCCTAGAAAATCCGGGAGGGTTGGCAAGTATGCGTCTCTATGACTTTATCTCCAGACTTCTTCTGTTTGTTTGATATTGTCATTACTGCCACAAGTGGTGAAGAAGTGTATTACAACTGACAAACACATACTTACTGGTTAAGAAAACACAAATGACAGTGTTGTCAAAAAAAACACAAAATATTAATTATATTAATATATTTTTATAAATATGTCAATACAATTAATGAAAAAGAACCCAAATTATATATTAATATTATAAAAAACTTAATATTTACATATATATTTATTTGAATGTGTCAATAAATGCATTTATTATCAATACAATAATTATGGGCATTTTTTACTGACCAAAATGAAATAAAATATAATGTGATTTTTTTTTTCTAAAATGCATCCATTAATCAGGAAAAGGAACAACTACATTCATAGTTAATTTTATTTAAAAATAAATTAAATCACATTTTTAATTATGATATTATAATATTAATCATAGCAAATGGGAGGGAAATGAGTACAAAAATAGTATTTTAAAACAAATGTTTGGCGATGAAGATGTCATTTTAATAACCATATTTACAAATAGTGCAGCCGGGATAGGCTCCAACCCCCTGCCTCCCCGGGAGGGACGAGCGGTAGAAAAACAGATGGATGGATATTTACAAATAGTACTTCATCAATTTCAACGAAATGTCCAATTATTATTTAGTAAATTCAGTTTTAATTTTTTTTTATAATTTGTACTCCTAAATTCCTTTATATCTCCTTCAATTCTCACAATTTTCACAAAAAACAATCAGAAAAACAAAACGAAACCAAAAAAACACGTTATTGAAAAAAAATAAAAAAAAAAAAAATATATATATATATATATATATATATGTATATATATATATATATATATATATATATATATATCCATCCATCCATCCATCCATTTTCTACCGCTTATTCCCTTTCGGGGTCGCGGGGGGCGCTGGCGCCTATCTCAGCTACAATCGGGCGGAAGGCGGGGTACACCCTGGACAAGTCGCCACCTCATCGCAGGGCCAACACAGATAGACAGACAACATTCACACTCACATTCACACACTAGGGCCAATTTAGTGTTGCCAATCAACCTATCCCCAGGTGCATGTCTTTGGAAGTGGGAGGAAGCCGGAGTACCCGGAGGGAACCCACGCATTCACGGGGAGAACATGCAAACTCCACACAGAAAGATCCCGAGCCTGGATTTGAACCCAGGACTGCAGGACCTTCGTATTGTGAGGCAGACGCACTAACCCCTCTGCCACCGTGAATATATATATATATATATATATATATATATATATATATATATTAGTGTAAATAAACTGCCAGACCAGTCGCCAAAATGGTCCCATAAAAATAACAGTGGTTGTCTGTACTATAACTAAAGATTAAAAAAAAACCTGTTGGTTCTGCTTACCTTAGAAATAAAAACAGTATCATTTTTCCAGTTATTTCGAGTAAAGACACACCATACAGTATATTTTAGCTGAAATTCTGCCAGTTTTGAAAATACACGGAAATTGTGTACAGTGAATTTTACAGGAACATTTAGGCGACTTAATAAAAAAAAGTATAATAAATATATGTTGCAGTCCAAACGTAGGTACTATATTATTGCTTTTTTTCAACTTTAAATAATAAAAAAATTGTCCTTAAATTGCATGCATTAGTCAATTCTTATTCAAAATGTAAATGCAGTATTGTTGGCGCTTTATGGATGTTTTGTCAGGTTGTGGGTGGAGTCTGTTTAACATAAATTTCTTCTAGCAATTTTGGAACATTTTTGAAATGTATATTTTAAGATTTTTCTATCTTTGCGTACTACGTTGCAGATTTCTATACACTGTAGGATTAGAGATAGTTTTTCAATTAACATTTGTCAAAGTTAGCGTTAGCAAAAGGCATTTACAAAGTATTGCAAAAAGTGCATGTTATGTTTTTATTGTCACGCGAATGTTGAAGTTCTTTATTTAGCAGCACGGTGGCGCTGAATGCAGTTTTTTTTTTTT
Organism: Nerophis ophidion; assembly: GCF_033978795.1. Classification (NCBI taxonomy): domain Eukaryota; kingdom Metazoa; phylum Chordata; class Actinopteri; order Syngnathiformes; family Syngnathidae; genus Nerophis; species Nerophis ophidion. The sequence continues at coordinate 18,143,836 of NC_084637.1, read as the reverse complement.
TTTGATTAACGTCCTGACTTTTCATGGCCATAAGTGAGAAGAATCCCCCTCGATGCCTGTTGAGCGGCGACAAAAGAAAAATGTATTTGCTGCTGCAGATGTTCCCCGTGGACTGCAGGCTTGTTTTCATGAATAAATCACGCGCTTGCTGTGCTGACAGGAACACCAGCATGAAGAACTGCATCTATAAGATATACAATAGGTCCGTGCATAAAGAGCTGCATTTAAAAATATATAAAATAGGTCTGTGCATAAGGAACTGCATTTTAAAAGAAACAAAATAGATCCATGCATAAAGAGCTGCATTTTAAAAGATGTAAAAATTTAAAAAATAAAAATAGGTCTGTGCATAAATATCTGGATTTGAAATATATAAAATAGGTCCGCTCATAAGGAGCTGAATTAAAAAAACTACAAAATAGATCCATTCATAGAGAACTGCATTTTAAAAGATGTAAAATAGGTCGGTGCATAAACAGCCGCATTTAAAATATATAAAATAGGTCCGTGCAGAAATATCTGCATTTTAAATTTATAAAATAGATCTGTGTATAAAGAGTTCCATTTAATATACATGAAATAGAACCATGCATAAAGAGCTGCATCTAAAAATATATAAAACATATCTGTACATAAAGAGCTGGATTTTAAAATATATAAAATAGGTCCGTGCATAAAGAGCTGCATTTAAAATAAATATATAAAATAGGTCCTTTCATAAAGAGCTGCATTTAAAAATATATAAAATAGATCCGTGCATAAACACCTGCATTTTAAAATATATTAAATAGGTCCATGCGTAAAGACCTGCATTTTAAAATATATAAAATAGGTCGGTGCATAAAGAGCTGATTTTAAATATATATAAAATAGATCCATTCAAAAAGAGTTGCATTTAAAAAAAACTATAAAATGGGTCTGTGCGTAAAGAGCTGCATTTAAAAATATATAAAATAGATCTGTGCATAAAGAGCTGCATTTTAAAAGATATAAAATAGGTCCGTGCATAAAGAGTTGCATTTAAAAATACATAAAATAGGTCCATGCATAAATACCTGCATTTAAAAATACATAAAAATCGTCCATGCATTAAGAGCTGCATTTCAAAAACTATAAAATACATCCGTGCATGAAGAGCTGCATTTAAAAAATAAAAAAAAAAATAGATCTGTGTATGAAGAGCTGCATTTTAAAAGATATAAAATAGGTCCGTGCATAAAGAGCTGCATTTAAAATAAATATATGAAATAGGTTCTTTCATAAAGAGCTGCATTTAAAAATATATAAAATAGATTCGTGCATAAACACCTGCATTTTAAAATATATAAAATAGGTCCATGCGTAAAGACCTGCATTTTAAAATATATAAAATATGTCGCTGCATACAGAGCTGATTTTAAATATATATAAAAAAGATCCATGCAAAAAGAGTTGCATTTAAAAAAAACTATAAAATGGGTCCGTGCGTAAAGAGCTGCATTTAAAAATATATAAAATAGATCTGTGTATAAAGAGCTGCATTTTAAGATATAAAATAGGTCCGTGCATACACTACAAAGCTGCATTTAAAAATACATAAAACAGGTCCATGCATAAAGAGCTGAATTTAAAAATATATAAAATAGGTCCATGCATAAAGAGTTGCATTTAAAAATACATTAAATAGGTCCATGCATAAATAGCTGCATTTAAAAATACATAAAAAAGGTCCATGCATTAAGAGCTGCATTTCAAAAACTATAAAATACATCCGTGCATGAAGAGCTGCATTTAAAAAACATTTTTAAAAATAGATCTGTGTATGAAGAGCTGCATTTTAAAAACTATAAAATAGATCTGTGCATAAAGAGCTGCATTTAAAAAACTATAAAATAAATCAGTGCATGAAGAGGTGGATATTAAAATATATACAATAGATCCGTGCATTAAGAACTGCATTTAAAATAAAATATCAAATGGATCCGTTCATAAAGAGCTGCATTTGAAAAACTATACAAGAGGTCCGCGCTTGAAGAACTGCATTTTAAAATATATACAATAGATCTGTGTATAAAGAGTTGCATTTAATATACATAAAATAGAACTGTGCATGAAGAGCTGCATTTAAAAATGTTTTAAAATAGATCTGTGCATGAAGAGCTGCATTTAAAAACTATAAAATAGATACGTGCATGAAGAGCTCGATATCAAAATATATAAAAAATATCCATGCATGAAGAGCTGCATTTAAAAAAATATGAAATAGATCCATCCATGAAGAGCTGCATTTAAAGATATATAAAATATGTTTTATAGAGGCCTATTTTACACTTGAGAAGATTTCCTTGTATTTCCTTTTTTTCCTCTCCGACACGCTCTGCCTTAATAAAGTGGCGAGAGGCGTCTGCTTTGCCTGGGAGGTGCAGGAGGATAAAAGATGATAAAAAAGGATGAAAGCGGTCGCAGATTAAGTCCTTTCATCTTTTCTGGCTGCGCGTGAAACTAAGACAAAAAGGGTTTTTTAAAAGACTTGTCCTGGATTTCATCTGGCTGCTGAACTTGTGAAGGAGGCCAGAGGCCAAAACCTTGCATGAACGATATGAGGAGTGTGACTTTTGACCATGCTCGGGGGACCATTCCGTGTGGAAATAGATCAAACATATATATATATATATATATATATATATATATATATATATATATATATATATATATATATATATATATATATATATATATATTGTGTGTGACTGTCAGTGGTACTTTATTTATATATATATATATATATGTAGATATATGTATATATATATATATATATATATTTACAGAAATACATATATATATATTTACATAAAAACATATATATATGTATATATATATACTCTTGATCAAACGTTTGCATACACTTTTAAATGTATGTGTTTTAATATAATTATTACTGTAAATTAATTTTGTTTTTTAGAAGGAACAAATAATATATTTTATTTCAATAATAGATAATCCTTACAAATAAGAATCGCGATTAATCTGAAAATTGATGAAAAAAAATAATAAAAATGCCCATACTCTTTATCATTACATTCCTTATAACAACCTGTATTTTATATAATTATCGCTTTAAATTAATTTTGATTGTACAAAAATGTATTTAAAAAAATTTATCGATTTTAGATTTTTTTTAAATCTATTAATATTCCTTACAAATAAGAATTGCGATTAACCTGAAAATCAATTTAAAAAAACAAAACAAAAACGCCCATAATGTTTATCGAACAACTTGTCCAGGGTGTAACCCGCCTTCCGCCCGATTGTAGCTGAGATAGGCACCAGCACCCCCCGCGACCCCAATAAGCGGTAGAAAATAGATGGATGGATGTTTATCGTTACATCCCTTATTATAACATGTATTTTTAATATAATTATTCCTGTATATTTATTTAGTTTTTTAGAAATATTTTTTTAATACATTTTTGATTTTTTTTCAATCGATTACGAATCGTTAAAAATCAGAATCGCAATTTATCTGATTTTTTTTTTTTTTAACTCCCCGTTTATCGTTACATCCCTTGTCATAACATACTTTTAAAAATATAATTATTATTGTAACTTTATTTTGGTTTTTAGGGTGAAAAAAATTTAAAACCTTGTTTTTTTAATCGATTAAGAATCATTACAAATAAGAAACATCTACTGTTTATCGTTACATCCCTAGTCATAACCTGTATTTTTTACATAATTATTACTGTAAATTAGTTTTGTTTATTTATTTAAAAAAAATACATCATTTTTTATTTAACATTTTCCGACATGATTCTTGTACAATTACAACTTTTTTCACAATATTACTAACTTTTGTTTCAAAATTTTTATTTTTTTTTCAGAAAATTACTAATAATTATTTGTAATTATTTTAAAATAATTTTTTCTCTCAATATTGTTTTTCAAAAAAAAAAATTAAAAAAAATTCACAAACTATTCGACGTTAAGTTTGGAAAATGTCATAGTTTTTTCTTGTAAAATTTCACCTTTTTTTCGCAAAATATTTGGACATCATTCTTGTACAATGACAACTTTTTTCCTCACAATATTACAATATTTCTACAAAAAAAATTCCTTTATTTCAATATCACTATTTTTATGAAAAAAACTATATTTTTCCATATTATATTTGACGTTATTATTGTAAAATTACATGTTTTTTCATATAATAAATAAAAAATCTCAGAATATTCCTAAATAAATATGTTATGACAACTTTTTCTCACAACATTGCAACTTATTTTGTAAAAAAAAAAAAGAGTTTGATTGATAATACATTTTGACTTCAATCATGTAAAATGGCGTAATTTTTCTTTTAAAAAAAATTAAACTTTTCTTCTTAATATGTTTTTACAATGTTTTTTTTTTTAAGTAAAAAAAAAACAGGCTTTCACAATATATTTGACATTAATCCCGGAAAATGTCATCTTTCTTTCTTGTAAAATGTTAACTATTGACATAATTCTTGTAGAATGACCACTTTTTTCTCCCGATATTACTTTTTTTTTGAAAACATAAATACAAGTTTTCATAATATATTTGACTTTAATATAGGGACGGCGTGGCGCAGTGGGAGAGTGGCCGTGCGCAACCCGAGGGTCCCTGGTTCAAATCCCACCTAGTACCAACCTCGTCACGTCCGTTGTGTCCTGAGCAAGACACTTCACCCATGCTCCTGATGGGTGCTGGTTGGCGCCTTGCATGGCAGCTCCCTCCATCAGTGTGTGAATGTGTGTGTGAATGGGTAAATGTGGAAGTAATGTCAAAGCGCTTTGAGTACCTTGAAGGTAGAAAAGCACTATACAAGTACAACCCATTTATCATTTAATATTGTAAAATTATTTGTTTTTGAGAATATTCCTAATAATTATTTATAATTATTGTTAAATAACGTTTCCTCAAACAAAATAACAAAAACAAAAAACTTTTTTCACAATATATTTGACGTTAATCTTGTAAAAATGGCATCATTTTTTTTATTGTAATTTTTAATTTATTTTCTAAACATTTTCTGATATAATTTTTGCAAAATGACAACTTTTGTCTCACAATATTATTAACTTTTTATTCACAAAACAACTTTTTTCATTTTGTTTTGTAAAAGTAAAAAAACCCTCTTAATATTCCTAAAAATTATTGTATGACCAAATTTTTTGCCCCACAACATTGCAACTTATTTTTCAAAATAAAGTGCCTTCCGTAGAGACCAAAGTATGCTAAGGTGACAAACGAGTTGAGGCAGAATTAAGAACAAATGGCTCAGTCCGGAGCAGTTGCCTGGTTTCAACAACAATGGGGAGACAAGTTCATCCAGCCATATGACTGCCCTTTGGGAGTTATGGGTCGAAAAATCATTTGGCTGCCGTTTGGGAGTCGTAGCTAGAAAAAAAAATCTGGCTGCCATTAGGAGTCGTATTAGAAAAAACATTTGGATGCTCTTTGGGAGTGGTAGGTAAAAAAAAACATGTGGCTGCCATTGGGGAATTGTAGGTAGTAAAACCATTTGGCTAACCGTTGGCCGTGGTAGGTAGAAAAAACATCTGGCTGCACTTTGGGCGTAGTCGGTAGAAGACACCATTTGGCTAACCGTTGGCCGTGGTACATAGAAAAACCATCTGGCTGCCCTTTGGGCGTGATCGGTAGAAGAAACCATTTGGCTGCCCTTTGGGCGTGGTAGGATGACAAACCATCTGGCTGCCCTTTAAACGTGGTAGGAAGACAAGCCATCTGGCTGCCCTTTAAACGTGGTAGGTAGAAAAACCATCTGGCTGTCTTTTGGGCGTGGTCGGTACAAGAAACCACATGGCTGCCCTTTGGACGTGGTAGGTAGACAACCACCTGGCTGCCATTTGGGCGTGGTAGGTAAAAAAATCATCTGGCTGCCCTTTGGGTGTGGTATGTAGAAAAAACATCTGGCTGTCCTTTGGGCGTGGTTGGTAGAAGAAACCCTTTGGCTTCCCTTTGGGCGTGGTAGGTAGAAAACCAACTGGCTGCCCTTAGGGCGTGGTAGTTAGAAAAACAATCTGGCAGCCCTTTGGGCGTGATCGGTAGAAGAAACCATCTGGCTGCCCTTTGGGCGTGGTCGGTAGAAAAAACATCTGGCTGTCCTTTGGGCGTGGTCGGTAGAAAAAACATCAGGCTGTCCTTTGGGCATGGTCGGTAGAAGAAACCATTTGGCTGCCCTTTGAGCGTGGTAGGTAGACAACCATCTGGCTGCCCTTTGGGCATGATAGGTAGAAAAACCATCTGGCTGCCTTTAAGGTGTGGTAGGTAGAAAAAACATCTGGCTGTCCTTAGGGCATGGTCGGCAGAAGAAACCATTTGGCTGCCCTTTGGGCGTGGTAGGTAGACAACCCTCTGGCTGCTCTTTGGGTGTGGTAGGTAGACAAAAAATCTGGCTGCCCTTAATGTGTGGTAGGCAGAAAAAAACATCTGGTTGCCCTTAGGATGTGGTAGGTAGAAAAAACATCTGGCTGCCCTCTGGGCATGGTAGGTTGAAAAACCATCTGGCAGCCCTTAGGGTGTGGTAGGTACAAATCCATATGGCTGACCTTTGGGCGTGGTCGGTAGAAAAACCATCTGACTGTTTTTTGGGTGTGGTCGGTAGTAAAAACCATCTGGCTGCCTTTGGGAGTCCTTGTGTGATTTGACCTTAATCCTAGGTGAGGAGTGTAAAGCGGGAGAGTGAGTTGGGAAGTGGCAGAGTGAGTTCTACTTCTACTGCGTTCTTATTATTTCATATCTGCTGCCCAGCAGCTTGCACTTTTTTTCCAATTATCCTTCTTTTTGTCTTCTTTCTGATTTGCGTCCTCGGTCTCTGGGAGTCTCTCTGCCAGTTCGGAGCCTTTGAAGACCACATCAATTCATTCCCTCGTTTACCGGAGCCGCCATTGCTGGTGGGACGTTTCATCTCCGCGCTGCCACAGGGCAACTCGAGTTTTTTTTTTCCACGCCGCCAGTTTTAGCAGAGTCCTCAAAGACTCGGGACCCAGGAGGATCGGGACAAAGGGAAGTGCGTGACAGCAAGTTGAGGCGCGACAGGAAGTTGAGGCGTGACGGGAAGTCTGCGTCTTTCTTTACCATCTTTTCTAACATCCTCCTTTGACTAACCTCACCTAAGACTTTCTCCAACCTCCGGTCTGACAACCTACGGTCTCCCCCCTCCCTAACTTTGTTGTCGGCCCTCAGATCTGGACGCGCCCAGCCCCTGCGTGGACAAGGTGTGCCAGCACGGTGCCGTGTGCGTGGTGAAGAACGACCGGCCCGTGTGCGAGTGCCCGGAGGCCTGTCCGCAGACGTCCGACCCCGTGTGCGGCTCCGACGGGCACAGCTACGGCAGCCCCTGCGAGATGCGTGCCATGGTCTGCGCCCTGCAGAAGAACATCCACATCCAGCACAAGGGACCCTGTGGTGAGTCGCTGCAACCTTGGACCGCTTCTGACAAACGTGCTGCTTTTGGGAGGTGCGCTCCAAACCACAACACCACCACCAGTTGAAAGGATGCTAACTTGTCCTATGTCATCATGCTAACGTTAGCATGCTTTTGTTTTATGCTATCTTTTTAGCTAATTGTGTATGTTTTAAAGGCCTACTGAAAAGGAAATTTCTTATTTAAAGGGGAACATTATCACAATTTCTGAAGGGTTAAAACCAATAAAAATCAGTTCCCAGTGGCTTATTTTATTTTTCGAAGTTTTTCTCAAAATTTTACCCATCGCGCAATATCCCGAAAAACGGCTTCAAAGTGCCTGATTTTAACCGTCGTTATATCCACCTGTCCATTATCTTGTGACGTCACAGCGTGACCACACAGAAACAAACGTGGCGGATAGCACAGAAAGGTATAGCGATATTAGCTCGGATTCAGACTCGGATTTCAGCGCCGTAAGCGATTCAACAAATTACGCATGTATTGAAATTGGAGTGTGGAGGCAGTTACCGAAAACGAGATTAAAGAAGAAACTGAAACTTTTGTGCTATACCACGACAGACAGCGGCACGAGAGGAAGCGCGGACAAATTCGGCGATCGCCTTCTAACCATCGATTGGTATGTGTTTGTTTGGCATTAAATGTGGGTGGAGGGACAGGCTGGATGCAAATATAGCTACAAATGAGGCATAATGATGCAATATGTACATACAGCTAGCCTAAATAGCATGTTAGCATCGATTAGCTTGCAGTCATGCCGTGACCAAATATGTCTGATTAGCACACGCCACATAAGTCAATAACATCAACAAAACTCACCTTTGTGATTTCGTTGACTTTATCGTTGGAAATGCATCTGCTTTGAGTGTCGCAGGATATCCACACATTCTTGCCATCTCTGTCGTAGCATAGCTGTCGTTGGTAAAGTGTGCAGAACAAACGAGGGACTTTCGCATCTTTTGACCACTGTTGCAACTTGAATCCGTCTCTGTTCGTGTTGTTACACCCTCCGACAACACACCGACGAGGCATGATGTCTCCAAGGTACCGGAAAACATTCGAAAAAACGGACAATAACGGAGCTGATTTGACTTGGTGTGTGTAATGTTTGAGAAAATGGCGGGTCGCTTCACGATGTGACGTCACGGGTGAAAGGTCATATCTCCGACGGGCGAACAATTAGGCGTTTAAATCGCCAAATTCACCCTTTTAGAGTTCGTAAAATCGGTTAAAAAAACATATGGTCCTTTTTCTGCAACATCAAGGTATATATTGATGCTTACATAGGTCTGGTGATAATGTTCCCCTTCAAACGGGGATAGCAGGTCCATTCTATGTGTCATACTTGATCATTTCGCGATATTGCCATATTTTTGCTGAAAGGATTTAGTAGAGAATATTGACGATAAAGTTTGCAACTTTTGGTCGCTAATAAAAAAGCCTTGATTTTACCGGAAGTAGCAGACGATGTGCGCGTGACGTCACCGGTGTGAGGGCTCTTCACATCCTCACATTGTTTATAATCATAGCCTCCAGCAGCAAGAGCTATTCGGACCAAGAAAGCGACGATTTGTGGATTAGGAAAGTTAGAGTCAGGCACTAAAAAAAATAAAAATAAAATAAAATAAATAAAAAGCAAGTGGTAGCGTTTCAGATGTAATTAGACACATTTACTAGGATAATTCTGGAAAATCCCTTTTCTGCTTATTGTGTTAATAGTATTTTAGTGAGATTCGATGAGTAAAGTCATACTTAAAAGTCGGATGGCTGCGGTGAGCGCCAGTGTCTCAGAGAGAAGCCGATGAGGAGCCAAGATCACAGCCGCCTTTTTGACAGCTACAGGAGAAAGTCCCATAATCCACTTAAGTCTCCGGTAAGAGCCGACAATTTTCCCATCCAAAAACTTGCTGGTTGACGTAGAGAAACATGTTTGCTTGACCGCTCTGTGTAAAAGCTTCACAACAATAACAAAGAAATACCGGCTGTGTCTCATTGCTAAAGCCAGCTGCAATCCACCGCTTTTCACCAACAGCATTCTTATTTATAGTCTCCATTATTAATTGAACAAATTGCAAAAGATTCAGCAACACAGATGTCCAAATTACTGTGTAATTATGCGAAGAAAAGGGACGACTTTTAGCCGTAAGTGATGCTGGGTTAAAATGTCCCTTCCAACCAATAACGTCACAAACACGCGTCATCATTCCGCGACGTCTCCAACGAGAAACCCCGTGGGAAATTTAAAATTACAATTTAGTCAACTAAAAAGGCCATATTGGCATGTGTTGCAATGTTAATATTTCATCATTGATATATAAACTATCAGACTGCGTGGTCGGTAGTAGTGGGTTTCAGTAGGCCTTTAACCTAGAAGTCATGAATCTTAGATGTATGCTAATGTCTCCGATAATAGCATGCTAACATTTTAGCTAGTTGTGTCTATTTTAACCTAAAAATCATAGTTTTTATTACTCTGCGCCATCTTGGAAGTATGCTAACGTCTTTTGTAATCGACTGCTAACATTTTATGCTAGCATTTCAGCAAATGTGGTATGTGCTAACCTAAAATCATGAATTTTGATACTTGGCGCCATCTTGGAAGTATGCTAACGTCTCCTATAATAGCATGCTAACATTGTCTGGTAGCGTTTTAGCTGAATGTGTATGTTTTAACCTAAAAATCATAGTTTTTAAACGTGGCACCATCTAGGAAGTATGTTAACCTACTCAGTGGCCTGGTGGTTAGAGTGTGGCCCTGAGGTCGGTAGGTCGTGAGTTCAAACCCCGTTTGAGTCATACCAAAGACTAAAAAAATGGGACTCATTACCTCCCTGCTTGGCACTCAACATCAAGGGTTGGAATTGGGGGTTAAATCACCAAAAATGATTCCCGGGTGCGGCACTGCCACTGCCCACTGCTCCCCTCACCTCCCAGGGGGTGATCAAGGGTGATTGGTCAAATGCAGAGGAATAATTTCGCCACACCAAGAGTGTGTGTGACAATCATTGGTACTTTAACTTTTAACTTTAACTTTAACGTCTCTTGTAATAGCTTGCTAATGTTTTGCACTTTGCCATCATGCATTGCAGTGGATTTGAACAGGTATATTTTTGAATCATGAAAGGGGTTTGGACATGTTTTGTTAACATCCACAAAATTGAGTGGGCAGGTTGTGTAGTGTGTGACCGTGTGTGTTGACTTTTTGTGTTACTTTATTTGCAACATTATTAGGGAAGGTTGTTTGGCTTGGGTCATATAAGTAAATGCTGCTCTGTGTGCACTTCCAAGTGCAGTTTTTAGTAATTGACCTGATTAAGATGGCATCATGGATATGAGCAGCTTCTTAAAACCACTCTCTGAATCCTCCTGACGGCATCTTGGCAGGCCAATTATCCCACAAGCGCCATTGCTGGTCGACTATTTTCCCTTTTTTTTGTCCTGCCACTTTTCACACACGCTGAGCTGCAATATGGCAGTTATTACCCCCCCCCCCCCCCCTCCCCCGGCACTACTCACTCGATATCCCCTTCACAGCGATGGATTTGATTCTTTGTGCCGTGAATATGTTCAAGCACCTATATATATATATATATATATATATATATATATATATATATATATATATATATATATATATATATATATATATATATATATATATATAAATATATTTATATTTATGTGGGTCAAATGCAGAGGGTAATTTCACTACACCCAATTTGTGTGTGACTGTCAGTGGTACTTTATTATACATATATATATATATATATATATATATATATATATATATATATACATATATATATATATATATATATATATATATATATATATATATACATGTGTATATATACTTATATATGTATGTAAATAGTGTACTATCTATCTCATAATTATGACTATTTATCTCATGATGATTCTTTAATTATCATTATGATTATTTATCTCATTACTATGACTATTTATCTCATAAATATAACTATTTACCTCATTATGACTATTTAATTATTATGACTATTTTTCTTACTTTTATGACTATTCATCTCATTACTATGACTATTTATTTCATAAATAGGACTATCTAATTATTATGACTACGTATCTCATTATTATGACTATCTCATAATTATGGCTATTTATCTAATTATTATGACTATCTAATTATTATGACTATCTCATTATTATACATATGTATCTCATTATTATAATAATTTATTTAATTATTATGACTATTTATCTCATTATTATGACCATTCATCTCATTATTAGGACTATTTGTCTAATTATTATGACTATCTCATAATTATGAGAATTTATCTCATAATTATGATTATTTATCTCATTACTATGACTATTTATCTCATAAATATAACTATTGACCTCATTATGACTATTTAATTATCATGACTATTTTTCTTACTTTTATGACTATTCATCTCATTACTATGACTATTTATTTCATAAATAGGACTATCTAATTATTATGACTATCTCATAATTATGGCTATTTATCTCATTATTATGACTATTTAATTATTATGACTATCTCATTATTATACATATGTATCTCATTATTATAATTATTTATTTAATTATTATGACTATTTATCTCATTATTATGACCATTCATCTCATTATTAGGACTATTTGTCAAATTATTATGACTATCTCATAATTATGAGAATTTATCTCATAATTATGACTATTTATCTCATTAGTATGACTATTTATATTACTATTATGGCTATCTCATAATTAGGACTATTCATTACATTACTATGACTATTTATATAATAATTTCGACTTTATTAGCCCATTGTTTACATTTCTTATGTCGTAATTATGATTAACCATTGTGGAATTTTTTATTTTCTTTAGTGGTGAAACAGACTTTCATCACACAGCTTTTTCTATTTTGGGAGAGGGACATTTGTCTATTATTATTATTATTATTATTTTATTTATTTTTACCACAAATCAGCAAATACTAATGACTGATTCACATGCAAGGTTGTATGCATCTTAAATAAACATACATCCTGACCCATCAGCAAGCAGCATACCATGCTCTGTCCTCACTATACCTCAGACATAAACATACATCCTGACCCAGCAGCAAGCAGCATGTCATGCACTGTCCCGACTACTCCAGTTTCTTTAACCACAAACTTTCCACAATCAAACATCTTGATATCGGACTTCCTCGCAGAAAACGGCATACCTTGCACAGCTGCGACTATTACAATGTTTCAGGACAGACGGCCGAAAATCAAATCCATCTTGATAGAATTCATATCAGCAAGCAGCATGCCATGCACTGTCATGTTTTATTTCCTGTGTAATTGTGATAAACATCCATCACCACCAGCATGCCATGCACTGTTGTGACTTTATCTGCATTAAACAACAAAAAGCCCTCAACATCTACATTGATTTTCCCTGTTTCTAACAGCACGCAGCACAGCATGCACTTTCCTGACTACTCCAGCATCTTTAACGACAAACTTTCTATAATCAAACATCTTGATATCGGACTTCCTTGCAGAAAACAGCATACCATGCACAGCTGTGACTAACGCTTTGTGAACAACGGCCACCCATCGAATCCATCCTGATCGAATTCACACCAGCAAGCAGCATGTCATGCACTGTCAAGTTTGTTTTTCACTGGAATTTCCCCATTTCTAGCAGTGTGCAGCATAGCATGCACTGTCCTGACTATCCCAGCATGTGGAACTGCCAATATTCTGCCATCAAGCAGCATGCCATGCACAGTCTAGACTATTACATTGGTTCACGATAAACGGTCCTCAATCAAATCCCTCCTGATTTTTTAAATGTGTAGCTGACAGCAGCATATCATGCACTGTCCTACTTTTCAAGCGCAATAGGACAAGCCTCTCTCAACGTGTCCATTGATTGACTTCATGTCTGGCAGCAAACAGCATATCATGCACTGTCATGACGACTCCAGCATGGTCATCTGCACACACCCCTCAATCAAACGTCTCCATTTTAGATCCCAGTCTTTAGTTCCTCTTCAAATGAACAAGGTAGTTCAATGTGACCCACCTGGTTCCACACGGGACTCAAACCCTAGTCGCCTGCATGACAGGCGAGCGTGCTGACGACTGAGCTAAAAGCCAAGCGCTATGGACTAGATAGCTGCTGAAGTGGCCAGGGAGTGAGGGACCACGTGGTTCCATGTTGTCCATACTTACAGCAGACCTCTCCTCCTAGATGAGTCCTGCACCAACTGCTCCTTCGGGGCCATCTGTGATGTCCAGACTCAAACCTGCGTGTGTGCCACTGAGTGTGTGGAGTCCCACCAGCCCGTCTGTGGCAGCGACAGCACCACCTATGGCAGCGAATGTGAACTGCACGTGCATGCCTGCAGAACACAGACGGACCTGCAAGTGGTCAGCCAGGGAGAGTGCAGTAAGTACTACATCACCTCCACCTCTTTCTACATCACCTTCACCTGATACTACATCACCTCCACCTGATACAACATCACCTTAACCTGATACTTCATCACCTCCACCTGATACTACATCACCTTTCTTTACCTGATACTACATCACCTCCGCCTGATATTACGTCACCTTCCTTCACCGGATGTTACATCACCTCCACCTGATACTACATCACTTACACCTGATACTACATCACCTCCAACTGATACTACATCACCTTCCTTCACCTGATACTACTGATACTACATCATATCCACCTGATACTACATCACATCCACCTGATACACCATCACCTCCACCTGATACTACATCACCTCCACCTGATACGACATCACCTTCACCTGATATTACATCACCTCTACCTGTTACTACATCACCTCCACCTGATACTACATCACCTTAATCTGATACTATATCACCTCCACCTGATACTACATCACCTTCCTTCACCTAATACTACTGATACTACATTACCTTCACCTGATACTACATCAACTCTAACTGATACTATACTACATCACCTTAACCTGATACTACATTGCCTTCACCTGATACTGCATCACCTGATACTACATCACCTTCAACTGATACTACATCACATCCACCTGATACAACATCACCTCCACCTGATACTACATCACCTCCACCTGATACAACATCACCCCCACCTGATACTACGTAACCTTCCTTCACCTAATACTACATCACCTTCCTTCACCAAAAACTACTGATACTACATCACCTTAACCTGATTCCACATTACCTCCACCTGATACTACATCACCTCCACCTGATACAACATCACCTTAACCTGATACTTCATTACCTCCACCTGATACTACATCAGCTTTCTTTACCTGATACTACATCACCTTCAACTGATACTACATCACCGTCACCTGATATTACATCACCTCTACCTGATACTACATCACCTTCACCTGATACTATATCCCCTCCACCCGATACTACATAACCTTCCTTCACCTAATACTAAATCACCTTCCTTCACCAAAAACTACTGATACTACATCACCTTAACCTGATTCCACATTACCTCCACCTGATACTACATCACCTCCACCTGATACAACATCACCTTAACCTGATGCTTCATTACCTCCACCTGATACTACATCACCTCCGCCTGATATTACGTCACCTTCCTTCACCGGATGTTACATCACCTCCACCTGATACTACATCACTTACACCTGATACTAAATCACCTCCAACTGATACTACGTCACCTTCCTTCACCTGATACTACTGATACTACATCATATCCACCTGATACTACATCACATTAACCTGATACACCATCACCTCCACCTGATACTACATCACCTCCACCTGATACGACATCACCTTCACCTGATATTACATCACCTCTACCTGTTACTACATCACCTCCACCTGATACTACATTACCTTCACCTGATACTATATCACCTCCACCTGATACTACATCACCTTCCTTCACCTAATACTACTGATACTACATCACCTTCACCTGATACTACATTACCTTCACCTGATACTACATCAACTCTAACTGACACTATACTACATCACCTTAACCTGATACTACATTGCCTTCACCTGATACTGCATCACCTGATACTACATCACCTCCAACTGATACTACATCACATCCACCTGATACAACATCACCTCCACCTGATACTACATCACCTCCACCTGATACAACATCACCCCCACCTGATACTACATCACCGTCACCTGATATTACATCACCTCTAGCTGATACTACATCACCTTCACCTGATACTATATCCCCTCCACCTGATACTACATAACCTTCCTTCACCTAATACTACATCACCTTCCTTCACCGAATACTACTGATACTACATCACCTTAACCTGATTCCACATTACCTCCACCTGATACTACATCACTTTCACCTGATACTACATCACCTTCACCTGATACTACATCACCTTCACCTGATACTGCATCACCCGATTCTACATCACCTCCACCTGATACTACATAGCATCCACCTAATACAACATCACCTCCACCTGATATTACATCACCTTTAACTGATACTACATGACCTCTACCTGATACTACATCACCTTCACCTGATGCTATATCACCTCCACCTGAAATTACATCACCTTCCTTCACCTAATACTACATCACCTTCCTTCACCTAATACTACTGATACTACATCACCCTCACCTGGTACTACATCACCTCCACCTGATACTACATCACCTTCACCTGATACTACATCACCTCCACCTGATACTACATCACCCGATACTACATCATCTCCACCTGATATTACATCTTCTCCACCTGATACTACATCACCTCCACCTGATACGACATCACTTTCACCTGAAATTACATCACCTCTACCTGATACTACATCGCCTCCAACTGATATTACATAATCTCCACCTGATACTACATCACCTCCACCTGATATTAAATCTTCTCCACCTGGTACTACATCACCTCCACCTGATACTACATCACTTTCACCTGATATTACATTGCCTCTACCTGATACTACATCACCTCTACCTGATACTACATCACCTCCACCTGATATTACATCACCTCTAGCTGATACTACATCACCTTCATCTGATACTACATCACTTCTACCTGATACTACATCACATTCACCTGATGCTATATCGCCTCCACCTGATACTACATAACCTAATACTACATCACCTTTCTTCACCTAATACTACTGAAACTACATCACCTTCACCTGATACTACATCACCTCTACCTGATACTACATCACATTCATCTGATACTACATCACCTCCACCTGATACTACATCACTTTCACCTGATATTACATCACCTCTACCTGATACTACATCACCTCCACCTGATACTACATCACCTCCACCTGATATTACATCACCTCTACCTGATATTACATCACCTCTACCTGATACTACATGACCTCTACCTGATACTACATCACCTTTACCTGATACTACATCACCTCTACCTGATACTACATCACCTCCACCTGATATTACATCACCTCTACCTGATACTACATCACCTCTACCTGATACTACATCACCTCCACCTGATATTACATCACCTCTACCTGATACTACATCACCTTCATCTGATACTACATCACCTTCACCTGATGCTATATCACCTCCACCTGAAACTACATAACCTAATACTACATCACCTTTCTTCACCTAATACTACTGATACTACATCACCTTCACCTGATACTACATCACCTCTACCTGATACAACATCACATTCATCTGATACTACATCACCTCTACCTGATACTGCATCACCTTCACATGATACTATATCACCTCCACCTGATACTACATAACCTAATGCTACATCACCTTCCTTCACCTAATACTACTGATACTACATCACCTTCACCTGATACTACATCACCTCTACCTGATACAACATCACATTCATCTGATACTACATCACCTCTACCTGATACTACATCACCTTCACATGATACTATATCACCTCCACCTGATACTACATAACCTAATGCTACATCACCTTCCTTCACCTAATACTACTGATACTACAATACCTTCACCTGATACTACATCACCTCCACCTGATAGAACTTCACTTCCACCTGATACTACATCACCTCCACCTGATACTACATCACCAAGTTAAGGCCCTCTTTCTCATGCAGAATGTAGCTTATATTTCCTGATTGCCGTTAGCCAGCAGCATATCATGCACTATTCTGGCATGTCTACTACAAGCAGCATTTTGTCAAATACCTCCCAATTCCCAGGAGCAGTCAACAACATACCATGCACTTTTGTAACTTTACCAGGATAATACCACAGCCCTCAAACAGCATACCATGCACCATTGTGCTCTAAAATCTAGTCTATCTTTAGCAGCATGTCATACACGTTTGAGACCATTCCACCCTTTAGTACAGACAAATACATCCTAAGCAGCATGACATGCATGGACTGTTGTGACTATTCCAGCCTTTATAGCAGCAGGCAGCATATCCTACATGCTCATCTTGTCCTGTGCACACAGAGAGCTGTGGCCACACGGTGTGCTCCTGGGGGGCCCGCTGTGTCCAGAGCAAGTGTGAGTGCCTGCCGTGCTCGGACCCCTCCATTTCTCCCGTCTGTGGGAGCGATGGCGCTACCTACCAGAACCAGTGCGAACTGCGCCTATCCTCCTGCCAGCAGGAGAGGAGCATCCAGGTGGTGAAGGCCGGCAGCTGCGATGAAGGTAGGCGGGGGACCCGGAAGATGAAGGTGGGGTCGGGCGGGGGGGCTTAGAAGATGAAGGTGTGTGGGGGACCTGGAAGATGAAGGTGGGGTGGGGGGGGGTGGGGGCTGGAAGATGAAGGTAAGCGGGGGTCATGAAGGTGAAGGTGGGGGTGTGGGGTTCCTGGAAGATGAAGGTAGGCGGGGAGAGGCTTGGAAGATGAAGCTAAGGGGGGACTGGAAGATGAAGGTAGGCGGGGGGGTACATGGAAGTTGAAGGTGGGGGGCCCTTGAAGTTGAGGGTGGGGTGGACATAAAAGATCTAGGTAGGTGGGATGGGGCCTGGAAGATGACGGTGGGGGTGGGGGGGTCTGGAAGATGATGGTAGGTGAGATGAAAGTGGAAGATGAAAGTGGGGGAGAACCTGGAAGATGAAGGTAGCCGGGGGAATTGGAAGATGAAGTTGGGGGGGAACCTGGAAGATAAAGGTGGGGTGGGGGACATGGAAGAAAAAGGTGGGGTAGGGGACATAGAAAATGGAGGTGGGGGGGACATGGAAGATGAAGGTAGGGGAGAGCCTGGAAGATAAAGATAGGGCGGGGGTCATGGAAGATGGAGGTGGGAGGGACTTGGAAGATGAAGGTGTGGGGTGGGGGGGTCCTGGAAGATGAAGGTAGGCAAGGGGTGGGGGGGAACCTGGAAGATGGTAAGGGGGGACGGAGGGCACATGGAATATGAAGGTAGGGGAGGCCCTTGAAGATGAAGGAAGGCGGGGGACGTGAAAGATGAAGGTAGGCGGGGGGGATCCTGAAAGATGAACGTGGGGGGGAACCTGGAAGATGAAGATAGGCTGGGGGGCATGGAAGATAAAGGTGGGGGTGCTTCCTGGAAGATGAAGGTAGGCGGGGAGAGGCCTGGAAGATGAAGGTGGGGGAGAACCTTGAAAATAAAGGTGGGGAGGGAACCTGGAAGATAAAGGTGGGTTGGGGGACATGGAAAATGGAGGTGAGGGGGGGGGGACATGGAAGATGAAGGTAGGGGAGAGCCTGGAAGATAAAGATAGGGCGGGGGTCATGGAAGATGGAGGTGTGGGGGACATAGAAGATGAAAGTGTGGGGGAGGGGGGGTCCTGGAAGATGAAGGTACGCGGGGGGGACGGACGTGGAAGATGAAGGTAAGGGGGAAGGGGGGGCACATGGAATATGAAGATAGGGGAGGCCCTTGAAGATGAAGGAAGGCGGGGGACCTGAAAGATGAAGGTAGGCGGGGGGACCTGTAAGATGAAGGTGGTGGGGGGGGGGGGGGGGGGCATTGAAGATGAAGGTGGGGGAGTGGGAACTGGAAGATAAAGGTAGGCAGTGACCTGGAAGATGAAGGTAGGGTGGGGCCTGGAAGATAAAAGTAGGGGGGGACCTGGAAGATGAAAGTAGGGGGGGACCTGGAAGATGAAAGTAGGGGGGGACCTGGAAGATGAAGGTAGGCAGGGACCTGGAAGATGAAAGTAGGGGGGGACCTGGAAGTGATGTCCTTATTTGGTCATCAGGTATCCTGCGCTCCAGCACCCAGCGGTCTGTGGTGTGTCGCTAATGAAGTGACAAGGCCGGCATGAACTACAACTGGGCCGTGGTGAATAAAACCCCTTTGGGCAGATAGGTCGTTAATTCTAGCTGATTAAAGTCGGCTCGTTTGGACATTTTTTTAAATCATCTTCTTCCTCTTCATTATTCTGCCTTTCATCTTCAAACATCTGCAATGAACTCAAGCCTGATTGTGCAATACAGCCAAGCGCCATCAAATATATATATATATATATATATATATATATATATATATATATATATATATATATAGATGGATGGATGGATGGATGGATGGATGGATGGATAGACAGACAGACTGTACTTTATTGATTCTTTCAGGAGAGTTCCTTCAGGAAAATAAAAATTGCAGCAGTAGTGTACAGAGTTGAGATCAATTTAAAAAGTAAATAATGGGAGTTGTACAGTCTAATGGCGTGTGGGACAAAGGAGTTTTTGAGTCTAGTCCTGCACTTGAGATGAAGCAGTCTAGCACTGAAGAGGCTCCTATGGGTACCGATAATTGTATGCAGAGGGTGACTGGCATCACAGTCCTCTTCTCTGCCACCATCACCAGTGAGTCCAGTTTCATTTCTATATATATATATATATATATATATATATATATATATATATATCCATCCATCCATCCATCATCTTCCGCTTATCCGAGGTCGGGTCGCGGGGGCAACAGCCTAAGCAGGGAAACCCAGACTTCCCTCTCCCCAGCCACTTCGTCTAGCTCTTCCCGGGGGATCCCGAGGCGTTCCCAGGCCAGCCGGGAGACATAGTCTTCCCAACGTGTCCTGGGTCTTCCCCGTGGTCTCCTACCGGTTGGACGTGCCCTAAACACCTCCCTAGGGAGGCGTTCGGGTGGCATCCTGACCAGATGCCCGAACCACCTCATCTGGCTCCTCTCGATGTGAAGGAGCAGCGGCTTTACTTTGAGTCCCTCCCGGATGGCAGAGCTTCTCACCCTATCTCTAAGGGAGAGCCCCGCCACACGGCGGAGGAAACTCATTTCGGCCGCTTGTACCCGTGATCTTATCCTTTCGGTCATGACCCAAAGCTCATGACCATAGGTGAGGATGGGAACGTAGATCGACCGGTAAATTGAGAGCTTTGCCTTCCGGCTCAGCTCCTTCTTCACCACAACGGATCGGTACAACGTCCGCATTACTGAAGACGCCGCACCGATCCGCCTGTCGATCTCACGATCCACTCTTCCCTCACTCGTGAACAAGACTCCTAGGTACTTGAACTCCTCCACTTGGGGCAGGGTCTCCTCCCCAACCCGGAGATGGCACTCCACCCTTTTCCGGGCGAGAACCATGGACTCGGACTTGGAGGTGCTGATTCTCATTCCGGTCGCTTCACACTCGGCTGCGAACCGATCCAGCGAGAGCTGAAGATCCCGGTCAGATGAAGCCATCAGGACCACATCATCTGCAAAAAGCAGAGACCTAATCCTGCGGTTACCAAACCGGAACCCCTCAACGCCTTGACTGCGCCTAGAAATTCTGTCCATAAAAGTTATGAACAGAATGGGTGACAAAGGACAGCCTTGGCGGAGTCCAACCCTCACTGGAAATGTGTTCGACTTACTGCCGGCAATGCGGACCAAGCTCTGGCACTGATCGTACAGGGAACGGACCGCCACAATAAGACAGTCCGATACCCCATACTCTCTGAGCACTCCCCACAGGACTTCCCGAGGGACACGGTCGAATGCCTTCTCCAAGTCCACAAAGCACATGTAGACTGGTTGGGCAAACTCCCATGCACCCTCAAGAACCCTGCCGAGAGTATAGAGCTGGTCCACAGTTCCACGACCAGGACGAAAACCACACTGTTACTGAATCCGAGGTTCGACTATCCGACGTAGCCTCCTCTCCAGTACACCTGAATAAACCTTACCGGGAAGGCTGAGGAGTGTGATCCCACGATAGTTGGAACACACCCTCCGGTCCCCCTTCTTAAAGAGAGGAACCACCACCCCGGTCTGCCAATCCAGAGGTACCGCCCCCGATGTCCACGCGATGCTGCAAAGTCTTGTCAACCAAGACAGCCCCACAGCATCCAGAGCCTTAAGGAACTCCGGGCGGATCTCATCCACCCCTGGGGCCTTGCCACCGAGGAGCTTTTTAACTACCTCAGCGACCTCAGCCCCAGAAATAGGAGAGTCCACCACTGATTCCCCAGGCACTGCTTCCTCGTAGGAAGACGTGTTGGTGGGATTGAGGAGGTCTTCGAAGTATTCCTTCCACCTATCCACAACATCCGCAGTCGAGGTCAGCAGAACACCATCCGCACCATACACGGTGTTGATAGTGCACTGCTTCCCCTTCCTGAGGCGGCGGACGGTGGTCCAGAATCGCTTCGAAGCCGTCCGGAAGTCGTTTTCCATGGCTTCCCCGAACTCTTCCCATGTCCGAGTTTTTGCCTCCGCGACCGCTGAAGCTGCACACCGCTTGGCCTGTCGGTACCCGTCCACTGCCTCCGGAGTCCTATGAGCCAAAAGGACCCGATAGGACTCCTTCTTCAGCTTGACGGCATCCCTCACCGCTGGTGTCCACCAAGGGGTTTTAGGATTGCCGCCCCGACAGGCACCAACTACCTTGCGGCCACAGCTCCGATCTGCCGCCTCGACAATAGAGGTGCGGAACATGGTCCACTCGGACTCAATGTCCAGCACCTCCCTCGTGACATGTTCAAAGTTCTTCCGGAGGTGGGAATTGAAACTTTGTCTGACAGGAGACTCTGCCAGACGTTCCCAGCAGACCCTCACAATGCGTTTGGGCCTCCCTGTTTCCATATGAGTTGGGAAATTGTGTTGGATGTATATATAAACGCAATACAGAGATTTGCAAATCATTTTAAACCCATTTTCAGTTGAATATGCTACAAAGACAACATATTTGATGTTCAAACTGATAAAAAAATATTTTTTGGCGAATAATCATTATCTTTAGAATTTGATGCCAGCAACACGTGACAAAGAAGTTGGGAAAGGTGGCAATAAATACCGATAAAGTTGAGGAATGCTCATCAAACACTTATTTGGAACATCCCGCAGGTGTGCAGGCTAATTGGGAACAGGTGGGTGCCATAACTGGGTATAAAAACAGCTTCCCAAAAAAGGCTCAGACTTTCACAAGAAAGGATGGGGCGAGGTACACTCCTTTGTCCACAACTGCGTGAGCAAATAGTCAAACAGTTTAAGAACAAAGTTTCTCAAAGTGCAATTGCAAGAAATTTAGAGAATCTGGAGAAATCACTCCACGTAAGCGGCATGGCCGGAAATCAACATTGAATGACCGTGACGTTCGATCCCTCAGATGGCACTGTATCAAAAACCGACATCAATTTCTAAATGATATCACCACATGGGCTCAGGAACACTTCAGAAAACCACTGTCACTAAATACAGTTTGTCGCTACATCTGTAAGTGCAAGTTAAAGCTCTACTATCCAAAGCGAAAGCCATTTATCAACAACATCCAGAAACGCCGCCGGCTTCTCTGGGCCCAAGATCATCTAAGATGGACTGATGCAAAGTGGAAAAGTGTTCTGTGGTCTGACAAGTCCACATATCAAATTGTTTTTGGAAATATTGGAAATTGTGTCATCCAGACCAAAGGTTAAGCGAACCATCCAGACTGTTATCGACGCAAAGTTCAAAAGCCAGCATCTGTGATGGTATGGGGTGCATTAGTGCCCAAGGCATGGGTAATTTACACATCTGTGAAGGCACTATTAATGCTGAAAGGTACATACAGGTTTTGGAACAACAAATGCTGCCATCTAAGTGCCGTCTTTTTCATGGACGCCCCTGCTTATTTCAGCAAGACAATGCCAAGCCACATTCAGCATGTGTTACAACAGCGTGGCTTTGTAAAAAAAGAGTGTGGGTACTTTCCAGGCCCGCCTGCTGTCCAGACCTGTCTCCCATCAAAAATGTGTTGCGCATTATGAAGCGTAAAATACGACAGCGGAGACCCTGGACTGTTGAACGACTGAAGCTCTACATAAAACAAGAATAGGAAAAAATTCCAATTTCAAAGCTTCAACAATTAGTTTCCTCAGTTCCCAAACGTTTATTGATTGTTGTTAAAAGAAAAGGTGATGTTACACAGTGGTGAACATGCCCTTTCCCAACTACTTTGGCACATGTTGCAGCCATAAAATGTTAAGTTAATTATTATTTGCAAAAAATAAAAAATAAAGTTTATGAGTTTGAACATCAAATATCTTGTCTTTGTAGTGCATTCAATTGAATATGGGTTGAAAAGGATTTGAAAATCATTTTATTCCGTTTATATTTACATCTAACACAATTTCCCAACTCATATGGAAACGGGGTTTATATATATATATATATATATATATATATATATATATATATAGATATATATATATATATATATATATATATATATATATACAGTATATACATATATATATATATACACATATATATATATATATATATATATATATATATATATATATATATATATATATATATGCTGTACATTGGGGTCTGCCACTAAATGTATTGTGGTCTGCCACATACTTTATAGTGGCCCTCTATTCGCAGCCATGATTGGGATGTGGCCCTCCGTAAGGAGAAGTCCCACAGCCCTGGTCTACACGTGGGTTTGGGGCCTCTTGTGGTCTAGTGAACATCATTCATGGACTTAGACGCTGACCTTCTTAGGATGTAGAGCATGAAGAAGCGTGTCAGCCCCTCCCCCATCTGTCACTCTCTCATTCATGCTGGCCACGTGCACATTGTCTGCCAGTCGCCCTGCATCAGGGTCCTCCCCAGGGTCCTCGGCGCTAGGTCGCGGTGCCTGATGGCTTTGGGTTTTTTTTCTCTCATTTCCATTCTGTGTCTCCTTCCTGTTGTCCCCGAGCATCCTCTATGTTTCTTTCTCAGGCCGACAATACGATCTTGTCATGCTCCACTTTTTGTCTGATCGTCTCCTTGAAAAATGTCAGCTCTTTGACAAAAGTGTGACCGTGGATAGGTTTCCCTGTCTCTTTTCTTTCGGGTTTGCACACCACTTCACTTCATAGGCCATACCCGTGTAAAATAAAGCAATTACCCTGAACTCAGGATTGTAAGCCGACACTTCTTTCCTACGCTTTGTACCCTGTGGCTTGTTAAACGGTGCAGTTAATTTATGGATTTTTACAGCATCATTCACATGTGAATAATATAAATACAATCTTTTATACAGCATCATTCACATGTCAATAATATATATACAGTCTATTTTACAGCATTATTCACATGAGAATAACATAAATACAGTCTATTATACAGCATTATTCACATGTGAATCACATAAATACAGTCTATTATACAGCATTATTCACAAGTGAATCACATAAATACAGTCTATTATACAGCATCACTCACATGCGAATAACATAAATACAGTTGGTTATATAGCATTATTCACCTGTTAATAATATATATACAGTTTATTATACAGCATTATTCACATGTGAATAACATAAATACAGTTGGTTGTATAGCATTATTCACCTGTTAATAATATATATACAGTCTATTATACAGCATTATTCACACGTGAATAACATAAATACAGTCTATTATACAGCATTATTCACATGTGAATAACATAAATACAGTCTATTATACAGCATTATTCGCATGTGAATCACATAACTACAGTCGGTTATATAGCATTATTCACCTGTTAATAATATAAATACAGTCGATTATACATCATTATTCACATGTGAATAATATAAGTACATTATACATTTACAATACATGTACAGTCAAAAAGAACATATGCATTATTGTTGATTTTAATTTTTATTCTTATTGTTACATTTTCTATTTTATTTCCATTTATACCACCATTATTCACTTTTCAACTTTTGAGCCCAGAATTTTAAATTTTTAGCTTATAATTTCAATTTGATTTTTCACCTCATAAGTATGACCTACCATTGGATCATTGTTTTGTTTTTTTATCATAAATATGTGCTACAAAGTCGAAATTGTGAGATAAAAACATTAAATTCTTGGATAAGAACTTCGAATTTGTGAGATTGTCAAAGTGAGATTAAAAGTCAAATATATGAGATAAACAAGTATAATTATGAGATATTAAGTCATAATTATGCCCTGCGAGAGGTGGCGACTTGTCCAGGCTGTACGCCGCCTTCCGCCCGATTGTAGCCGAGATAGGCACCAGCGCCCCCGCGACCCCAAAAGGGAATAAGCGGTAGGAAATGGATGGATGGAAGTCATAATTATGAAATAAAAAGCCCAAATGATGTGATAAAACAAAAAGTCCTATCAAGATATAAAAAGTCAATCATTCGACTTTCTTATCTCATAATTTAGACTTTTTATCACATAATCGTGACTCACCTTTGGGATATTATTTATTTACGTAGCCTCTGTGAGCAGATAATACTGTATCATCTCTTTCGGACTTATCAGGGGACGAGGAGAAAAAGAATTCAGACCTACAGTATGTTGTTCTGATGATAGTTTCGATGTAGAGAAGAGGTGCTACCTCCAACTCCCATTGGGACAGGCTGAGACGTCAAAGTGCTAGTTCACATGAATCAGTGCACAAACGAGACCTGGTATGGACGTCTGGAACAAAAGGGTGATGCACTTGGCGATGGAGCGCTAGGCTAGTTGAAGACATGTTTTATCCTCTCAATGGCGCGGACAAGGTATATTTCCTGTGCTGTCCTTCTGAGAATAAAATCCTAAAGGTCTGCTTTGGCTCGCTCCGCCGCACACAACACATGGGCCACTTCAGATCTGGAATAAGCCCAAGGAGGGGGTAGGATTGATTGAAAAAAAACTCCTCTTTAGTCTTGCTTAGGGGAAGGCAGCGTGGCAAGTACATCCAATGAAGCTTGGCTTAGTTTGCACTCGTGAAAAATGACAGCAGTTGACCACACGTCGGGGAATTTATCACCTGTTTCATTTCACACTCGGGTAAGCCTCAGCAGCTTTTCTGTGGCGCGTTAGCATAGCCTCGGACTCCTTTTTAATGAAGACAATATTTTATTCATTGCCTTCGAAAATGCTGACGGATGTTAGCATTTTTCCACATATAAGCCGCACTGGACTATAAGTCGCTGATATATACTTGTTGTGAAATGAGTTATTTACATAGAAATGTTTATTTACAAACCTTAATTGTTTCCAAACAGTGTCTGTAACCTGCCAGTAAAAAACGGCTGATCAAACAAAACAGAAGTTTAATGAAAACAATATTGTATTCATTGCCTTCAAAAATGCTGATGGATATTAGCATTCCGATTAACATTTGCAAACAGTCAACCATGTTTAGAATGCAAGGACTTCTGTATCTTCTGGACCGGTATATAAGCCACACCCACTAAATTCAGAAGGAAAAAACATGTTTCCATATATAAGCCTCACCGGACTATAAGTCGCTGATATATACTTGTTGTGAAATCAGTTATTTACATAGAAATGTTTATTTACATACCTTAATTATTTCCAAACAGTGTCTGTAACCTGGCAGTAAAACGGCCGATCAAACAAAACAGAAGTTTAATGAAGACAATATCATATTCATTGCCTTCAAAAATGCTGACAGATGTTAGCATTCCGATGAACTTTTGCAAACAGTCAACCATGTTTAGAATGCAAGGACTTCTGTATCTTCTGGAATGAAGAGCGCACCGGTATATAAGCCACACCCACTACATTTAGAAGGAAAAAACATGTTTCCATATATAAGTCGCACAGGACTACAAGTCGCAGATATATACTTGTTGTTGTAAGTAAACAGAAATGTTTTTTACATACCTTAATTGTTTCCAAACGGTGTCTGTAACCCGGCAGTAAAACGGCTGATCAAACAAAACAGAAGTTAGATGAAGTTTAATGAAAACAATATTGTATTCATTGCCTTCAAAAATGCTGACGGATATTAGCATTCCGATGAACATTTGCAAACAGTCAACAATGTTTAAAATGCAATGACTTCTGAATCTTCTGGAATGAAGAGTGCACCGGTATATAAGCCACACCCACTGAATTTATTGTAAAACAGAAGTTTAACAATACAGACGTTTAATGAAGACAATATTGTATTCATTCCGTTTAAAAATGCTGACCGATGTTAGCATTCCGACAAACTTTTGCAATCAGTCAACAATGTTTAGAATGCAAGGACTTCTGTATCTTCTGGACTGAAGAGTGCACAAGTATATAAGCCACACTCACTTAATTTAGAAGGATTTTTTTTTTCATATATAAGCTGCACTACACTATAAGTCGCAAATATATACTTGTTGTGAAATCAGTTACACTTCTATGTCCGGTTCAAAACATTAAACAGCAGGAAACACTTGTAGGCATTCATTCTGCTGCACCTGCAGCGAGGGAACCCGTCCGAAAGATGGCGCAATCGTAGAAACAATAACACACCATTGGAGTGTCTTTGCATTTAATACAAAGTATTTGCATTATGGCCATCAGCGAAGAAAAATCCATAAATTAGTCACACATTTTTATACGCAGCAGGGTTCAAAGCGTAGGGAAAAAGTTGCGGAATTTACGGTGCACGTATTGTCATAAGGGGTTGCGAATAGCCCCTTTCGCTGCAGTTTACCTGATACAGTTTACCTAACGTGACAAATTTGGGGCGTGCACAAACCACCGCCAGGTGGCATGGGAGCGTTGGACATCTCAAAATGTGTTTTTTTGGCAATTCTCACTTTGACCACAGTGTCAGTTGCTATGTGGAGTGGCGCTTTCCATCATTTTCAGCACACTGCATTGAGCACGCGAGTATCAATCCATCTTAGTACTATTAATGTTAAAATATACATGTTCTTATTAAATTAGGATTATTTTAAATATATATATATATATATTTTTTTTTTTTATTTATTTTTTTTTTTTTTGAATATGTGCGATTCAAATAGTTGATATTTTTTTTATTTTTTTTATTTCTGTATTTGTAAAAATGTTTGCATTTTTATTCTCAGTTTATTTCTATTAAACTTGCTTGGTTTCTGATAAAAAAAAAAACATATTTTAATTTTTACACTTTTCTTTCTTCTTTTGCTGCATAACCTATCCAGTGTATGAATTACTACACTAATTTGTTTTTATATACTTTATTTAGATTGTGGTTTTATATAGTATATTTATACTGGCCTTTTCATCACGTACAATTTCTGATCCTTTAACTGTATTGTGAGGCACTTTGTGGCTCTTGATGTGTCTATATTAGCCTACTATCAAAACGACAACGTATCACAGTTTGACGCAAATTTTCGTTGAAATTAATTTAAAATGTAATATTTAATCTACATATTTTTGCAACATTGGAAACTATTTGTAAAATAGAGGCTTTTCAGGGGGTGCAATAACCCTTCATACAGTCTTTGGTGAGTTTGGTGTGGTCTGGGACAAATGGCGCCCAAAGAACTATGAGAAATGGAGCCAATATTACTTACAGAATCCACGCAACTACGGTGCCTTCAAGGACCGGCGAAATCAGTGGGACAAAATGGTGCTCGCCAGATACTGTCACCAGTGAAGCATAAACACAAACGTAGTAAACGCAATTAACAAGGTTTGTCCGCCATATTAAAACGCAACATGTACAAGTAAATGTTCCTTACTGACTTGCCCCCCCCGGCCTATGGTTGCCATAGGAACGGGGTCCTCCATAATTCCTCCATGGTTGTCGGACAAAAGCTTGCCATTTTCTATTATTCACACAGTCAAGTTCTCAACATGCTCTTCCTCCTTCCTTCCTGGATACCCATAACAGTGCGTAAGGTGAGGTAGCGGAAGGTTCCCCCACAGTGTGGTGGAAGGTTCCCCCCACAATGTGGGTGATGGTACCTCCACAGCGTGAGTGGAAGGTTTCCCCATAGTGTGGTGTAAGGTTCCTCTACAGTGTGGTGGAAGGTTCCCCCACAGTGTGGTTGATGGTTCCCCTACAGTGTGGTTGATGGTTCCCCCACAGTGTGGTGGAAGGATCCCCCACAGTGTAGTAGAAGGTTCCCCCACAGTGTGGTTGAAGGTTTCCCCACAGTGTGTTGGAAGGTTCCCCCACAGTGTGGGGGAACCTTCATAGTCTGGTGGATTATTCCTCCACAGTCTGGTGGATGGTTCCCCCACAGGGTGGTGGAATGGTCCCCCACAGTGTGGTTGAAGGTTTCCCTACAGTGTGGTAAAAGGTTTCCCCACAGTGTGGTTGAAGGTTTCCCCACAGTGTGGTTGATGGATTCCCCCACACTGTGGTGGAAGGTTCTCCCACAGTGTTGTTGCTGGTTCCCCCACAGTGTTGTTGCTGGTCCCCCCACAGTGTTATTGCTGGTTCCCCCACAGTGTTGTTGCTGGTTCCCCCACAGTGTTATTGCTGGTTCCCCCACAGTGTTATTGCTGGTTCCCCCACAGTGTTGTTGCTGGTTCCCCCACAGTGTTATTGCTGGTTCCCCCACAGTGTTATTGCTGGTTCCCCCACAGTGTTATTGCTGGTTCCCCCACAGTGTGGGGGATGGTTCCCCCACAGTGTGGTTGATGGATCCCCCACAGTGTGGTTGATGGTTCCCCCACAGTGTGGTTGAAGGTTCCCCCACATTGTAGTGGAAGGTTTCCTTACAGTGTGGTGGGTGCTGAGCAAGAAGCCATTAGTCCTCAGTGTGTCCTCCGCCTTTCCTTCAGTGTCTTATTTCCTGTGTTGATGTGTGTGAATACCAAGTAGTTTTTCTTTTATTGTTCACTGCTGAACACGCCTCCGACCT
Organism: Nerophis ophidion; assembly: GCF_033978795.1. NCBI lineage: Eukaryota > Metazoa > Chordata > Actinopteri > Syngnathiformes > Syngnathidae > Nerophis > Nerophis ophidion. The sequence continues at coordinate 18,113,282 of NC_084637.1, read as the reverse complement.
TATTCCATTTTCTCGCCGCGCGCTTGGATTGTTATCCCGCAGGGACATCCAAACATTTTCCACTAAAGCATCAAAGCCGTCCATCTGTCCATCCACTTATGCATTTTCTACCACTTGTCCCCCTCGGGGTCACTGGGGTGCTGGAGCCTATCCCAGCTGTACTTAGGTGTAAGGTGGTGCACACCCTGGACAAGGAAGCCGGGGTTTAACGTTGGGTACCACAACCTTTAATGTTGCCAACCACACCTTATAATGTGGCGTAACACAGCATTTAATGTTGTATACCACACTATTTAAAGTGAGGTACCAGACCTTTTAATGGGTCATACCACATCTTTTAATGTGGCAGATGTGGTACACCCCACCATTTAAAGTGGCATACCACACCATTTAAAGTGGCATACCACACCATTTAAATTGGCATACCACACCATTTAATGTAGTATAGCACACATTTAATGTGGCATACCACACCATTTAAAGTGGCATACCACACCATTTAATGTGGCATACCACTCATTTATCGTGGCAGACCACACCATTAAATTGGCATACCACACCATTTATGTGGCAAACCACACCATTTAATGGCTCATACCACACCATACGCACACCCCCCACCCAAAAACAAAAAGCAAACCCTTAACGCTAAGGTATACCGCACCATTTAAAGTTGCCTACTACACATTTAAATTGCATACCACACCATTTAATTTGGCATACCACACAATTTAATGTATTGTACCACACATTAATGTGGCATACCACACCATTTAATGTGGCATACCACACCATTTAATGGGTCATACCACACCATTTAAGTGGCTAATGTGGTATACCGCACCATTTAAAGTTGCATACTACACCATTTAACGTGGCATACCACACCATTTAATTTGGCATACCACACAATTTAATGTATTGTACCACACATTTAACGTGGCATACCACACCATTTAATGGGTCATACCACACCATTTAATGGGTCATACCACACCATTTAAGTGGCTAATGTGGTATACCGCACCATTTAAAGTTGCATACTACACCATTTAAAGTGGCATACCACACCATTTAATTTGGCATACCACACAATTTAATGTATTGTACCACACATTTAACGTGGCATACCACACCATTTAATGGGTCATACCACACCATTTAAGTGGCTAATGTGGTGTACCGCACCATTTAAAGTTGCATACTACACCATTTAAAGTGGCATACCACACCATTTAACGTGGCATACCACACCATTTAATGGGTCATAACACACCATTTAAGTGGCTAATGTGGTATACCGCACCATTTAAAGTTGCATACTACACTATCAAAGTGGCATACCACACCATTTAATTTGGCATACCACACTATTTAATTTATTGTACCACACAAAATTAAAGTGGCATACTACACTATTTATGTGGCATACCACTCCATTTAAATTGGCAGACCACACCTTTTAATGTGGCATACCTAAACATTCACAGTGGTATACCACACCATTAAATTGGAATACCACACTATTTAAAGTGACATACCCCACCATTTAAAGTGGCATGCTACAATATTTAAACTTACATACTGAGTGACATGCCACAATATTTAAAGTTTCATAACACACCATTTATCGTGGCATACCACGCCATTTATAAAAAGCATACAACACCATTTAAAGTTGCATCACACACCATTTGTATAAAGCATACCACACCATTTAAAGTTTCATAACACACCATTTATCGTGCCATACCACACCATTTATCGTGCCATACCACACCATTTATTGTGGCATACCACACCATTTAAAGTTTGCAGTAAATAGCTGTCGCCTGGAAGTATGATTTCAAAGCAAGTGATGTGTAACGATATACTGATGAGACTAATCAACATTGATATTTACTGTTACATGTGGCCTGTGACATCATTTATAGTGGACCACCACGCCAGTTGGGGCTTACTGCAACATTTAACGTGGCATACTCCACCATTTAAAGTGGCATACCACACCATTTGATGTGGCATATCACACTATTTAACGTTGCAAAACACACTATTAATGTGGTATACCCCACCGTTTAAATAGACATACCACACAATTAATAGTGGACTATTCCACCATTTTATGTGGCATACCACGCCATTTAAGGTGGCATACCACACCATTAAAGCGGCATACCACACCACTTAATTATGGCAAACCACACCATTTAATGTGAATAATGCTGTATACCACACCATTAAAGTGGCATACCACATCAATACCACACAATAATAACCTTTTAATGTGGCATACCACACCATTTAAAGTGGTATGACACACTATTAAAGTGGTATACCCCACCATTTAAAGTGACATACCACATTATTTTTAATGTGGCATACCACATCATTTAATGTGGCATACCACACCATTTACAGTGGCTTAACACAGCACTTAATGTTGCATAACACACCATTAAAGTGGTATACCCCACCATTTAAAGTGGCATAACACAATATTTTTCATGTGGCATACCACATCATTTAATGTGGCATACCACACCATTTACAGTGGCTTAACACAGCACTTAATGTTGCATAACACACCATTAAAGTGGTATACCCCACCATTTAAAGTGGCATAACACAATATTTTTAATGTGGCATACCACATCATTTACCACTTACATACATACTCATTCCAATTACAGGGCCTCGAAAGAGTCCTGTATTGTTATTTTTCTCTCTCCCATATATACCACACCATTTTAATTGGCTTAACACAGCACTTAATGTTGCATAACACACCATTAGCATGGCATACCCCACCATTTAATGTGGCATACCACACCATTTAAAGTGGCATAACACACCATTTAAAGTGGCTTACCACACCAATTAACGTGGCATAACACAACTTTTAAAGTGTTACCCCATCATTTAAAATGGCATACCACATCATTAAATGTTGCATACCGCACCATTTAAAATGGCATAATATACCATTTTATGTGGCATACTACACCTTTTAACATGGCATAACACACCATTTAAAGTAGCATACCACACTGTTTATAGTGGCATACATCGCCATTTAAAGTGGCCCACCGCTTCATTTAAAGTTTGCAGTAAATAGCTGTCACCTGGACGTATGATTTCAAAGCAAGTGGTGTGTGCTGATGAAACTCTTCAACATTTATATTTACTGTTACATGTGGCCTGGGACATCATTTAAAGTGGCCCTCCTGTTGTAAAGAAGAGACTCTCTCGCTCTCTCTCACTCGGCCGCCATAAGCTTGATCGCCCCTGGAGAGTTGTACCTCCAGGTTTGTGTTTTTGTTTGTTTTGCCGGCCTCAAGAAGTCCCACAACAATCCTGCAGCATCTCGATCTTCCCCGCTCTGCTTTTTAAGAGGGGGATTTATGGCGGCGCGGTAAACTTTATACAGCAGCGGCAACAACAGTTTTTGCGATCCCGGCGGTGGCGAGGTGAATTACGAGGCCGTGTTCAACACCTCCTTGACTTGTGCAAGTCATCTCACAAACTCTTCTTCTCCCAAGGTCACGGCTCCACACCACGATCCGCTCTTTCATCGGAAATGAAGAATTAAGTCGCATATGCATTAGCATAGCGTTAGCATTAGCATAGCATACGAGTTTGTCTTTGTGCACCAATAACAGGGGTGTCAAACGTACGGCCTGAGGGCCGGATCAGGCCCGCGAGCAGGTTTTATCCGGCCCGCGGGTTGACTTTGCTAAGTATAAAAATAGACCTGAACTTTCTGAATGAAAGAAACTGCTGTTCTAAATGTGTCCACTAGATGTCACAATAGCAATTATTTGTATCTTTGTAGATATTAAAAAAATAACTACATAAATAACATCCTGTAATTTTTCTTGATAGATTGAAAATGAACACCAATGTGTTGACCGATGAACATTATCACATCATTTATTCAGAAAATATAAATAACGACAAATAAAGATATTTAACCACAACATGTAATTGTAAAAATAACAAAAACATTATGATTTGTACATTTTCAGAAAGTGTTTGTTCTATTTTCAAACAAAGATCTGAAGTTGTCTTTATTTTGAAGTTATTGTGCCGTGATTTTACCACTTGGGAGTACATTTTTCTCCATGTGACCCCCTATCTAAAATTAATTTGAAGAAATTCAAACAAGTCATACAGGTTGCAGTTAAAATGCATACAATTATTGCTAGCATACGTGCAATAATAATGATAATAATGATAATAATAATAATAATAATAATAATCAGCCTAATGCAAAGATACTTTTCTATTCATTTGAAGAGTTGGCATTGTAATTAATGTTGGTTCCACCCTACAGGAAGTAGAATTATAGTCATTGAAATTCTGAGAAGTATTGCCAAGTAACAAGACGTTTTGGCCAGGATATTAAAAATATGTTTTATGGCCCAATAATAAACACACATTTATTATTTATTATTTATTATTCATAATGAATAATAAGACAAATGAGTCATAATGTTGGGGGTCAGTGTTCGCTCTCCCAATGCAATCACCACACAAAAGTAAAAGTAACATTCCCATAATAAGAATAATTATAATAACATTCCTATAATATTATGAATAATGATCATATATCTATATACGTATAATAATAATAATAATAATACTATTCTTATAAAATGTATACAAACAATAATGATAGTGATTTTTGTATAATAGTATCAACAATAATAGTAATATTAATATTTATATTCCTATGATATTATGAACAAAACTAATGATAATATTCCTATACTATTAGTCTAATAATAATAATAGGCCTATAATATTAAAAGCAATAATAATTATACTATTAATAATCATACTCCTCTAATGTTATGAATATTATTAATGATAATATTCCTCTACCATCAAGTATAACAATACTACTACTAATAATAATTATAATAATAATTATCATTATATAATAATTAGATAATAATTATAATAAAAAGTATTATTATTATTATAATTATAATAACAATGATAATAAAATAACAACAATAATAATAATGATAATATTATGAATATTAATAATGATTGTATTCATATCATAATAATAATAAATATAATTATTATTTTCATATAATATTACTAACAATGATAATAGTAATATTCCTATAATATTATTAACAACAATGGTAATACTAGTACTACTACTAATAATAATAATATTAATATTCCTATGATGTTATGAATAATACTAATGATAATATGACTATACTATTAATATAATAATAATAATCCATCCATCCGTTTTCTGTCGTTTATAATATATTCCTATAATATTAATTACAATAATAATTATACTATTAATGAGAATACTCCTATTTTATAAATATGATTAATGATGATGTTTCTATACCATTAACTATAATAATAATAATAATAATACGATAATATTATGAATGATAATAATGATACTAATACAATGATACTATACTATTACTTATTATCCTATACTATTACTCATAATAATAATAATAATAATAACAATTCTTATTATTATGTTCTAATACTAGTACTAACAATGATATTAGTAATATTCCTATAATATTAGTAACAATAATATCAATACTATTAATAATAATAATAATAATAATAATAACTCAATGATATTGTGAATAATACTAATGATAATATTACGATACTATTTGTATATTAATAAAATATTAATATCAATAATGATAATAATAATATGTATATGATATTATAATATAAATAATAATCATACAATATTATTAATGATATTATTCCTATATTATCAACTATAATAATAATGATAATAATAATAGCAAACATAATAACAATATTTCTAGGATATTATGAATACCACTAATGATAATATTCCTATACTATTAGTATAATAATACAAATAATAATAATTAAACTCCTATAATATTAACAATGATATGAATAACAATAATCATATAATATTATGAATATTATTAATAATACGTTTTCAATACTATCAACTATAATAAGAATAATGATAATAACAACAATAATAATTATATTCATTTGATATTGATATTAACAATAGTAATATTAATATAGTATAGTATTATTAATAAAACAGTAGTAATAATAATAGTTCAATATTAATAACAACAATGATAATAATAGTAATGATAATAAACATATTAATAATAATAACTTTAATAATAGTATTAACTGTATAATTAATAACTGTAATCATATTATGCCTATTGTATTACTACTAATACTAGTATTAAAGCAATATTCCTATAATAATGATATTAATAGTAAGAATATTCCTATAAATTATAACAATAATAAAACAATAATATTAAAAAAATATCAATGATAATTATAATATATAATTCCTGTAATTATAACAATAATAACACAATAATATTCTAAAAATATTACTAAAAAGTATAATATATAATTCCTGTAATTATAACAATAACATTAAAATATTCCTATAATTATATTGATAATAATAAAACTAACTGTTTCATGCAGTCCTAATAGTAGCAATATGTCAATAAGTCTTTCTTGGGTGTCTTCGTGCTAAATAATCACTTCTCTGCCTGTGGAACACAGATTGTGGCTCAGGAGGCTCCGGTTCTGGTGCTGAGACCTGCGAGCTGGACCGATGTCGCCTGTTTGGAGGCTTGTGGGACGAGGACGCCGAGGAAGACCGCTGCTTGTGCGACTTCACCTGCCACACTGTGCCTCTCGCTCAGGTTTCACAACATCCATCATTATGATTATTATTATTATTATGATCACACACATATCTCACAATCCATGGCGCAGGTCTGTGGCACAATCCATGGCGCAGGTCTGTGGCTCTGACGGCAAAAGTTACAAGAACGAGTGCGAGCTGAAGAAGTCCAGATGTGAGAAACGGGAGCACTTGACCCTTCGTCACCTGGGAGCCTGTGAAGGTTGGTGCTCATCTTCATCCTCATCTTCATCCTCATCCTCCTACTCATCTCACCACATTCATTCATTCATTGACGGGGTTGGAAATGAAAATAGAATTATACTGTGCTGTTTTTCATTAAAAATAATAATTAAAATGCACTGAAATGTCCGTGTGTGTGTGTGTGTGTGTGTGTGTGTGTGTGTGTGTGCGTGTGTGTGTGTGTGTACAAAGTCACTTTAGGGGACCTCTGGCGGTATGGGGACAAAATAACAGGTCCCCTAAAGGGAAACCTTTTTAAATGATAGTCAGATTCTTTTTTTTTTTTTTTTAAATGGTTCTCAATAGTCACATACAAATATGTGTGAATTATGCAAAATTATTTAAATTTGGTCCCCATGAACCATATTAACTCTTTTTGCCTGTAAGAATGATCAGCACATTACTTCATCAATCCGGAGATTTAAAGGCCTACTGAAATTAGATTTTCTTATTCAAACGGGGATAGCAAGTCCATTCTATGTGTCATACTTGATCATTTTGCGATATTGCCATATTTTTGCTGAAAGGATTTAGTAGAGAACATCCACGATAAAATTTGCAACTTTTGGTCGCTAATAAAAAAAGCCTTGCCTTTACCGGAAGTAGCAGACGATGTGCGTGTGACGTCAATGGTTGTAGGGCTCCTCACATCCTCACATTGTTTATAATCATAGCCTCCAACAGCAAGAGCTATTCGAACCGAGAAAGCGACAATTTCCCCATTAATTTGAGCGAGGATGAAAGATTCGTGGATGAGGAAAGTTAGAGTGAAGCACAAAAAAAAAAAGGGAAAAAAAAGAAAAGGTGATGACTCCAGGCGGCGGCAGTGGGACCGTTTCAGATGTAATTCGACACATTTAATAGGATAATTCTGGAATATCCCTTATCTGCTTATTGTTTTAATAGTGTTTTAGTGAGATTGTAAAGTCATACCTGAAAGTCGGGTGGCTGCGGTGAACGCCAGTGTCTCTGAGAGAAGCCGAGGAGCCAAGATCACAGCAGCCTTTTTGAGCTGCAGGAAGTCGCATAATCCACTGAAGTCTCCGGTAAGAGCTGACTTAATATCACAATTTCAGCTATCAGCATAGCCATCTTTGTCTCAGCATAAGTTACACCATCCAGTCTCCATTTTGTGAGGTGGGCCATAATACTGTGTTGTGAACGACGCTGCGCTGCGGATGCTTTGTGCTTCTCTGACTGACCGTTCATGGCTGAGTACATCCGTTTGGCCGCCGTGTTCAATGTAGAAGTCTGTTCTACAAAATTTACAGGCAACATACCCCTTCCCATTCGAACTCTCCTGGATAAACTGAAATTCTTGTTTCCATTCGTTTTGGAACTTGCAAGCGTATTTCTTCATTTTGCTCGTCGACGGTGTAACATATTGGGTTGGAGTCAATAACCAGGCGACGTTATGAAGTTACGTCTCTTTACTGTGGGCTTCAGAACAGACTCCCTATAATGCATGTTCCTTGACTGCACTTAAATGTAGAATATATTTATTTTCTATTCTGTGTACAGTAGATGGCAGTATTGTCTGGTTTAAGAGGGTCACAACATTGAGTCGGTCTGCATGGAGCTGGAGGGGGCGTGGCCTGTAGCTCCGCCTGAATTTCGGGAGAAAATTTGTCCCGGGAGGTTTTCGGGAGAGGCGCTGAATTTTGGGAGTCTCCCGGAAAATCCGGGAGGGTTGGCAAGTATGGTGTGTGTGTGTGTCTGTGGCTTTAATGCTGATTGTACACACAATTGTGTTCTTGATACACACTCCATTTGAGCCGATACCAGTACTTTACAATACCAACACTTTGGTATGTCCTCGGGTTGTACGGTATACCTGTATTAGTATAGTACCCCGATACTAATGAATCATATTCGGTACTATACCGCCTTTAAAAAGCACCGGTGCCCTGTCGTCATCGTCACGTTGTGTCGCTGCTGGTTTTACAAGCAGACGAGCATGTTGGGCAGCGCACACACACAGAATACTTACAGGCAGACAGTGTGTAGACAGAAAAGGGAGAACGAATGCATTTTGGTGTAAAAAGTAAAGGTAAATGTGAAGTTATAACACTGAAAAACCCTCAGTGAGTGGTGTTTTAAGACATTAGAGTGTTTTAGCTACTTCTGAATCAATAATCCTGGTCTCCATGGCGACAAATAAAGTAAGTTTCTTACAAGTAGCATTATCACTGGAGGACTAAATATGCTTCACTACACACTGTAGGAGGATACAATTGCTCACCGGCGTTACAATGTAAATAAATGCCATGGATGGATCTACACCTGACATCCACTGTAATGATACCAAGTACAGGAGCGTATCTAGTCGACACCTTTATGATTAAATCCATATTTTTTGGCATCACGAAAACTTTTTTTGTTTTTAAAAAAGATTATATTATGTTTATAAAGTCAGGAAATACTTCCCTGGACACATGAGGACTTTGAATATGACCAATGTATGATCCTGTAACTACTTGGTATCGGATCGATACGTAAATGTGCGGTATCATCCTAAACTAATGTAAAGTATCAAAGAAGAGAAGAATAAGTGATTACTACATTTTAACAGAAGTGTAGATAGAACATGTTATCGAAATACATTTTGGTACAGGTACCGGTACCAACATTTTGGTATCAGGACAACACTAGTGTGGACACTGTTTTAAATAAATAAATACAAAGAAAATAATACAATTGTTAAAAAACATTTAATTTAATGATAAATAATTTATAATATATGTTTACGTTTTTTGAATAAATAAATACAAATAAAATGATAACATTCTAAATAAACTACTTAAATGTAATGATAAATATGTTATAACATATGTTTGTTTGTTTTACATAAATACATATAAATATAATTATAAAGTTCTAAAATAAAACACTTATATGTTTGTGTTTTTTACATATTTATTCAAAACACACAAACAAATATGTTTGTGTGTTTTGAATAAATACGTAAAAATAAAATAATACATTTGTAAAATAACAACTTTAATTTACTGATAAATATTTTATAATACATGTTTGTTTGTTTTAAATAAATAAATACAATTCTAAAAAATCCTTTCATTTAATGATAAGTATTGTACAATATTTATGAATAAATAAGATGAAATAAAATATAGTACAAATATAAATACAGCTTCACTAGTTTAGTCATATTTGTTGCGCTAAAAAACGTCTCAAAGACTTTAGCTCCAGACTTCTTCTGTATGTTTGATGTTGTCATTACTGCCACCAGTGGTGGAAAAGTGTATTACAACCAAGTACCGCTGCGGCCCTTACATAGTGTGCAAAGCTTCAACACAGATGGGCCCCTGACCCTGATTTAATCAACGTTGCATGCAGTTGCAATTCCAAAACACTAGATGGTGTGGGATGGCGTGTCCAAAGTGTGGCCTTTTTTAAGTGTTGAAAGTAAAAAAAAATATGAATAAATTACTTGTTTTTAACATTTTAATGACTTGACACCCTTCTGGGTCTCCGGGACCTTTAGCATAACCAAAATCGAGGTGATATATAGTACTAGATGTATAGTAGCAGAAAATGAAATTTCAGTAGAAATTTTGTGTTAATGCTGAAGAGGCAAAGTGGAACTGCAATGCTAAGAGTTAGCATGCTGGCCAGATAGCGCCAGGTAACACGAAATATGAGCAAAATGAGCTAAAAAAAAAAAAAAGCTAGCATACGACCAGTACTATGCTAACATGCTAATAATAGCATGTAACTGCAATGTATGCATGAAAAAATGGTTAAAAAGGCTAGCATGCTATCATTTGCATGCGTCAAATACCAAAATATATGCATTTGATGTATGAATTAAATATTTTGTTAAAAATGCTAGCAGGCTAACATTTACATGCATCAAGTACCAACATGTGTAAATATACAAAATACCCCGAACAAGTATTATTTGTCAAGTGAGGTGTATACCTAGAAATTAGCACAACAAAGCTAGCATGCTAACACTATTATGCCAACAGCTATTATTTATGTTAGCAGGTATTAATCGTCAAGTAACAATATATTCAACGCTGAGGTGTATACCCGCAAAATAAGTTAAAAAAAAACAACAACAACAAAAAAACAAGTTAGCATGCTAATGTTGATGTGCTAACAGGTATTATTTGTTAAGTAACAAAATACGCTGAGGTGTATACCTACACAATTAGAAAAAGAAAAAAGAAGCTAGCCTGTTAACACTATTACAACAGCTATTATTCGTCAAGTAACAAAATAGTTGGCGCTGAGGTGTATACAGTAAATGCAAAATTTGTAAAAAAAAATGCTATCAGACCAACGTTAGCATGCTAACAGCTATTAATCGTCAAGTAACAAAATATTCGGCACTGAGGGGTACACCTATAAAATTTGCAAAATATTAATATTAGCTTGCAGGCTAATATTAAAAATAAATAAATAAATGGGTTGTACTTGTATAGCGCTTTTCTACCTTCAAGGTACTCAAAGCGCTTTGACACTACTTCCACATTTACCCATTCACACACACATTCACACACTGATGGAGGGAGCTGCCATGCAAGGCGCTAACCATCACTCATCAGGAGCAAGGGTGAAGTGTCTTGCTCAGGACACAACGGACGTGACGAGGTTGGTACTAGGTGGGGATTGAACCACTGACCCTCGGGTTGCGCACGACCACTCTCCCACTGCGCCACGCCGTCCCTAAAATGCTAACAATTGTGCTAAAGTGTTAACCTGCAAAATGTATAAATAAAATAAATAAAAACTCTGCATGCTATTGTTAATATGCTAACAGGTATTATATGTCAAGTAACAAAATATTTGACGCTGAGGTATATACCTACAAAATAAAATTTTTTCAAAACAATGCTAACGATTGTGCAAATTTAGAAAATTAGTTGCGTGTCACAAATGGCACCGGGCCACACTTTGGACACCCTCTGGTCGAGGAGATGTCTCTCTCAAAAGCAGCAAAGAAGTGAGGAGCTAATGTATTTGTTTGGAAGTCTATTTAGCATAATAAGTTAGCTGTTAGCATATGTTCTTGTCACTAGCTTACTCCAGTTAGCATCTTTCTCCAGGTAGCAACTCACTCCAGTTAGCATCTTACGAGACATCAACACCTGACCTCGGTTCTAAATCTTTGCTTTGCTCGTCTTCCTGCGTCCCCAAAGTTAGATGGCGTTATTTAGCGTGTCCCCAAAACCACTTGGCGTGATCCTTCTAGTCTGGTCCTTTTAGTCTGGTCCTTCCAGTCAGGTCCTTTTAGTCTGGTCCTTCCAGTCAGGTCCTTTTAGTCTGGTCCTTCCAGTCTGGTCCTTCCAGTCTGGTCATTCCATTCTGGTCCGTCCAGTCAGGTCCTTCCAGCCTTATCCTTCCAGTCTGGTCTTTCCAGTTTGGTCCTTCCGGTCTGGTCCTTCTAGTCTGGTCCTTTCAGTCTAGTCCAGTCAGGTCCTTTTAGTCTGGTCCTTCTAGTCAGGTCCTTTTAGTCTGGTCCTTCCAGTCTGTTCCTTCCAGTCTGGTCATTCCATTATGGTCCGTCCAGTCAGGTCCTTCCAGCCTTATCCTTCCAGTCTGGTCTTTCCAGTTTGGTCCTTCCGGTCTGGTCCTTCTAGTCTGGTCCTTTCAGTTTAGTCCTTCCAGCCTGAGCCTTCCAGTTTGGTCTTCCAGTTTGGTCCTTCCGGTCTGGTCCTTCTAGTCTGGTCCTTTCAGTCTAGTCCTTCCAGCCTGGTCCTTCCAGTCTGGTCTTTCAAGTCTGGTCCTTCCAGTCTGGTCCTTATAGTCTGGTCCTTTTAGTCTGGTCTTTCCAGCCTGGTCCGTCCCGTCTGGTCCTTCCGGTCTAGTCCTTCCGGTCTGGTCCTTCTAGTCTGGTCCTTCTAGTCTGGTCTTTCCAGTCTGGTCCTTCTAGTCTGGTCCTTCAAGTGTGGTCCTTTCTGCCTGGTCTTTCCAGCCTGCTCCTTTCAGCCTGGTCCTTACGGCCTGGTCCTTCCGGTCTGATCCTTCCGGTCTCGTCCTTTCAGTCTGGTCTTTCCAGTCTGGTCTTTCCAGTCTGGTCCTTCTAGTCTGGTCTTTCAAGTCTGGTCCTTTCTGCCTGGTCTTTCCAGCCTGATCCTTTCAGCCTGGTCCTTCCAGCCTGGTCCTTCCGGTCTGGTCCTTTCAGTCTGGTCCTTCCAGTCTGGTCCTTTCAGCCTGCTTTTTCTAGTCTGGTCCTTCCAGCCTGGTCCTTCCGGTCTGGTCCTTTCAGTCTGGTCCTTCCAGTCTGGTCCTTTCAGTCTGCTTTTTCTAGTCTGGTCCTTTCAGCCTGGTCCTTCCGGTCTGGTCCTTTCAGTCTGGTCCTTCCAGTCTGGTCCTTTCAGCCTGCTTTTTCTAGTCTGGTCCTTTCAGCCTGGTCCTTCCGGTCTGGTCCTTTCAGTCTGGTCCTTCCAGCCTGGTCCTTCCAGTCTGGTCCTTTCAGCCTGGTCCTTCCAGTCTAGTCCTTCCAGTCTGGTCATTCCAGCTTGGTCCTTCCAGCCTAGGCCTTCGTGTCTGGTCCGTCCAGTCTGATCCTTCTAGTTTGGTCCTTCTAGTTTGGTCCTTTCAGCCTGGTCCTTCTAGCCTGGTCTATCCAGTCTGGTCCTTCTAGTCTGGTCCTTTCAGCCTGGTCCTTCCAGCCTGATCCTTCCAGCCTTGACCTTCCAGCCTGGTCCTTGCAGTCTGGTCCTTGAAGCCTGGTCTATCCAGTCTGGTCCTTCTAGTTTGGTCCTTCCAGTGTGGTCTTTCCAGCCTGGTCCTTCCAGTCCAGTCTTTCCTGTCTGGTCCTTCTAGTCTGGTCCTTCTAGTCTGGTCTTTCCAGTCTGGTCCTTCCAGTCTGGTCCTTCCAGTCTGGTCCTTTCAGCATGGTCTTTTCAGCCTGGTCCTTTCAGCCTGGTCCTTCCAGCCTGGTCTTTCCGGTCTGGTCCTTCTAGTTTGGTCCTTCCAGTCTGGTCCTTCCAGTCTGGTCCTTCTAGTCTGATCCTTTCAGCCTGGTCCTTTCAGCCTGGTCCTTCCAGCCTGGTCCTTCCAGCCTGGACCTTCCAGCCTGGTCCTTCCAGTCTGGTCCTTCTAGTTTGGTCCTTCCAGTCTGGTCCTTCCAGTCTGGTCCTTCTAGTCTGATCCTTTCAGCCTGGTCCTTCCAGCCTGGTCCTTCCAGCCTGGACCTTCCAGCCTGGTCCTTCCAGTCTGGTCCTTCAAGCCTGGTCTATCCAGTCTGCTCCTTCTAGTTTGGTCCTTCCAGTCTGGTCTTTCCAGCCTGGTCCTTCCAGTCCAGTCCAATCCCCGTGGGAACTGAAGCCACCCGAAGACCAGAGAAAGAGAATTGTGGCTGTTTTGAGGCCATCCCTGGAGATTGTTCTGCTCACAAAGTGGCTCTCCTTCGCCTCGCTCGCTATCTTCGGATGATCCCTCCCTTTCGCCAACAACCCTCTGGTCTCCTGGGAGTCAACTTTGACCTCAACTACTAAAACGTCAACTCACTCTGGCTTGATTGTATCATCATTTCAGTCTGTTAAAGGTGTCCGAAAGTACTTCCACCAATCTGATTAGTTTGGAACATTCTAGGGATGTGATGGTTTTGTAGATGCCACGATATTGCGGTTTCCCAGTCTTCACATCAATGCTGTGGCGCGTGACAGTACCAAACAAAAACCTGGTGAGTGTACCCTTTTTTTTCAGACTATAGAGTGCACCGGTATACAAGCCCTACCCACTAGATTTGAGGGAAAACATATAATATATGAGCCGCAGATATATAGGTTGCGAAATATTCTGTTTGTATACCTTAATTGTTGCCAAACGGTGTCTGTAACACGGCAGTAAAACGGATGATCAAACAAAACAGAAGTCATGGTCATGGACCCGCTAGCTGCGCAAGCTAGCTCTCCACTCAGCTAAACATAATCAATAACTCCATGGTGACGTTTTGGTGAATTTACTGAGGAAATTGGGAAAGTAAATAAATACAAAAAAAATGCCATAGTAAGTTACTATTACTTACATGTTAGCATATTAGCAAATGTTAATGACACTAGCTTGATTACATTACGATATCAAGTACAAATATGCATGAAAACTCTCCTACAGACATCACACACGGGACACTTTAGTAAGTAAGAATTATTTCAGTTATATTGTAAAACTTACAAACGTTGCTTGGAGTGACAAATGAAAAATCCACATGAGTAAAACCGCTATGGACGGCTAGAAGACTGGGAAGCTCGGTCTAAACATACAGAAAGGCAACGCGTCCAACAGATGGCGCCGTAACACAAACAATTAACTGCCATTTATTGCATTTGCTTGTTTATCTTTTTTACTTTTTTAAATTAGCGAAAAAAAACACTGGCTCCACCGTTTTATAAGCCGCAGGATTCAAAGCGTGGGGAAAAAAAGTTGGCTTTTTTAGTCCAGAATTGATGGTATCTGCTCACTGATGCCTTTTAGTGGTTGTTTGAGCACATTGCTGCCAGGCCTGGATAGTCGCACTCATTAATGCATCAGTCACACGCAGGATTCTCACAGGAATGAAGCAGAATTACGACTGGACCTAGCCTATCGGCCTCTGAGCCGTCGCTGATTGGCAGAAACAGAATTCAGGAAGTAGTCGTCCAGACAACGTAGTGCCTGTCTTGTGTTTATTTATTGATTAGTTTTGATATAGAGGGTAACTGCGGGGCAGCGTTTGGAATTATTAGCCAGGAAGAAATACGAATGGAATTGGAATTGTTATCTCCGAGCCCAGCGGTGGCCCAGATAAAGTTCCCTTTTTTATTCCCCTCATTGCGCAAATGTTGTTGGTTGCCCTCACCGCCTCCTGCTTTTGTGTCGCCAGCCCTTTCAGCCACGCCGCTGCCCGAGCCCGCTGTCCCCCAGCACTGCGCCGCAACCGTCTACGGGTGTTGCCTGGACAACGTCACCGCCGCCCTGGGAGTCGGACTGGCGGGATGTCCAAGTGAGTCCTCCTCTGGCGCCCTCTGGTGGTCTTGTGTTCACTCCTGCTCTGCCCTGTCTCCTGCTTTCTCTTCCACCGAGCCAAGATCAGATCAAAACTGCTCCAGCAAACCCCGTGAAACTTTGTGGCGCTTTAGCAGACCAACTGTTAGCACACTTGCAAGAAAGTTAGCATGAAAACAACCATTGTTATAAGATAAAAGGTCAAAATTATGAAAAAAGCGTAACAACATAAAAACATTTGTAGAAATTATGAAATAAAAAATGTACAAAATATCAGATAAAAAAATCTAAATAATCAGTCAAAGTCGACATTGAGATTCACAGTCACAACAAATAAATAAATAAAAAGTTAAAAATATGAGTTAAAAAGTCCATCCATCTATCCATTCATTTTCTACCTCTTATTCCCTTTGGGGTCGTGGGAGGCGCTGGTGCCTATCTCAGCTACAATCGGGCGGAAGGCAATGTACACCCTGGACAAGTCGCCACCGCAGGGCCAACACAGATAGTCGAAATAATTAAATAAAAAGGCCAAACTATTTGATAAACAGGTCAAAATTGAGATTCACAGTCACAATTATGAAACAAAAATGTAAAAATATCAGATTAATAATATAATAAATAATAATTATTTGATTTGAATAAATTCCACATTATTAGTTATCATGATGAAACAACTGGATTTAGAATCAAATCTTTTTCTGTCAATTTAAAAATATATATATATTCTGCTGTAATCACAACTTTATTTTGGTGAAAGATACGACCTATTTTTATTAATAATCCTTGTAATTGCAACTTTCTTTTGTAAAATTTTGTTTTTATTATCATACACCTTTTTGTCTCCAATATTAGAACTATATATTTGTCAAATTGTATATTTTTAATAGAATTGTATTTGTTAAAATCCTGCAATAATTAGAATTTTTTTTGTGGTAAAATGTGCACAAAAAAATTGTTTTCCTAGTAATATTTTATCCTGCTATAAAGCACCTTTTTGTCTCCTAAATTGGAACAATATTTTTGTCAAATGGCCGATTTAAAAAAAATCCTGCCATAATTAGAATTTTATTGTCGTATAATTTGCCATTTTTTACCTAGTAATATTTGATCCTCGTTCTTATACACCTTTTTGTCTCCTATATTGAAACTATTTATTTTATTATTACTATTATTAACTATTATTAGTTTTATTTTTCTGAGACTAGCAAAAAATTTATTATTTTGTAATATTCTGACTATTTTCTCCTCATAGTTTATTCTCCTTAACAAAAACCTTTTATGTTGTATGTAACTGTATTCCCTTAAAATGACGTCTTTTTAATGTCAACATTAACATTTTTTTTATCAAATATTAGAAATAATCCTACAGTAATGATAGTTTTATTCTTGGAAAAGGGATATTTTCTGCTAATATTCTGACTTTATTCTCATCAAAAGTATATGACTTTATTCTCGTCATATTTTAACTTTATTCTAATGAACATGCAAACTTCTATCTTTCACAACCAGAACTTTATTTCTATCAATATTACAAATAATTGTGATGAACTTCATCCTCATAAAGTCTTTTTCTAATGAACATTGTTCTCATAATTATTACAAATGATTTTGTTTTCCTCATTTCTCTAATGTTTCTTGTAAAAGTGTCACTTTTCTCTTGTTATATTCCATTTCTTTTTTAAATACGTTGTGTTTTAAATAAGTCGTGATTTAAATAAATTGTGTTTTAAGTAAGTTGTGATTTAAATAACATGTGTTTTAAATAAGTGTTTTTTTAAATAAGTTGTGTTTTAAATGAGTCGTGTTTTAAATAAGTTGTGTTTTAAATAAGTGGTGTTTTAAATAAGTCCTGTTTAAAATAAGTCCTGTTATAAATAAGTTGTGTTTTAAATAAGTTGTGTTTTAAAATAAGTTTTTTTTTTAAATAAGTGCTGTTCTAAATAAGTGGTGTTCTAAATAAGTTGAGTTTTAAATAAGTGGTGTTTTAAATAAGTGGTGTTTTAAATAAGTCCTGTTTTAAATAAGGTGTGTTTTAAATAAGTTGTGATTTGAATAAGTTGTGTTTTAAATAAGACATGATTTAAATAAGTTGTGTTTTAAATAAATTGTGTTTTAAATAAGTCATGATTTAAATAACTTGTATTTTAAATAAGTGTTTTTTTAAATAAGTTGTGTTTTAAATAAGTGGTGTTTTAAATAAGTTGTAATTTAAATAAGTCATGTTTTAAAAAAAAAACTGTGTTTTAAATAAGCTGTGTCTTAAATAAGTTGTAATTTAAATAAGTGGTGTTTTAAATAAGTTGTATTTTAAATAAGTGGTGTTTTAAATAAGTTGTGTTTTAAATAAGTGGTGTTTTAAATAAGTTGTGATTTAAATAAGTTGTTTTTCACATAAGTGGTGTTTTAAATAAGTTGTGTTTTAAATAAGTGGTGTTTTAAATAAGTTGTAATTTAAATAAGTCATGTTTTAAAAAAAAACCTGTGTTTTAAATAAGCTGTGTCTTAAATAAGTTGTAATTTAAATAAGTGGTGTTTTAAATAAGTTGTATTTTAAATAAGTGGTGTTTTAAATAAGTTGTGTTTTAAATAAGTGGTGTTTTAAATAAGTTGTGATTTAAATAAGTTGTTTTTCACATAAGTGGTGTTTTAAATAAGTTGTGTTTTAAATAAGTGGTGTTTTAAATGAGTCGTGTTTTAAATAAGTTGTGTTTTAAATAAGTGGTGTTTTAAATAAGTCCTGTTTAAAATAAGTCCTGTTATAAATAAGTTGTGTTTTAAATAAGTTGTGTTTTAAAATAAGTTTTTTTTTTAAATAAGTGCTGTTCTAAATAAGTGGTGTTCTAAATAAGTTGAGTTTTAAATAAGTGGTGTTTTAAATAAGTCCTGTTTTAAATAAGGTGTGTTTTAAATAAGTTGTGATTTGAATAAGTTGTGTTTTAAATAAGACATGATTTAAATAAGTTGTGTTTTAAATAAATTGTGTTTTAAATAAGTCATGATTTAAATAACTTGTATTTTGAATAAGTGTTTTTTTAAATAAGTTGTGTTTTAAATAAGTGGTGTTTTAAATAAGTTGTAATTTAAATAAGTCATGTTTTTAAAAAAAAACTGTGTTTTAAATAAGCTGTGTCTTAAATAAGTTGTAATTTAAATAAGTGGTGTTTTAAATAAGTTGTATTTTAAATAAGTGGTGTTTTAAATAAGTTTTGTTTTAAATAAGTGGTGTTTTAAATAAGTTGTGATTTAAATAAGTTGTTTTTCACATAAGTGGTGTTTTAAATAAGTTGTGTTTTAAATAAGTGGTGTTTTAAATAAGTTGTAATTTAAATAAGTCATGTTTTAAAAAAAAACCTGTGTTTTAAATAAGCTGTGTCTTAAATAAGTTGTAATTTAAATAAGTGGTGTTTTAAATAAGTTGTATTTTAAATAAGTGGTGTTTTAAATAAGTTGTGTTTTAAATAAGTGGTGTTTTAAATAAGTTGTGATTTAAATAAGTTGTTTTTCACATAAGTGGTGTTTTAAATAAGTTGTGTTTTAAATAAGTGGTGTTTTAAATAAGCTGTGTTTTAAACAAGTGGTGTTTTCAAATGTGAAGTGAAGTGAATTATATTTATATAGCGCCTTTTCTCTAGTGACTCAAAGCGCATTACATAGTGAAACCCAATAACTAAGTAACATTTAAACCAGTGTGGGTGGCACTGGGAGCAGGTGGGTAAAGTGTCTTGCCCAAGGACACAACAGCAGTATCTAGGATGGCGGAAGCGGGGATAAGTGGTGTTTTAATTAAGTTGTGTTTTAAATAAGTTGTGTTTTAAATAAGTGGACTGAAATGCGACGTGTGAAGTAAAAAGCAGGCTTGAAGAAAAGATAAATGGTGGTGCCTGAGCAACTCCTTCAAAATAAAAGCAGTCCTGTGTGGTCCTCAGGCAGATGCCTGTGCAACGCGTACGGCGCCTACCAGGCGACGTGCCAGCCCGGCAGCGGGCAGTGCTCCTGCAAGCCGGGCGTCGGCGGCCAAAAGTGCGACCGCTGCGAGCCCGGCTTCTGGAACTTCCGGGGCATCGTGACGGAGAACATGAGCGGCTGCACGCGTGAGTCATGATGAGAAAGTACTGGAGTTATCAGCTTTTATAAAAACTGTTTACATGCATCAACAAATCCAAAGAAAAAGCAAAACCTTGCCCAAGTTTTAGCTCCACCGTGACGTCTTGTGCCCTCGGTTTTTGGGCAGCCTGCAGCTGCGACGCCAACGGGTCTGTGCGCGACGACTGCGAGCAGATGTCGGGTCTGTGCTCCTGCAAAGCTGGCGTGAAGGGTATGAAGTGCAACCTGTGTCCCGACGGAAGCAAGATGGCCGTCAACGGCTGTGACAAAGGTAAGACGCCTTTAGCACGTTAGCGTTAGCATACCTGTGAGAAAATCTGTATTACGAGATAAAATGTCAAAATCAGGAAAAAAGTGGAAAAATATGAAATAATTATAATTATGAGCTAGAAAAAAAATAATTATCATATAAAAGCATCAAAATAATCAGATTAGTCCAAAATTTTTGATAAGAAATCGAAATTGAGATTTTCAGTCACAACTATAAAATAAAAAGTTAAACATGAGATAAAAAGTCATAAATACTAGATTAAAAAAATAGTCGATATCATGACATAAAATAATCATAATGATGAGATAAAAAGTCGAATTATCAAATACAAAGTTTACATTAGGAGATAAAATAATAAGACTAAGGGTCAAAATATGAGAAAAAGAAACATGCTCATAAGATGAAATGTTGAAAATGCAAATTAAAAAGTCAACAATATGAGATAAAAAGTCAAATTAGTAACATATGAATTCATACATATTTGATCAAATGTAGAAATAACTCAATTAAGTAGAAATTATGAAGTTAAAAGTCGACAATATGAGATAAAATGTAAAAAAAAAAAAAATTACATAAAGTTACAAATATTTGATCAAATGTAGAAATTTCAAAATAAAAATTCTAAATCCTGATGAAAAAAGGCTAAATTATGAGATAAAAAGTGACACATCTAAGATTAAAAAAAGTCAAAATAATGACATGTAAATTCAAACATATTTGAGAAAATGTTGAAATGACAAACTAAAAAGTGGAAATGATGAAACAAAACATCTAATTAATGAGATTAAAAAAAGTCATACATTTTAGATTAAAAAATAGTCAATATCATGACACAAAATAATCATAATTATGATATGAAAAGTAGAATTATCAAAGAAAAACTTAACAATTGGAGATCAAAATGGGAGATAAATAATAAAGAAACATGCACATAAGATAAAATGTTGAAAATAGAAAGCAAGAAGTTGAAAATATGAGATAAAAAGTCAAAATGGTTATATATGAACTCATACATATTTGATCAAATGTAGAAATGACTAAATTAAGTAGAAAATATGAAGTTAAAAGTTGAGAATATTAACTAAAATGTAAAAAATTAAAATTACGTAAAGTTATAAATATTTGATCAAATGTAGAAATTTCAAAATACAAATTCTAAATTCTGATGAAAAAAGGCTAAATTATGAGATAAAAAGTGACAAATCTGAGATAAAAAAGTCAAAATAATGACATGTAATTTCAAACATAATTGAGAAAATGTTGAAATGACAAAATGAAAAGTGGAAATGATGAAACAAAACATCTAAATAAAAAGTCATAAATATTAGATTAAATAATTGTCAATATCATGACATAAAATAGTCATAATTATGATATGAAAAGTAGAATTATCAAAGAAAAACTTAACATTTGGAGATCAAATAATTAGATTAAGCTTCAAAATTATGAGAAAAACATGCTCAGAATATAAAATGTCAAAAATACAAAGTAAGAAGTCGAAAATGTGAGATAAAAAGTCAAAATGGTTACATATGAACTCATACATATTTGATCAAATGTAGAAATGACTAAATTAAGTAGAAATTATGTTGTAAAAAGTCAAAAGTATGAGATAAAAAGTCAAAAAAAAATACATAAAGTTATACATTTAGAAATGATTATATAAAAAGTCAAATTTGTGATAAAAAAGGCAAAATTATGAGCTAAAAATGGAAAAGTCTGAGATAAAAAGTCAAAATAATGACATGTAATTTAAATATATTTGCCAAAATTTTGAAATGAAAAAAAAAGTGGAAATGGTGAAATAAAACATATATTTAATGAGATAAACATTCATGAATGTTAGATTAAAAAACTGTCAATATCATGACATAAAATCATAATTATGAGATGAAAAGTGGAATTATCAACTAAAAAGTTAACATCGGGAATTAAAATAATAAGATTAAGCGTCAAAATATGAGAAAAAGACTGTGTACATACATCTACTGATGCCTCTGGACACATCTTCAGTGATGTGCCTGGAATCATCGGGTGTTTCGGGTCTTTCAACATCATACACCCTCCTCCAGGTGACCCAGCCGGGGCTGATCAGACCCCAGCTTGTGTCCAGATGGCTAGCTAGCTACCATGACTCCATGGCTCTCCCCTTTTGAGCCATAGCCATCTTGAGGCCCTCACTGCCGCATCGGTGGTACTGCGGATGGCTCTCCTCCTTCTCTCTCCCTCGATGCCCAAAGTGCTGAAGGCTCTGGTCAAGGAGCGGACTGCAAAACCCCTGCATCCAACCTCAACTGGGAGGCACCTCACTCTCCAGCCAGCCTGCTGACAGTCACTGACCAGTCCCGCGTACTTGGAGAGCTTCCTCTCAAAGGCTTCTTCCAGGCGGTCTTCCCATGGGACGGTCAGCTCCAGCAGCACTACCTGCTTGGTGGACTCAGACACGAGGACAATGTCTGGTCGCAGGGTGGTGACTGCAATGTGGCTGGGGAACTTCAGCTGATGTTCAAGGTCCACCAACAGCTGCCAGTCTCTTGCAGAGGTTAGAATGCCCGCAGAAGTTCTTCTGGCAGGGGTTGGCTGCTCCCCAGCTCTGACAAAGGCGATGATTTTCTTGGAGGGTCGGAACTGCTTCGCCCACACAAGTCCTGCGCTGATGGTTTCAGCAATGGTCTTAAGGACTTGGTCATGCCTCCAGCGGTACCGACCATCTCCAAGTGCCCTGGTGCAGCAGCTGAGGATGTGTTCCAGGGTTCCTCGCTTGGAACACAATGGGCATGCTGGTGTCTCTGCTATGCCCCATGTGTGCAGGTTGGATGGGCTTGGAAGCACATCGTACACTGCCTGGATGAGGAATTTAATGCGGTGAGGCTCGGCTTTCCACAGCTCGGCCCAGGTCACTTTCCTCTCAACCGCATTCTCCCATCTTGTCCAAGCACCCTGTTGCTTCAATCCCACTGCCTTGCAAGTTCTAATTTCCTCCACTGCAGCTCTCACCTCCTCCTGAACAAGGCAGCGCCCTTCCTTCCCGCTGGTTTTCAATTGGGGAAAACATGCTTGGAAGATGAAATGTTGAAAATACAAAGTAAGACGTCGAAAATATGTGATAAAGAGTCAAAATGGTTACAAATGAATTCATACATATTTGATCAAATGTAGAAATGACTAAATTAAGTAGAAATTATAATTTTTAAAAATATGCACTTTGTGACTTCAATACTAAATATGGCATTTTTTTCCATAACTTGAGTTGATTTATTTTGGAAAACCTTGTTACATTGTTTAATGCATCCAGCGGTGCATCGCACCAAAATTAGGCATAATAATGTGTTTATTCCACAACTGTATGTATCGGTATCGGTTGATATTGGAATCGGTAATTGAGAGTTGAACAATATCAGAATACTGGATATTGGCAAAAAAGCCATTATCGGACATCCCTAGTATATACAGTATGAATGTATATATATTTATGTGTATATATGAATATATATGCGCGTATATATATTTATAGATAGATAGATAGATAGATAGATAGATAGATAGTACTCTTCCCTTAGCAATATATATATATATATTTCAACTTTATTAGCGTAAGACTATGCTATTATTATCATAGCATTGCGATTGTATTCTGATAAACTTCCGACTTTTTTGTGGTATTTTGACAATGCTGTAGAATTACGACTTTTTCCATTCAGAAAAAAATTAAGGCAGTTTTTTTTCCGCCAGTATTTTTTTCTCATAACGATTCACCTTTATTCTCGCCAAATACAAAGTTGCTTTTCTTTCTCTGAGACGATTTTTAACTTAATTTTTCATAAATTGACGACTTTTTCTCGTACAATTCCAAATATAGACATATAGAACCATGTCTTTTGTCTGATAACATAACAATATATTGTGTCCTGATTACTACTTTATTAGTGTAATACGATGTCATGATTACCATAGCAGTGCGACATTAATTTTTTTATAAAATTGCAACTTTTTTTATATTACTACAAAGAATTAAACAAGTTTTTCCTTCAAGTACTTTTTTCTTTTTTTTTTTTAAATGTATGACCTTTATTTTATATGTATGTATGTATGTATGTATGTATGTGTGTGTATGTATATAAATATATATATAAATATAGACACACGTTCTCTTTCAATGAGTTTTCTTTATTTTCATGACTATTTACATTGTAGATTGTCACATCAAAACTATAAATGAATACATGCAGGGTTATGTACATAACAAAAAAAAGGTGAAATAACTGAAAACATGTTTTATATTCTAGTTTCTTCAAAATAGCCACCCTTTGCTCTGATTACTGCTTTGCACAGTCTTGGCATTTTCTCCATGAGGTTCAAAAGGTATTTAACTGAAATGGTTTTCACTTCACAGGTGTGCTTGAAGCTCATGGAGAGAATGCCAAGAGTGTACAAAGCAGTAATCAGAGCAAAGGGTGGCTATTTTGTTAGTAATTTACACTTATTGCATGTTTTGGTTTATACGAATGGAATTAGCTCAAAATCTTAGCATGCTAATGTTAGCGTGATGACATAGACAAAACTAAGCGTGTGTGCCAAATATAGAGAGCCAAGCTTTTTTGGTTCATACAATTAAAATGAGCAAAAATGCTAGCATACAACGTTGACATGCTAATGCCTGCAAAATAACAGACGACAGGTTAGCATATTTCTGTAATGACGCCAAGTGTCAAAAGCCGTCATGTTTTGGTGTATACAAATTAAATTAGCTTAAAAAGTTAGCATAAAACATTAGCATGATAAAATAGGAAACATTAGCACACTTTTGACATAGCGCTAAGTATTAAAAGGAATGATAAAGTTTAAAAGAAAAATCAAGCTAGCTCGAATGCTTGCATGAAACGTTAGCATGCCAACATTAGCCTTGGTAACAACATAGGAAATTTTAGCATACTGCTGAGATAGCACCAAATGTCAAAAGCCATCATGTTCAAATTTAAATGAATCAAGTTAGCTGCAATGCTTGTATAAAACGTTAGCATGATAACATAGGAAATGTTTGCACATTTCTAAGATAGCACTAACGAACAAAAGCCATCATGTTTAAATTTTAATGAATCAAGTTAGCTGCAATGCTAGTATAAAACGTTAGCATGATAACATAGGAAATGTTTGCACATTTCTAAGATAGCACTAACGAACAAAAGCCATCAGAAATGCTAGCACACTTCTAAGATGGCCCCAAGTAGCAAAAGCCATCATGTCCAAGTTGAAATGAATGACAAAAACTGGAATACCATTTTTGTCATAGTATGGCAAATATATTTTTTATAAAATGTAGACTTTTCTTTGGTATTGTGACATTCTTGTAGGATTGCGACTTAATTATTTTATCACATATATTCTAAAAATAAGTTTATTCTCTAGTACTTTTGTTCGTAATGATCCGACTATATTCTTGTCAAATAAGAACTTTTTTGTCATTACAGTTATTTTTTTTTTGTAGTAATTTTTTCTCCGAATGTTACAATTTTATTCTCGTAAAATGATTGAAATTCCAACTTTATACTTATAACTTGTCTGACAATATCAAATACTATTCTGCCCTTATTGCAGCTTTAATATTGTAAAAATCGTAGTATTCTAAATGTTTTCTTATGAATTCCTACTTTTTCTGTGCTATTGTGACTTTTTCGTAAAATTCCGACTTTATTTACATAAAATAATGACTTTTTTCTGATAATATAACAATGTATTATGTCCGGATTGCAACTTTAATATTGTAATAGCATACAATTGTTATCGTAGTATTCCGAATGTATTCTTATAAAATTCCGACTTTTTCTGTGCTATTGTGACATTACTGTAGACTTTTTTCAACATAGTATCATCTGGTAATCTACACATTAAGACAGTTTTCCCCCCAGTACTTCCCCCTGAATATAACAACTTTATTTCTACAAATTGATGACTTTTGTATGATAACATAACAATATATTATGTCCTGATTGCAACTTTAATATCGTAATAACATACAAGTTTTATCGTAGTATTCCGGATGTATTCTTTTAAAATTCCAACTTTCTCTGTGCTATTGTGACATTACTGTAGACTTTTTTCATCGTAGTGTCACCAGGTAATCTACACATTAAGACAGTTTTTCCTCCAGTACTTTTTTCCCATAACAGTCTGACTTTTTTTTTCTTTTTTTTCATCAAATAAATGCTTCTTTTGTTACGACACTGGAAAAAAATTTTATTGACATTTTTTTCCCCAATACTACAACTTTTTTCTCGTAAAATAATGAGTTTTTTCGCCAAATTTTGACTTTATTTCCATAAAATGATGACATTTTTCTGAAAATATAACAATATATTATGTACTGATAGCATCTTTAAAATCGTACAGTTTTTATCGTAGAATTGTTAATGTATTCTTATAAAATTCCGACTTTTTCTGTGCTATTGTGACGTTACTTTAGACTTTTTTCATCGTAGTATCACAAAGTATTTTAGAAATTGAGACAGTTTTTGCTCCAGTACTTTTTCCATGTAACTCTTCTTGTCAAACAAGGACTTTTTTCTTCTGACACTCAAACATTTTTTCTTTTAATTTATTTTCCCGAACATTGCAACTTTTTTCACTTAAAATTATCACTTTTTCGTAAATTTCCGACTTTATTTCCTTAAAATGATGACTTTTGTCTGATAATATAACAATGTATTATGTCCTGATTGCAACTTTAATATCGTAATAGCATACAATTTTTGTTGTTGTATTCCGAATGTATTATTGTAAAATTCCACCTTTTTTGTGCAATTGTGACATTACTGTAGACTTTTTCATCATAGTATCACCAGGTATTCTACACATTAAGACAGTTTTTCCTCCAGTAAATTTTTCTTGTAACAATGTGACTATTCTCGTCAAACAAGGACTTTTTTCTTACGACATCGGAAATTTTTTTTCTCAAATATTACAATTGTATTAACGTAAAATGATGACTTTTTCTCGTAAAACTCCAACTTTATTTCTACAAATTGATGACTTTTGAATGATAACATAACAATATATTATGTCCTGATTGCAACTTTAATATCGTAATAACAAAACATTGTTATCGTAGTATTCCGAATGTATTCCTATAAGATTCTACTATGTGACTATTCTCGTCAAACAAGGACTTTTTTCTTACGACACTCGATCATATTTTCTTGAAACTTATTTTCCCGACTGTTACAACTTTTTTCACGTAAAATCATCACTTTTTCGTAAAATTCCCACTTTATTTCCATAAAATGATGACTATATACTATGTGCCGATTGCAACTTTAATATCGTAATAACGTACAATTTTTATCGTAGTGTTCCGGATGTATTTTTTATAAAATTCCGACTTTTTCTGTGCTTTTGTGACATTAATGTAGACTTTTTTCATCATAGTATCACCAAGTATTCTCCACATTAAGACATTTTTTCCTCTAGTAATTTTTTCCCCATAACAATCTGACTTTGTTCTCATCAAATAAATACTTAATTTTTACGACACTGGGAATTTTTCCCCCAAATATTACAACTTTTTTCTGGTAAAATGATCACTTTTTTTGTAAAATTCTGACTTTTATTTTGATAAAAGGATGACTGTTGGCTGGTAATATAAGAATATATTATGATTGCAACTAGCGTAATGCTATGGCATTTTTCATGTAATACATTTATTCTTAGACAATTTCAACTTTTTTCATATTTTTATGATAAAGAAATGTTTCTTGTAAAAATATGACCTTCTTTAATATTATGACCTATTATCCTAAAATGTTGTCTAGACAGGAAGCACAAATGTTTGAGTGCCGCTCAGACACAAATTTTATTGGACAAAATTCTTCAAAAATTGATGTAAATTGTGGTGATTGCGACATCGCATGTTGGTAAATGTTATTTTTGTTTGTGTGTTGACTCCATGTTTGGTGTTTCAAACACTGCAACTCTAATAAGTGGAGAGAAAATCATCAAATACACTTTCGTTGCCTCCCTTTAGGTCCGCAGGCTCCCACTTCCTGTGAGCAGTTACTTTGTGGTTTTGGAGCGTCTTGTGTAGAAGTCAACCAGCAAGCCCACTGTGAGTGTCCCTCGCCCGACTGTGACCAACTCAACAAGACCAAGGTGGGATCCCATACATAATACTCATGTTACCCCCATACTATATATATATATATATACGTATATATATATATATATATATATATATATACATTTTCTACCACTTATTCCCTTCGGGGTCGCTGGATCCTATCTTAGCTACAATCGGGCGGAAGGCGTTGTACAACCTGGACAAGTCGCCATCTGATCGCAGGGCCAAAACAGATAGACAAACAACACACACATATATATATATATATATATATATATATATATATATATATATATGTATATATATATGTATATATATATGTATATATATATATATATATATATATATATATATATATATATATATATATTTATATATATATATATATATATGTATATATATATATATATATAATACACACACACACACACACACTCACGGTGGGAGAGGGGTTAGTGCGTCTGCCTCACAATACGAAGTTCCTGCAGTCCTGGGTTCAAATCCAGGCTCGGGATCTTTCTGTGTGGAGTTTGCATGTTCTCCCCGTGACTGCGTGGGTTCCCTCCGGGTACTCCGGCTTCCTCCTACTTCCAAAAACATGCACCTAGGGATAGGTTGATTGGCAACACTAAATTGGCCCTAGTGTGTGAATGTGAGTGTGAATGTTGTCTGTCTATCTGTGTTGGCCCTGCGATGAGGTGGCGACTTGTCCAGGGTGTACCCCCGCCTTCCGCCCGAATGTAGCTGAGATAGGCGCCAACGCCCCCCGCGACCCCAAAGGGGAATAAGCGGTAGGAAATGGATGGATGGATATATATATATATATATATATATATATATATATGTGTGTGTGTGTATATATATATATATATATATATATATATATACACACACACACACATATATATATATATATATATATATATATATATATATATATATATATATATATATATATATATATATATATATATATATGTGTGTATTCTTTTTATGTTTTTTTCCCAATATTAATAATGAACCCTTATATATCTAGATCAACTTTAGGTCTATTTATTGATAAAAAATACTTCACATCAAATATTACACTTTGAAAATATTGTTGGGGAAAATATTGCATATTTTTTGTGTTTGCCATAAAAAAAGAAAAGAAAAACACAAGCTTTAAATCAATAAATAGACCTAAAGTTATTATTGAAATTAAGGGTTTATTGTTAGCTTTTTTTTTAATGAATATTCATAATAAACCCTTAAAGGCCTACTGAAATGTGATTTTCCTTTTTAAACGGGGATAACAGGTCCATTCTATGTGTCATACTTGATCATTTCACGATATTACCGTATTTTTACTGAAAGGATTTAGTAGAGAACATTGACGATAAAGTTCGCAACTTTTGGTCGCTAATAAAAAAGCCTTGCCTTTACCGGAAGTAGCAGCCGATGTGCGCGTGACGTCACAGGTTGTAGGGCTCCTCACATCCTCAAATTGTTTACAATCATAGCCAGCAGCAGCTAGAGCTATTCTGACCGAGAAAGCGATAATTTCCCCATTAATTTTAGCGAGGATGAGAGATTCGTGGATGAGGAAATTTAGAGTGAAGGACTAGAAGAAAAAAAAAAGTAAAAAAAAAAAAAAAAAGGCGATTGCAGTGGGAGCGATTCAGATGTTATAAGACACATTTACTAGGATAATTATGGAAAATCCCTTATCTGCCTATTGTGTTGCCGGTGTTTTAGTGAGATTAAATAGTACCTGAAAGTCGGAGGGGTGTGTTGACGCCAGAGTCTCTGAGGGAAGTCACGGCAGCTGCAACAGGACGGAAGCTCCGCTGATGTCTCCGGTAAGAGGCGACTTATTACCAGAATTTTCTCACTGAAAACTGCCGGTTGACATGTAGTCTGGATCCATGTTCGCTTGACCGCTCTGATCCATACTAAAGCTTCATCTTCGGGAATTTTAAACAAGAGAACACCGGCTGTGTTTTTGGCTAAAGGCTAAAAGCTTCCCACCTCCATCTTTCTACTTTGACTTCTCCATTATTAATTGAACACATTGCAAAAGAATACTGTGTAATTATGCGATTAAAGCAGACTACTTATAGCTTGGATCGGGCTGGAAAATAATGTCCGCTACAACCGGTGACTTCAAATGCACGAGTCATCATACGCGTCATCATACCGCGATGTTTTCAACACGACACTTCGCGGGAAATTTAAAATTGTAATTTAGTAAACTAAAAATGCCGTACTGGCATGTGTTGCAATGTTAATATTTCATCATTGATATATAAACTATCAGACTACGTGGTCGGTAGTAGTGGGTTTCAGTAGGCCTTTAAATATCTAGATCAACTTTAAGTATTTTTGTTAAAAAAAAGCTTGGGTTTTTGTTTCATTTTTGATGTCAAAAATACAAAATATGCAATATTTTCCCCAAAAAGTTTTTTAAAGTGTAAAAATTTAAGTGAAGTAATTGGAGCCCGTTATGTGTCAATAATTCATAACAACATTGATTTTGGTTCATTATTATTTTTTTAGCATTGAGAGTTCAAAAAACAAAATCCCGCAAAAAATCCCCACTCATAAAAAGTGCTAAAAAAAATCAATACATATTTTTTTTGACTTTCTTTCACTCCTTCTGTCTGTGAAATTTAGCATATTTTTTTTCATGTTTTCTATTTGTTTTTGAAAGAAAACCATTTTTTTATACGGCAAAGACACAAAATATGCACTATTTTCCTCAAAAAATATTGATGTGAAGTAATTGGAGCCTTGAATATACCAATAAATCAGATACATTCTTATTTTTTGAGCGAAGACAGTTCTAAAAAAAACAACCTTTGTATTGTCAGAGTCAACATTGTAACATTTTATTGCTACATGTCACCTGTCTGCCCTTGTATTCCACCTATGTATGTTGTCTCAGTGGTTTTAGAAAACACCTGCTGGGGGCCGCACTTTGGGACCCCTGAGTTGAGCAAATATGAACATTGTGTGTTGGGGCGGGGGATCTTGGAGCAGGTGTGCGGCTCAGACGGGGTGACCTATGCTGACCAGTGCCAGCTGAGGACCATCGCCTGCAGGCAGGACAAGGACATCACCGTGCAGCACTTTGGACAGTGCACAGGTGAGTCCACCTGGAGTCTACGCACATACACACACACATAGTCGGAAAAGTTAGTATACAAAATCCCAAATTAGTGAAGTTGGCATATTATGTATTTTGTAAATACTATAAAATGATTTTTACTACGAAGCCACGTTGTTTTAATACGTGGCTTGGCATCGTCTTGCTGAAATAAGTAAGGGCGTCCTTGAGAACGTTGCTTGAATGGCAACATATGTTGCTCCAAAAGCTGTATGTACCTTTCAGCATTAATGGTGCCTTCACAGATGTGTAAGTTACCCATGCCTTGGGCACTAATACACACCCATACCATCACAGATGCCTGCCTTTTACAGTATGCGCCTAGAACATTCCGGATGGTTCCACAGATTCCAAAAAACAATTTGAAATGTGGACTCGTCAGACCACAGAACACTTTTCCACTTTGCATCAGTCCATCTTAGATGAGCCCAGTGAAGCGTTTCTGGGCATTGCTGATAATGGTTTTGGCTTTGCATAGTAGAGTTTTAACTTGCACTGACAGAAGTAGCGACCAACTGTAGTTACTGACAGTGGTTTTCTGAAGTGTCCCTGAGCCCATGTGGTGATGTCCTTTACACACAGATGTCGCTTTTTGATAAAGTACAGCCTTAGGGATACAAGGTGCGAAATATAATTAAAAGTTAAAGTACCAATGATTGTCATACACACACTAGGTGTGGCGAAATTATTCTCTGCATTTGACCCATCACTCTTGATCACTCCCTGGGAGGTGAGGGGAGCAGTGGGCAGCATCGGTGTCGCGCCCGGGAATCATTTATGGTGATTTAACCCCCAATTCCAACCCCTTGATTATGAATGCCAAGCAGGGAGGTAATGGGTCCCATTTTTACAGTCTTTGGTATGACTCGGCAGGGGTTTGAACTCACAACCTACCGATCTCAGGGCCGACACTCTAACCACTAGGCCACTGAAACTTTTGATTATATTACGGAGCGTAGATGGTGAAATCCCTAAATTCCTTGCCATAGCTGGTTGAGAAATGTTGTTCTTAAACAATTTGCTCAGGCATTTGTTGACAAAGTGGTCACCCTCGCCTCGTCCTTGTTCGTGAATGACTGAGCATTTCATACAAACTGCATTTTATACCCAATCAAGGGACCCACCTCTACCAAATTAGCCTGTTCACCTGTGGGATGTACCAAATAAGTCTTTGACGAGCATTCCTTAATTTTCTCAGTCTTTTTTGCCACTTGTGCCAGATTTTATGAAACATGTTGCAGGCATCAAATTCCAAATGAGCTAATATTTACACAACGTGACAATTTCACTGCATTTTGGCTTTCGTACAACACAAATACAACGTTGGAAAAAACATTTAATCAATGTTGGGTTCCAACGTTGATTTGACCTTTGATTTTTGGTCATTTCTCCAACCAGTATTTTACAACAATGTTCTAAGGTCGTTTCAAGTCACTTTTAAAGGACACGTATTATCAACGTCAGAATTTTTTTGGGTTAAAAAGTCGTAAATGTTTTTGTTAGAAAGTCGGAATTTGTTGTGAGTGTGGAAAAAGTCACAATTTTTTCCTGAGTGTCAAAAACTCGGGAATTTTTCTGTATCAAAAAGTCAGGAATTTTTTAAGTGTCAAAACATCTGGATTTTTTGTAAGATTCAAAAAATCAGTTTTTTTTGTTGTCTAAAAATCTGGATTTTTTTGTAAGTGTTGAAAATTCAGTATTTCTTCTAAGTTTTATAAAAGTCAAGATTTTATATAAGTGTAAAAAAGTCGGAAACATTTTTTTTCAAAAAGTCTGAATTTTTTCTAAGTGTCGAAAATTCAGGAATTTTTCCAAGTATCAAAAAGTCTGCATTTTTTCTAAATATTAAAAAACCTGGATTTTTTTCAAAGATTTAAAATATCTGGATTTTTCTTGTCTAAAAATCTGGATTTTTTTGTAAATGTTTTCTAAGTGTGAAAGAGTTGGAATTTTTTCCAAGTGTCAAAAATTCTATTTTTCTGGGTCAAAAAGTCGGGATTTTTTACAAGTGTCAAAAATATCAGGATTTTTTTTCTAAAATTAAAAAAAAAATCTGGATTTTTTTTAGTCTAAAAATCTGGATTTTTTCCGACGTGTCAAAAAAATCAGGATTTTTTTGTAAATGTTTTCTAAGTGTGAAAAAGTCGGAATGTTTTTTTGAGTGTCAAAAATTTGGGAATTTTTCTGTGTCAAAAAGTCAGGATTTTTTTAAATGTCAAAATATCTGGATTTTTTGTAAGATTAAAACAATCTGGATTTTTTGTTGTCTAAATATCTGGATTTTTTGTAAGTATCAAAAATTATCTATTTCTTCTAAGTTTTATAAAAGTCAAGATTTTATATAAGTGTAAAGAAAATCTGAACCATTTTTTTTTTTAAAGTCTGAATTTTTTTCTAAGTGTCAAAAATTCGGGAATTTTTGTAAGTGTCAAATGTCTGGATCTTTTCTAAGTGTCAAAAAAATCAGGATTTTTTTTCCAAGATTTAAAAAATCTGAATTTTTCTTGTCTAAAAATCTGGATTTTTTTGTAAATGTTTTGTAAGTGTGAAAGTGTTGGAGTTTTTTCCAAGTGTCAAAATTTCTGTAATTTTTCTGGGTCAAAAAGTCGGGATTTTTTCTAAGTGTCAAAAAAAATCTGGATTTTTTTTTGTCAAAAAATCTGTTTTTTTTTTTCCGTGTCAAAAAAATCTGGATTTTTCTTGTCTAAAAATCTGGATTTTTTTTGTAAATGTTTTCTAAGTGTGAAAAAGTCTGAAATTTTTCCAAGTGTGAAAAAATCTATAATTTTTCTGGGTCAAAAAGTTGGGATTTTTTCTAAGTGTCAAAAAAATCTGGATTTTTTTTCCTAGATTAAAAAAATCTGGATTTTTTTTTGTCTAAAAATCTGGATTTTTTTCTACACGTCAAAAAAATCTGGAACTTGTCCAAAAATCTGTATTTTTTTGTAAATGTTTTCTAAGTGTGAAAAAGTCTGAAATTTTTCCAAGTGTGAAAAAATCTGTAATTTTTCTGGGTCAAAAAGTTGGGATTTTTTCTAAGTGTCAAAAAAATCTGGATTTTTTTTCCAAGATTAAAAAAATCTGGATTTTTTTTTTGTCTAAAAATCTGGATTTTTTTCTACACGTCAAAAAAATCTGGAACTTGTCCAAAAATCTGTATTTTTTTGTAAATGTTTTCTAAGTGTGAAAAAGTCTGAAGTTTTTCCAAGTGTCAAAAATTCAGTAATTTTTCTGGGTCAAAAAGTAGGGATTTTTTCAAAGTGTCAAAAAAATCTGTATTCTTTTCTAAAATGTAAAAAATCTGGATTTTTTTTTTGTCTATAAATCTGGATTTTTTCTACGTATCAAAAATATCTGGATTTTTCTTGTCTAAAAATATGGATGTTTTTGTAAATGTTTTCTAAGTGTGAAAAAGTCTGAATTTTTTCCAAGTGTCAAAAATTCAGTAATTTTTCTGGGTCAAAAGTTGTTGTTTTTTCAAAGTGTCGAAAAAAATCTGTATTTTTTTTCAAAAATTCAAAAAATCTGTATTTTTTTTTTTTTGTTTAAAAATCTGGATTTTTTTTGTCTAAAATCCTGATTTTTTGTTTTGTTCAAAAATCTAGATTTTTTTGTCTAAAATCCAAATTTTTAGACCAAAAAAGGTCTAAAAATCTGGATTTTTTTCTACGTGTCAAAAAAAATCTGGATTTTTTTCTAAGATTCAAAAAATCTGGATTTTTCGTGTCAAAAAGTATTTGACGAGCTTTCCTCTACTTTGTCAGTCTTTTTTGCCTTTTGTGCCAGCTTCTTTGAAACATGTTGCAGACGTCAAATTCCAAATGAGCTAATATTTGCAAAAAATAACAAAGTTTCTCAGTGTGAACATGAAATATCTTGTCTTTGTAGTCTATTCAATTGATTACAAGTTGAAAAGGATTCACAAATCGTAGTATTCTGTTTTTATTTATCATTTACACAACATGACAACTTCATTGCTTTTGTACTGACAATATGGAGATATCTCCAAACATAAACCTTGTATGGATGAAATGCCTGCTGAAAGTTCTGATGTTGATAATGTGGCTGCACAGGTGATGTCAAACATGGAAGGTGTTCATCTTCTGAAACTTGTCAACTTCAGAGTATTTTCCTAGTGTGTGATCCCTTACAAGAGTTGCGTGGAAGGAAGGAAGGCCGCGAGATGCCTCCTTGTACCTTTTTTCTTCTCCTTCCTCTTCTGTCAGACCCTCAGGGAAGGAACAGACAAGAAGAGCGCTTCTTTCATTCTTTTCCTGCCGTATGCGATGGCGCGCCGTGTAGAATCTTTGCCTCGGTACAGGCTTCAGTAGAGTTTTTTCCACGGCGCAGGCTTCAGTAGAGCCTTTGCCACGGTGCAGGCTTCAGTAGAGTTTTTTCCACGGTGCAGGCTTCAGTAGAGTCTTTGCCACCCCGGTGCAGGCTTCAGTAGAGTCTTTCCCACCACGGTGTAGGCTTCAGTAGAGTCTTTGCCACGGTGCAGGCTCCAGGGCGCTGAATATGGAGCTCATTTCACGTCTGGCTGCCTGCAAATTAGCATTTCTGCTGCTTCCTCCTTGCCCAGCAACAAAAAGAAGCTCCTGCTGTCTCCTTGTGGTGTCTGCAGACATGTTGGACTCACTGGGGCCCATTTAGCAATAAGTTCCTCACTTTTCCTCTTTTATTTATTCCTCAGTGATTTCCTAAGAGGAGTACATTCAAATTCATGACGTGTTCTTAAACGACCAAATGGTTTCTACTATTGCCAAATGGTTAGCGTGTGCGTGTCCATTATATTTTGCAAATAAACACACCCTTAATGGTGTAATTTGCACAGGTAAACACCCTTAATTCCCCAAAGAAGGGCACACTTCCGGCGGAAGAGCCGAACATCAGACACACGGAGAAAACACAAACAGATTACAGAAGAGGAATTCGTATTATCCCACTGGGGGAAATACATAATGTAAAAACGTAATTTTAAGAAAAGGGGGGCAGCTGAGGTAGCCTAAAGCATTCAAATAAATATTCATCACTTGGGGCAAATAGGTCTACATGGTGGTGAAATATGCAATATGTGGCAACTTGCAGTAGCAACAAAAGCATTGCCATCTTGTGAGTCGACTTGAAACAGACTGTGAGAGGCTTGTTGGTCCATCTATCTATCCATCCATCTAATGATATGATATGAGTGTAAGATTAGACAGTAGGAATAAAGGAATGTGTCACACTTAAGAAGATAAAGGCCACCCTAAGAGTAAATTTAGTTCTTACCTAAGAACAGATGTAGTTCTTACCTAAGAGTAGATTTAGTTCTTACCTAGGAACGGATGTGGTTCTTACCTAAGAGTAGATTTAGTTCTTACCTAAACACAAATCCCAGCTAAGAAAACATTGATGAATCCAAAAATCTTCTTCAAATCTTTGTAAATAGGACTAAGAACAATATTTGTTCTTAAGAACGTTTGCTGAATGGGACCCAATGACTTCTTCTTTTTCATCATCTTCTCCTCCTCCTCCTCCTCCTTCTTCTTTTCTTCCTTATTCTTATTTTCCTCCTTATTATTATTATTTTCCTCCTTTGTCTACTCCTTCTTTTTCTTATTTTTTTCATCTTATTCCTCTTCCTCTTCCTCTTCTTCTTCTTCTTTTTCATCATATTCCCCTCTTTGTTCTCCTCGTTCTTCTTCTTCTTCTTCTCCTCCTCCTTCTTCTGCATCTTCTCCTTCTTCTTCATCTTCTTCTTCTCCTTCTTCCTCTTCTTCTTCTTTATCTTCTTCTTTTTTTCTTTCTCCTTCTTCTCCTTTATCTTCAAGTTGTTCTTCTCATTATCCTCCTTCTTCTTTTTTCTCCTTTTTCACTTTCCTCTTCTTTTCCACCTTCTCCTCCTCCTTCTTCTTCTTTTTTTAATCATACTGCCCTCCTTATTCTCCTCATTCTTCTTCTCCTTTATCTTCTAGTTAATCTTATTCTTCTCCTTCTTCTTCTATTTCTTTGTCTTCTTCTCCTTCTTTTCTTTCTTCTTCTCCTTCTTTTTCTTCTCCTTTTTCCTCATATTCTTCTTTTTCATCATATCCCACTCCTTCTTCTCCCTCTTTATCTTCTAGTTCTTCTTCTCCTTCTTCTCCTTCTTCTTCTCCTTCTTTTTGTTTTCCTTCTTCTTCTCCTTATTTCTCCTTTTTTTTCATCACCTTCTCCTTTTGCTTTTCTTTTTTTTCCTTTTTCTTTTTCATCATCTTCTCCTCCTTCTTCTTCTTCTATTTCTCCTTCTCATTCTTCTTCTCCCTTTAATCCTTCTTCTTCATCATCATCTTTTCCTTTTTCTCTTTTTTCTCCTTTTTCTTTTTCATCATCATCTTCTTCTTCTCTTTTTTTCTCCTTTTTCTTTTTCAACATATTCCTATTCCTTTTTTGTCCACCTTCTTTATCTTCTTCTACTTGTCCTTCTCCCATTCTACTCCCTTTTTCTCCTTCTTCTTACTTCTTCATCTTCTTCTCCTTCTCCTTGTCTTTTTTGTTATCCTTCTTCTTTCTCCCTTTCTCCTTCTTCTTCTTTTCATTCTTATTTCTTCTTCTTCCTCTTCATCATCTTCTCCTTCTTCTTCTCTTTCTCCTTCATCGTCATCTCCTTTTTACCACCCTTTTTCGTCATCATTATTTTCCACTCTTCCATTTTTTCCCTCTTCTTCCTCTTCTTCTTCTTCATTTTTCTCCTTTTTGTTCTTCTTATCTTAATTTTTTCTTCTTCCTCTTCCTCTTGTACTTCCCTCCTGTGTTTCCTCTTCTTCTTCTTGAGTTCCTCTTCTTACAATCATCTTCCTCCTCCTCTTCTTCCTCCTCTTCCACTTCACTTTCCTTCTTTTTCCCTCTGTGCTTCCCTGTCACCACCTCCCCTTCACCCACCATGGCTGACAGCGTAATAAGCAGCTTTCAACAATAAGAGCACGATGACAAAGATGTCTGCTGCCTGCTTGGCCCGCTGAGGAAGACAAATGTTAGCAGCCTACTATCAAATACTTCTACTGACCCCTGCTGACCTTTTACAGCTACTGCTAGCTAGCATCCCCAGGCACCACATGATTAGCAGGTGTAGACCAGAGGTCGGTTCTATGGTTATTATCATATCATGGTTGCCATTAATAATACCACACATCAAATATGTATCATACATCAAATGAATATGATGTATATATATATATGTGTGTGTGTGTGTGTGTGTGTGTGTGTGTGTGTGTGTGTGTGTGTGTGTGTGTGTAATATACATGAAATGAATATGATAATATATATGTCATCTCATTGTGATCATTATTATTAATTAGTTATTCATCCTGCAGCAAACAAAAGGGAAAACAAATACATAGGAACTAAAAAATGTCATAAATAATGAAAAATCTCATTAAAAAGATTTAGCAAAATACTACAAATTTTACCTGGTTGCTACCTGTTTTATATATTTGTTTTTATTTATTGTTTTTGAATGCAAATAAAAACATTTGACTAGTCAAACATGAAATAAATATTATATCATGTACATTATAGCCACCTAGTAATTCAATTTATGATGACGATACATGCATTTAACTGGGGTTTTAATTGATTTTAATGTCCATCCTGCCGCATAGACAATTTTTGACAAGAAGGCAGTAATTATACAAATCAATGTTCCTGTCATATAGAGGATCTTTGGTTTGTGCTTTTGGAGAAAAATGTAAAAACGGCAGTGTGGTCCTGTCTGATAGAGGATCTTTTTTTGACTTATATCCAGTATTCAGTCAGCCCCTTTAAAACGTGTGTCTCGTCCCATAGACAATCTTTGACAAGAAGGCAATTTAAAAAACAAAAAAACAATGTTCCCGTCATAGAGCGGATCTTTGGTTTGTGTTTTTGCAGAAAAAAATAAAAACAGCAGGGCGGTCGTGTCAGATAGAGGATCTTTGACTTGCCTTCAGTATACCCTTGGTCATTAAAATATGTTTCCTATGCTTCTGTGCCATAGACAATCTTTGACAGGAAGGCAGTTGTTAAAAAAATTAATGTTCCTGTCTTATAGAGGATCTTTGACTTGCATTCAGTACACTGTTGGTCCTTAAAACCTGTGTCCTATGCTCCTGTTCCATAGACAATCTTTGACAAGAAGGTAGTTGTTAAAAAAATGAATGTTCCTGTCTTATAAAGGATCTTTGACTTGCATTCAGTACACTGTTGGTCCTTAAAACCTGTGTCCTATGCTCCTGTTCCATAGACAATCTTTGACAAGAAGGTAGTTGTTAAAAAAATGAATGTTCCTGTCTTATAAAGGATCTTTGACTTGCATTCAGTTGGTATTCAACACCAGCACAGTGCTCCTGTTATAGACATGATCTTTGACTTGCATTTAATATACTGTTGGTCCTTTAACCTGTGTCCTATGCTCCTGTTCATAGTCAATTTTTGACAAGAAGGCAGTAGTTAAACAAAAGAAATGTTACCGTCGTATAGAGGATCTTTGACTTGCATTCAGTAGCTATTCAACATCAGCAAAGTGCGCCTGTTATTTAGAGGATCTTTGTTCAGGTTTTTTTTTCCAGTCGAATTTAAAAACACCTCAGTGGTCCTGTCATAGAAATGATCTTGGACTTGCATTGGTCCTTAAAACCTGTGGTCTGTGCTCCTGTCCCGTAGACAATATTTGACAAGAAGACATTTGTTTAAAAAAAGTAAGGTTTTTGTCAAATAGGGGATCTTTGACTTGCATTCAGTAGCTATTCAACACCAGCATAGTGCTCCTGTCATTTAGAGGATCTTAGGTTTGTGTTCTTGCAGTAGAATTTAAAAACAGCATGGTGGTCCTGTCAGATAGAGAATCTTTTTTTGATTTGCATTCAGTGTACTGTCGACCCTCAAAACCAGCGCCTTTTTTCCATACACAATCTTTGACAAGAAGGTAGTTTTAAAAAATAAAAATCAATGTTTCTGACGCATAGAGGATCTTTGACTTGCGTTCAGTCGACTGTCGGTCCTTAAAAGCTGTGTCGTGTTCCATAGACAATCTTTGACAAGAAGACATTGGTTTAAAAAAAGTAATGTTTTAATCAGATAGAGGATCTTTGACTTACATTCAGTAGCTATTCATCACCAGCATAGTGCTCCTGTCATTCAGAGCAGTGGTCCCCAACCACCGGGCCGCAGAATAATTTTTTATATA
The DNA here is from genome assembly GCF_033978795.1 of Nerophis ophidion. Classification (NCBI taxonomy): domain Eukaryota; kingdom Metazoa; phylum Chordata; class Actinopteri; order Syngnathiformes; family Syngnathidae; genus Nerophis; species Nerophis ophidion. The sequence goes on along the minus strand of NC_084637.1, from coordinate 18,072,549 downwards.
TATTTTTTTAATCAAATCAACATAAAAAACGCAATATACACTTACAATTAGTGCACCAACCACAAAAACCTCCCTTTTTCAAGACAAAAACGTCCCTTTTTCATCCATCCATCCATTTTCTACCGCTTATTCCCTTTTGGGGTCGCGGGGGGCGCTGGCGCCTATCTCAGCTTTTTCATGACAAAGAAAAAAAAAAAAAGTCGTATAGAGGATCTTTGACTTGCATTCAGTAGACTGTCAGCCCTTAAAACCTGCGCCCTTTTTTACATAGACAATCTTTGACAAGAAGGTCGTTTTAAAAACAAATCAATGTTTATGTCTTATAGAGGATCTTTGACTTGCATTCAGTAGACTGTCAGCCCTTAAAACCTGCGCTCTTTTATACATAGACAATCTTTGACAAGAAGGTAGTTGTTAAAAAAAAAAATCAATGTTTCTGTCGTATAGAGGATCTTTGACTTGCATTCAGTAGACTGTCGGTCCCTACAACCTGTGTCCTAGTCCATAGACAATCTTTGACAAGAAGGTAGTTGTTAAAAACATATCAATGTTTATGTCTTATAGAGGATCTTTGACTTGCATTCAGTAGACTGTCGGTCCCTACAACCTGTGTCCTAGTCCATAGACAATCTTTGACAAGAAGGTAGTTGTTAAAAACATATCAATTTTTATGTCTTATAGAGGATCTTTGACTTGCATTCAGTAGACTGTCAATCCGTAAAACCGGTGTCCTGGTCCATAGACAATCTTTGACACAAAGGTAGTTATTAAAAACATATCAATGTTTCTGTTGTATAGAGGATCTTTGACTTGCATTCAGTAGACTGTCAGCTTTTAAAACCTGCGCCCTTGTTTACATTGACAATCTTTGACAAGAAGGTAGTTTTAAAAACAAATCAATGTTTATGTCTTATGGAGGATCTTTGACTTGCATTCAGTAGATTGTCAATCTTTAAGACATGTGTCCTGGTCCGTAGACAATCTTTGACAAGAAGGTAGTTGTTAAAAACATATCAATGTTTCTGTCGTATAGAGGATCTTTGACTTGCATTCAGTAGACTGTCAACCCTTAAAACCTGCGCTATTTTTTACATAGATAATCTTTGGCAAGAAGGTAGTTGTTAAAAAAAAAATCAATGTTTGTCGTATAGAGAATCTTTGACTTGCATTCAGTATGTTCTTAAGACCAGCAGAGAGTTCCTGTTTAGAAAATGTTTGGCGAGACAAAAGTAAAAAAACAAAACGGTGTTCCTGTTGTATAGACCAACACTTAATACCTAAATATTCATTAAAACCAGGGCAGAGGTTTTATTAAAAAGGTATATTGGATATTGTTACATTACACAAAGTTTGAACAGTAACACAGTGTTTGAATATTTAGTTACGTGATTCTACCACTAGATAGAGCCTTACCACAGTCCTCTGTAGATGATCTTTGATAAGTATTCTTGCAGTCGGTGCTTAAAAAAAGCGGGGAGTGTGACTGTCACATAGAGGATCTTGTTCATATGAGGCGATGAGAAAGTGAAAGCTGAAGTAGCATCTTCTCCAGGGGACTTTTTGTCCCACTTTCATCACACACTCATGTCCTTCTTGCCACCACGGCTTGTTTTTACCGCCTGGATAATGACGGTTTCTCTGCAGCGAGCCTCCACTCGGCTCCATACTCCCAGTCTTCCTTTGCCGAGCGTTGGCGCCTTTGAAGCCCGGAGCTAAAGCCTGCTTCTCCGCCTTTTGTTTCCATGCCCCATTTCTATCAATCATTCATGGCTTGGCTGCTGATGACGAGAATGTGGATGGAGGATTTAAAGGCACAGCATCACAATGTGTGGGCAACATCTGCACACCAAACATCTGCACACCAAACATCTGCAAGAATATTGCCGACAATGCATATTCATCAGTGCTTTACGGCAAATTAAGTTTGCCTTCAACACTTTTGTTGACATTTCAAAGGTATTTTCCTACACTCAATTGTGCACAAGTACATCTTAAAACCTGAAATGCAAGTGTAAAAAGAAGTGAACCGCTGTAATATTTCATATACACATACTGTATATACACATATATTAACACACCGCGGCCCCGAACAGGACAAGCAGTAGAGGATGGATGGATGGATATATATACAAACATATATACAAACCCCGTTTCCATAAGAATTGGGAAATTGTGTTAGATGTAAATATAAACAGAATACAATGATTTGCAAATCCTTTTCAACCCATATTCAATTGAATGCATACAAAGACAAGATATTTGATGTTCAAACTCATAAACTTTTTTTTTTTTTTGCAAATAAAAATTTACTTTGAATTTCATGGCTGCAACACATGCCAAAGTAGTTGGGAAAGGACATGTTCACCACTGTGTTACATCACCTTTTCTTTTAAAAACACTCAATAAACGTTTGGGAAATGAGGAAACTATTTGTTGAAGCTTTGAAAGTGGTATTCTTTACCATTCTTGCTTGATGTACAGCTTAAGTTGTTTGTATTTTACACTTCATAATGCGCCACACATTTTCGATGGGAGACATGTCTGGACTGCAGGCGGGCCAGGAAAGTACCAGCACTCTTTTACTACAAAGCCACGCTGTTGTAACACATGGCTTGGCATTGTTTTGCTGAAATAAATGGGCGTCCATGATAACATTGCTTGGATGACAACATATGTTGCTCCAAAACCTGTGTGGACCATTCAGCATTAATGGTGCCTTCACAGATGTGTAAGTTACCCATGCCTTGGGCACTAATACACCCCCATACCATCACAGATGCTGGCTTTCGAACTTTGAGCCTATAACAATCCGGATGGTTATTTTCCTCTTTATTACGGAGGACACCAAGTCTACAGTTTTCAAATATAATTCGAAATGTAGACTCGTCAGACCACAGAACACTTTTGCACTTTGCGTCAGTCTATCATATATGAGCTAGGGCCCAGCAAAGCCGACGGTGTTTCTGGGTGTTGTTGATAAATGGGTTTTGCTTTGCATAGTAGAGTTTTAACTTGCACTTACAGATGTAGCGACCAACTGTAGTTACTGACAGTGGTTTTCTGAAGTGTTCCTGAGCCCATGTGGTGATATCCTTTACACACTGATGTCTGTTTTTGATGCAGTACCACCTGAGGGATCAAAGGTCCGTAATATCATCGCTTACGTGCAGGGATTTCTCCAGATTCTCTGAACCTTTTGATGATTTTACGGACCGTAGATGGTAAAATCCCTAAATTCCTTGCAATAGCTCGTTGAGTAATGTTGTTCTAAAACTGTTCGACAATTTGCTTACAAACATGGAAGCTGCTTTTGTACCCAATCATGGCACACACCTGTTCCCAATTAGCCTGCACACCTGTGGGATGATCCAAATAAATGTTATGATGAGCATTCCTCAACTTTATCAGTATTTATTGCCACCTTTCCCAACTTCTTTGTCACGTGTTGCTGGCGCTAAATTCTAAAGTAATGATATTTTACCCCCAAATTTTTTTTTATCAGTTTGAACATCAAATATGTTGTCTTTTTAGCATATTCAACTGAATATGGGTTGAAAATGATTTGCAAATCATTGTATTCAGTTTATATTTACCCATCCATCCATTTTCTACCGCTTATTCCCTTTAAGGGGTCGCGGGGGGTGCTGGCGCCTATCTCAGCTACAATCGGGCGGAAGGCGGGGTACACCCTGGACAAGTCGCCACCTCATCGCAGGGCCAACACAGATAGACAGACAACATTCACACTCACATTCACTCACTAGGGCCAATTTAGTGTTGCCAATCAACCTATCCCCAGGTGCATGTCTTTGGAAGTGGGAGGAAGCCGGAGTACCCGGAGGGAACCCACGCATTCACGGGGAGAACATGCAAACTCCACACTGAAAGATCCCGAGCCTGGGATTGAACCCAGGACTGCAGGACCTTCTTATTGTGAGGCAGACGCACTAACCCCTCTGCCACTGTGAAGCCCGTTTATATTTACATCTTACACAATTTACCAACTCAAATGGAAACGGGGTTTGTATATATACAGTCTGTATGTATGTATGTGTGTATGTATGTATGTATGTATGTATGTATGTAGCGACCCCAAACGGGACAAGCGGTAGAGGATGGAAATATATATATATATATATATATATATTATATATATATATATATGGGCTTCACGGTGGCAGAGGGGTTAGTGCGTCTGCCTCACAATACGAAGGTCCTGCAGTCCTGGGTTCAATTCCAGGCTGAGGATCTTTCTGTGTGGAGTTTGCATGTTCTCCCCGTGAATGCGTGGGTTCCCTCCGGGTATTCCGGCTTCCTCCCACTTCCAAAGACATGCACCTGGGGATAGGTTGATTGGCAACACTAAATTGGCCCTAGTGTGTGAATGTGAGTGTGAATGTTGTCTATCTATCTGTGTTGGCCCTGCGATGAGGTGGCGACTTGTCCAGGGTGTACCCCGCCTTCCGCCCGATTGTAGCTGAGATAGGCGCCAGCGCCCCCCGCGACCCCGAAAGGGAATTAGTGGTAGAAAATGGATATATATATATATATATATATATATATATAGCTGAGATAGGCACCAGCGCCCCCCACAAACCCAAAGGGAATAAGCGGTAGAAAATGGATGGATATATATATATATATATACACATACATATACATATATAAACATACATATACATATATACACATACATATACATATATACACATACATATACATATACATATATATATATATATATATATATATACACATACATACATATACACATATACACATACATACACATATATATTATATTATATACATATATATATATATATATATATATATATATATATATATATATATATATATATATATATATATGATTATATATATATATATACATACATGTATATGCATATATACATATAGTATTTATGTACGTGTAATATATATATATTATATATATTTATGTATGTATGTATGTATGTATGTGTGTGTGTATTATAGAGTAATTGGAGCACATACTTGTTGGTCACAAAAAACATTCATGAAGTTTGCTTCTTTTATGAATGTATTATGCTCTACTGAAAAAGTGGCCAAATCTGCTGGGTCAAAAGTATACATACAGCAATGTTAATATTTGCTTACATGTCCCTTGGCAAGTTTCACTGCAATAAGGCGCTTTTGGTAGCCATCCACAAGCTTCTGCTTAAACTTTTGACCACTCCTCTTGACAAATTTGGTGCAGTTCAGCGAAATGTGTTGCTTTTCTGACATGGACTTGTTTCTTTAGCATTGTCCACACGTTGAAGTCAGGACTTTGGTAAAGGCCATCCTAAAATGTTAATTCTAGCCTGTTTTAGCCCTTCCTTAACCACTTTTGACGTGTGTTTGGGGTCATTCTTCTGTTGGAACACCCAACTGCACCCAAGCCACAACCTCCGGGCTGATGATTTTAGCTTGTCCTGAAGAATTCGGAGGTAATCCTCCTTTTTCATTGTCCCATTTAAAGCACCAGTTCCATTGGCAGCAAAATGGGCCCACAGAATAATACTACCACCACCATGCTTAACGGTAGTAATGGTGTTCCTGGGATTAAAGGCCTCACCTTTTCTCATCCAATCATATTGCTGGGTATTGTGGCCAAACAGCTCAGTTTTTGTTTCATCTGACCACAGAACTTTTCTCCAGAAGGTATTATCTTTGTCCATGGGATGTCAGATAAAACAAAAAGGGAGCTGTTGGCCACAATACCCAGCAATTTGTTTGGAGGAGAAAAGGTGAGGCCTTTAATCCCAGGAACACCAGGCCTACCGTCAAGCATGGTGTTGGTAATATTATGCTCTGGGCCTGTTTTTTTTTTTTTATAGAGAATTAGTGCAGATTCTTTTAAAATGATAACATTCTGGCGACTGAAGTGTCTTTTTTTTTTTGCCATAAAATGTGCCTATTTTGAAATGAGGGCTTTGGCGCTTCTAAAGCATTTTCCCTCATTTTCATAACTCTCCTTCTTTTGTTCTGAAGTCACAAAGTCAACATTTCCATCTTCCCATTCCTCCCTCCTCCGCCAGAGATGCTCTCCGAGCGGGAGGAGCCGCCCACCCCGACGCCCGGCGCCACAACGCTGGCCCCGTCCTTTCCCAGTAACCAGGTGTGGGCCCTCCCGCCCCCGAGAACGCACCAGACCTCGGCGCCGTCCCCCTCCACCGTGCCCCCGCCCACCATCACCCACCGCCGCACGCAAGCAAACCACCGCCACCACTCCATCCACACCCAGCCTCAGCTGCCACGCTCCACCGCCACATCTCACGTTAGCCCCGCCCCCTCCGCCGCCGCCGAGAATCTGGACGGGTCGGGCAGCGGGGAGCCCAGCGGAGACGACCAGGAAGAGGAAGTGGGCAGCGGCGTGCCGGCGGAGGCCAGCGGGGCAGAGGAGCCTTTGGGTAAATCCTCGCTCATCATTACCCATAATGCTTTGCCAGCATATCACAACACATCCATGTCACCTGCTAGGGAACATTGTTGCAAAATATTGGTATTAGCGTGTGGGCGGAGCCTAACGACGATTTTGTCCCAACCACTCGTGACGTCCGACTGTCTATACGATCCCATCCTAGGTCAACTTCAGGCTGGTATCTACAATACCGATCCGATACATGTTGTGTATTTTCTAATAACAACACATCTATGCAATAAAAAAAATATACAAATGTCAAAATAAGGAGCAAAAAAATCGGAAAAAGCCAAAACAATTTAAACTACTGATTCATAAAAACACACCAAGTCATCCGTAACACAAAGTTTTGTCTCTAAATATATGTCACATCTGTTTATAGCGTTTAAAAGTAATAATAAAGTATCAAACTGGCCGCCCATTCTTGACTGTTAAGTATGTGAAAAAGTTTCTAAAATATTAAAAGTTCTCAAAAGAAAAATATACCTCAAGTTTATTTTGGTAATTCAAAACTAAAATAATACCAAATTATAAACATATGACAAAACTCTCAAAATATAAAATTAAATAAACTTAAAATAAAATGTGCTTAAAATATAAACAAAGTTTAAATTTGTTATTAAAAATGAGATAATACCAACTTAGAAATTATTTAGAAAAATATTAGAAGCCCTCAAAATATTAAATTTAAAAAAAAAACTTAAAATTAAAATGTGCTTAAAATATAAACAAAGCTTAGTTCGGTGATGAAAAAAAAAATAATGCCAACTTATAAATTAATTTGAAAAACATTATAAGTGTTCAAAAAAATTAACTTAAAATAAAATAAACTTCAAATTTAAGCAAAGTTTACATTTTTAATTAAAAAATTAAATAATACCGACTTTAGAATTAGTTTTGAAAAATTGTAGAAGCTCTCAAAATAAAAAACTAAATAAATTTAAAATAAATTATACTTAATACAAACAAAGTTTAGTCTGGTGGTTAATTCAAAAATAAAATTATATTTTTGTGAATTAGTTTGAAAAATATTGGATGATCTCAAAATAAAATATACTTGAAATAAAAAATTAAGTAAAATATATCTCAAGTTTAGTTAGGTAATTAAAAAATAAAATACTAAATTTGAAATGATTTTGAAACATATTAGAAGCTCTCAAAATAAAAATAAAATAAACTTAAAATAAATTATACTTAAAATATGAACACATTTAGTTTGGTGATTAAGAAATAAAATAATGCCAACTTATAAATTAATTTGAAAAATATTAGAAACGCTCAAAATATAAAATAAAATGAACTTAAGATAAAATATACTTAAAATACAAACAAAGTTTACATTTGTAATTAAAAGGTTTAATACCAATTTATAAATTAGTTTGAAAAATATTAGCTCCGAAAATGAAAAACAAAATAAACTTAAAATAAAATATACTTAAAATGTAAACTAAGTTTAATTAGTTGATTCGTTAGAAAATAACATCATACTCACATGTGAATGAGTTTGAAAAATACTAGAAAATATCAAAATAAAAAATAAAATATACTTATAATTAAAAAAATAATAATACCAACTTATGAATTAGTTTGAAAAATATTAGAAGCTCTCAAAATAGAAAATAAAATAAACTTTGAATAAATTATACTTAAAATATAAACAAAGTTTAATTAGTTGGTTAATTCAAAAATAAAACACTAATTTGTGAATTAGTTTGAAAAATATTGGACGATCTAAAAAAAATATATACTTGAAATAAAATATTAAGTAAGATATACTTAAAATGTAAACCAAGTTTTATTAGTTGGTTCATTAGTGAAGTGAATTATATTAATATAGCGCTTTTCTCTAGTGACTCAAAGCGCTTTACATAGTGATACCCAATATATCTAAGTTACATTTAAACCAGTGTGGGTTGCACCGGGAGCAGGTGGGTAAAGTGTCTTGCCCAAGGACACAACGGCAGTGACTAGGATGGCGGAAGCGGGAATCGAACCGGCAACCCTCAAGTTGCTGGCACGGCCACTCTACCAACCGAGCTATACCGCTCCTATTAGAAAATAGCATAATACTAACCTGTGAATGAGTTTGAAAAATACTAGAAAATCTCAAAATAAAAAATGAAATATATTTAAAATATAAAAAAAGTTTACATTTGTAATTTAAAAAATTTAATAATACCGACTTATGAATTACTTTGAAAAATATTACAAGCTCCCAAAATGAAAATCCAAATGAACTTAAGATAAATTATACTTAAAATATAAGCAAAATTTAGTTAGTTGGTTAATTCAAAAATAAAATACTAATTTGTGAATTAGTTTAAAAATATTAGATGATCTCAAAATAAAATATACTTGTAATAAAATAAAAAGTAAAATATACTTAAAATATAAACCAAGTGGAATTAGTTTGTTCATTAGAAAAGAGCATAATAGTAACCTGTGAATGAGTTTGAAAAATACTAGAAAATACTAAAATAAAAAAATAAATATGCTTATAATATAAAATAAAATATATTTAAAATATAAACAAAACTTAATTAGTTGGTTTATTATAAAATACAATTAAAAATAATAAATGAAAATAAAATAAAATACATTTTGAATTAATTGTAAAAATTACACCAAGCATAAAAACATTGTTAAATATGTAACCGAACATATTTTCATACAGGTAGAATGTTTGACCCACTAAGTTATGCACATACACGATCGGTTTGTTTTCATTGTGGTTCTATTCTTAAATGGGGAAAAACAGAAAATATGTATGAAAAACAGCAAAATAATGGGTATGAAATGAAAAAAATCAGCAATGTTCCAAGTAACTAATAATTATTAATAGTGTATGCCCATCATACAAAGCTGACACAATATCTATTTGGAGTATATTTTTTTACATTAAAAAAAATATCAATATGACCTCGCATACTTTGACTTTTCAGTATGAGTCCCTTGGTGGACAAAGTTTGGACACCTCTGAACTAATATTTTGACTATTTAGCGCAATACGATCTGGTATCGGCGATATCCATTTTTCAGTATTGATCCACACCTCACTATCTGCCGCTGATAATATTGAAAACAAAACCATTCAACATTTGACTGTACAGTAGCCCTTACTAATAGGAGTTCGGACATTTTGGTTTGAAACAGCTGTTTTAGGTGCGCCACGCAAACTAGCCTCTCCTCAACAGTTTGTCAAATTGCTACCAGATTTGGAGCATACATATACGAAACGGGTGGTCAATTGCAAAATATTTGACTCTCCATCATTGCGTGTGGGCGGAACCTAGTGTCAAAGTTTTTTCCTTTAAAATTGCTTAAAATATAATAAAGAATCAAAATAAGTGTTTTTACAAATTATGACCTATTTGATGCTCCAAATACTTCACATAAAAATTTCACTGGAAAATATTATTTGAGGAAAATATTGCATATTTTCTGTGTTTGCTTTACAAAAACAATGTTTTTTTTACAAAAAGGGAATAAAACAAAAACATGTAATAAATAATAATAATAATTTGAAAAATATTCTATTAATAGATCTGAAGTTAATATAGAGATTAAAGTCTTTAATGTTAAAAATAATTACTTATTTTTAACACTTTTATGAGTGGGGAACTTTTTGGGTCACCAGTCATTTTAGTGGATTTTTTTTTTTTTTTTTTGTTGCTAAAAAAAAAAAAAAATCAAAACCAATATAGTTCTGAATTATTGACATATTCAAAACTCCAATTACATCACATCAAATATTATTACACTTTGAAAAACTCTTAGGGAAAATATTGCATATTTTGTGTTTTTGCCATAAATAACATGTTTTCACTGACAAAAAAGGCATAAAAAGGCAAACAGAAAATACGGGAAAAAGGTAAAAATTTATTGTGGATGAAGTGATCTGAAGTGGATCGAGAGATTTAATTGTTGAATGTTAAACAAATGCCCTG
>NC_084637.1:17994657-18059657 GCF_033978795.1 Nerophis ophidion | reverse complement strand
GGCTCCTAACATGCTGGAGAAGTCCCCAGATGTTTGTCAGATATGACCAGAGACTGTATATCTCCCAGCTGTGTCAGATATGACAAAATACTGTATATTTGGGCTGGGGGGGGTCCTGAAAATGACTTTTCAAAATTGCCTCTCTAGCGCCACCATAGGAAGTAAAAAAACGTAGCTCCTCCTACCGGTCTCACGTATCGACACAAAAACCACAGGATACGTCCGTCATGACAGGACGCACAAAAGAGACCCAAGAACCCATACCTGAAAATGGACAGGAAGTCGGCACTCTTGTTTTTTTTGTCTAACATTTTTCGGCCAAAAAAAAAAGGGGTGATACTTTAACAAATTGCTCCTAGGGACTTTGAACAAATAAGTCACAGTAAAATGACAAATACTACACATTTAGGTGATGATAAACTGCGACAAAATAATTCCTACACCATAAGATGTGGCAGGGTATGGCGCCAAACTTGGTTCTTATGGTTTTTGGCCAATTTGGGGTTTTAAATAGGGGTGGTACTTTATCAAACTCCTCCTAGGGACTTTGACCAAATAGGTCACGGTTAAAATGACAGATACTACACATATAGTCGATGATAAACTGCGAAAAAAGAATTTGTACGCCATAAGATGTGGGCGTGGTATGGCACCAAACTTTGCTTTGATTGTTTTTGGACATTTTTTGCAAGAAAAAAAGTGTCGTACTTTAACAAACTCCTCCTAGGGACTTTGACCAAATAAGTCACGGTTAAAATGACAGATACTACACATATAGGTGATAATATATTGCGGAAAAAAAATTCCTGCGCCATAAGATGTGGGCGTGGTGTGGCGCCAAACTTGGCTCTTATAGTTTTTGGCCATTTTTTAACTTAAAAAGGTCTTACCTTAACAAACTCCTCCTAGGGACTTTGACCAAATATGTCACAGTTAAAATGACAAATACTACACATATAGTCGATGATAAACTGCGAAAAAATAATTCCTACACCAGATGATGTAGCCGTGGTATGGTTTTTGGCCAATCTTTGGTTTAAAAAAGGGGTCGCACTTTAACGAACTCCTCCTAGCGACTTTGACCAAATGAGTTGTGGTTAAAATAAGAGAAACTACAAACACAGATGATGATAAATTGCGAGAGAGAAAAAAATCCTACGCCATAAGATGTGGCCGTGGTACGGGGCAAAACTTTGCTCCGATGGTTTTTTGCCAATTTTTGCAAGAAAAAATGGGTGGTACTTTAACAACTCCTACTCGGGACTTTGACCAAATAAGTCACCATTAAAATGACAAATACTACACATATAGTCGATGATAAACTGCGATAAAAGAATTTGTACGCCATAAGATGTGGGCGTGGTATGGCACCAAACTTTGCTCTGATTGTTTTTTGACCTTTTTTGCAAGGATAAAGCGTCATACTTTAAAAAACTCCTCGCAGGGACTTTGACCAAATAAGTCAAAGGTTAAAATGACAAATAGTACACATATAGGTAATGATAAACTGCAAAAAAAATATTCCTATGCCATAAGATGTGGTCGTGGTGTGGCGCCAAACTTTGCTCCGATGGTTTTTGGCCAATTTTTGCAAGAAAAAAAGGGTCGTATTTTAACAAATTTCACCTAGGGACTTCGACCAAATGAGTTGTGGTTATAATGACAGATACTACACATATAGGTGATTATAAATTGCCGGGAAACAAATCCTACACCATAAGATGTGGGCGTGACATGGCACCAAACTTTGCTCCGATTGTTTTTTGATATTTTTTGCAAGAAAAAAGGGTCATACTTTAACAAACTCCTCCTAGGGACTTTGACCAAATAAGTCACGGTAAAAATGAAATATACTACACATATAGGTGATAATATAAAGGGGGAAAAAAATTCCTGCGCCATAAGATGTGGTCGTGGTGTGTCGCCAAACTTGGCTCTCATAGTTTGTGGCCATTTTTTTACTTTTAAAAAGGGTCTTACTTTGACAAACTCCTCCTAGGGACTTTGACCAAATAAGTCACAGTTAAAATGACAAATACTGCACGTATATGTGACGATAAAATGTGAAAAAAAAATTCCTACACCATAAGATGTGGGCGTGGTGTGGCACCAAACTTGGCTTTTATGGTTTTGGGCCAATTTTTGGTTTAAAAAAGGGGTCGCACTTTAACGAACTCCTCCTAGGGACTTTGACCAAATGAGTCATGGTTAAAATAACACAAACTACACATATAGGTACGCCATAAGATGTGGCCGTGGTATGGGGCAAAACTTTGCTCCGATGGTTTTTTGCAAGAAAAAAATGGGTGGTACTTTACTTTAACTAACAACTCCTACTAGGGACTTTGACCAAATAAGTCAAGGTTAAAATGACAGATACTACACATATAGGTGATGATAAACTGTGAAAAATTAATTTGTACACCATAATATGTGGGCGTGGTATGGCACCAAACTCTGCTCCGATTGTTTTTAGCCTTTTTATGCAAGAAAAAAGGGTCGTACTTTAACTAACTCCACCTAGGGACTTTGACCAAATAATTTGTGGTTAAAATAACACAAATAGCCGATGATAAATTGTGGGGGGGAAAATTCCTACGCCATAAAACTTTGCTGCGATGGTTTTTGGCCATTTTTTGCAAGGAAAAAGGGTCTTACTTTAAAAAAACTCCTCGCAGGGACTTTGACCAAATAGTTAAAATAACAAATACTACACATATAGGTGATGATAAACTGCGACAAAATTCCTACGCCATAAGATGTGGGCGTGTTGTGGCACTAAACTTTGCTCCGATGGTTTTTGGCCAATTTTTGCAAGGAAAAAGGGTCTTACTTTAAAAAAACTCCTCGCAGGGACTTTGACCAAATAGTTAAAATAACAAATACTACACATATAGGTGATGATAAACTGCGACAAAATTCCTACGCCATAAGATGTGGGCGTGTTGTGGCACCAAACTTTGCTCCGATGGTTTTTGGCCAATTTTTGCAAGAAAAAAAAAGTGTCATACTTTAATAAAGTCCTCCTAGGAACTTTGACCAAATAAGTCACGGTTCAAATGACAGATACTACACATATAGGTGATATTATATTGCGCAAAAAAAAAAATCCTGCGCCATAAGATGTGGGCGTGGTATGGCCCCAAACTTTGCTCTGATTGTTTTTTGACATTTTTTGCAAGAAAAAAGGGTCATACTTTGACAAACTCCTCCTAGGGACTTTGACCAAATAAGCCACGATTTAAATTACAGATAGTACACATATAGTCGATGATAGACTGCGATATAAGAATTTGTATGCCATAAGATGTGGGCGTGGTATGGCACCAAATTTTGCTCTGATTGTTTTTTGACATTTTTTGCAAGAAAAAAGGATTGTACTTTGACAAACTCCTCCTAGGAACTTTGACCAAATAAGTCACGGTTCGAATGACAGATACTACACATATAGGTGATAATATATTGCGCAAAAAAAAAAAAATCCTGCGCCATAAGATGTGTGCGTGGTATGGCCCCAAACTTAGCTCTGATTGTTTTTTGACATTTTTTGCAAGAAAAAAAGGATTGTACTTTGACAAACTCCTCCTAGGGAACTTGACCAAATAAGTCACGGTTAAAATGACATATACTACACGTAGAGGTGATAATATATTGCGGAAAAAAAATTCCTGCGCCATAAGATGTGGGCGTGGTGTGGCGCCAAACTTGGCTCTTATAGTTTTTAACTTAAAAACAAGGTCTTACTTTAACAAACTCCTCCTAGGGACTTTGACCAAATAAGTCACAGTTAAAATGACAAATAATACACGTATAGGTGATGATAAAATGCTAAAAAATAATTCCTACACCATAAGATGTGGGCGTGGCGCCAATCTTTGCTCTGATGGTTTTTGGCCATTTTTTAGCTAAAAAAGGGGTCATTCTTAAAAAAAAAACTCTTCCTAGTGACTTTGACCGAATAAGTCACGGTTAAAATGACAAATACTACACATATAGTTGATTATAAACTGCGAAAAAATAATTTGTACGTCGTAAGATGTGGTCGTGGTGTGGCGCCAATCTTTGCTCCGATGGTTTTTGGCCATTTTTTAGCAGAAAAAAGGGTCATACTTTAACTAACTCCTCCTAGGGACTTTGACCAAATAAGTCACAATTAAAATGACAGATACTGCACATATAGGTGATGATACATTACGGAGAAAAAAAATCTTACACCATAAGATGTGCCCGTGGAATGGCGCCAAACTTTGCTCCGATGGTTTTTGGCCATTTTTTAACTTAAAAAAAGGGTGGTACTTTAACAAACTTCTCCTAGGGACTTTGACCAAATAAACCACAGTTAAAATTACAGCTACTACATATACAGTCAATGATAAATTGCGGGGAAAAAAATCCTACACCATAAGATGTGGGCTTGGCATGGCGCCAAATCTTTGCTCCGATGGTTTTTGGGCATTTTTTAGCTAAAAAAAGGGGTTATTCTTAAAAAAAAAAACTCTTCCTAGTGACTTTGACCAAATGAGTCACGATTAAAATGACATACTACACATATAGTTGGTTATGAACAGTGAAAAAATCATTTGTACGCCGTAAGATGTGGTCGTGGTGCCAAACTTTGCTCCGATGGTTTTTGGAAATGTTTTGCAAGAAAAAGGGTCTTATTTTAACAAACTCCTCCTAGGGACTTTGACCTAATGAGTCACGGTTCAAATGACAGATACTACACATATAGGCAATGATAAATTGGGGAGAAAAAAAAATTGTACGACATAAGATGTGGGCGTGGTAGGGCACCAAACTTTGCTGCGATAGCTTTCGACCATTTTTTGCAAAAAAAAAAGGGTTGTACTTTAACAAACTCCTCCTAGGGACTTTGACCAAATAAGTCACGGTTAAAATGACAAACATGACACATATAGGTGATTAAAACTACAAAAAAACTATTTGTACGCCGCAAGATGTGGGCGTGGTGCCAAACTTTGCTCCGATGGTTTTTGGACATTTTTTGCAAGAAAAAAGGGGTCTTATTTTAACAAACTGTTCCTAGGGACTTTGACCTAATGAGTCACGGTTAAAATGACAAATACTACACATATAGGCGATGATAAATTGCGGAAAAAAGAATTTGTACGACAAAAGATGTGGGCGTGGTATAGCACCAAACTTTGCTCTGATGGCTTTTGGTAATTTTTTGCAGGGAAAAAAAGGGTCGTACTTCAACAAATTCCTCCTAGGGACTTAGACCAAATAAGTCATGGTTAAAATGACAGATACTGCACATATAGGTGATGATAAATTGCGGGGGAAAAAAATCCTAAATCATAAGATGTGGGCTTGGCATGGCGCCAAACTTTGCTCCAATGGTTTTTGGCCATTTTTTAGCAAAAAAAGGGGGTCTTACTTTAACTAACTCCTCATAGGGACTTTGACCAAATGAGTTGTGATTGAAATTTCAGAAACTACACATATAGGTGATGCTAAATTACGGGGGGAAAAAAATCTTACACCATAAGATGTGGGCGTGGAATGGCGCCAAACTTTGCTCCGATGGTTTTTGGCCATTTTTTAACTTCAAAAAAAGGGTGGTACTTTAACAAACTTCTCCTAGGGACTTTTACCAAATAAGTCACAGTTAAAATGACAGATACTACACATATAGGCTATGATAAACTGCGCCAAAAAAATTCCTACGCCATAAGATGTGGGCGTGGTGTGGCGCCAAACTTGGCTCTAATGGTTTATGGCCAATTTTGGGTTTAAAAAAGGGGTCGTACTTAACTAACTCCACCTCGGGACTTTGACCAAATAAGTTGTTGTTTAAATAACAGATACTACACATATAGGTGATGATAAATTGCAGAAACATGTGTACATCATAAGATGTGGGCGTGACATCTCGTAAAACTTTGCTTTGACAGTTTTTTGATATTTTTTTGCTGTTAAAATGGGTTATACTTTAAAAATCTCCTCCTAGGGACTTTGACCAAATAAGTCACAGTTAAAATGACAGATACTACACATATAGGTGATGATAAATTGCCGTCAAATTTTGTGTACGCCATGAGATGTGGGTGTGGTATGGCGCCAAACTTTGATCTGATGGTTTTTTTTGCCATTTTTGTGTGGAAAAAAAAAAGGGGTGGTAGTTTAACAAATTCCTCCTAGGGACTTTGACCAAATAAGTTGTGGTTAAAATGACAGCTACTACACATATAGGCGATGATAAATTGTGAAAAGAAAATTCCTACGCCATAATATGTGGATGAGGAAAGACCACTGTGTGGTTTTCTTTAATGCTAAAGAAAAACATGTATGCAGAGGTGTACTTACAACTTTTTAATAAACACATGATACTATTTATTGGGGGGCACAAAATATGTTCTTCTTCCTGGAGGGGGTATAACAGATTTGCACGACACTGCAAAAATAGAAAAATCTGTAGATTTTTTGGTAAAATTTTTTTTTTTTAAATTGCCAGAATTTTATTACTTAAAGGCCTACTGAAACCCACTACTACTGACCACACAGTCTGATAGTTTATATATCAATGATGAAATATTAACATTGCAACACATGCCAATACGGCCTTTTTAGTTCACCAAATTGCAATTTTAAATATCCCGCGGGTTTCTTGTTGAAAACGTCGTGGAATGATGACGCGTACGCGTGACGTCACGGACTGTAAGGAAATATTAGCGCTGCGCACACACACAGCTAAAAGTCGTCTGCTTTAATCGCATAATTACACAGTATTTTGGACATCTGTGTTGCTGAATCTTTTGCAATTTGTTCAATTAATAATGGAGAAGTCAAAGTAGAAAGATGGAGTTAGGAAGCTTTAGCCTTTAGCCACACAAACACACGGTGGTTCCTTGTTTAGAATTCCCGGAGGTGAAGCTTTACTATGCATCAGAGCAGACAAGCGAACATGGATCCCGACCAAATGTCAACCAGCAGTTTTCGGTGAGAAAATTGTGGTAAAAAGTCGCCCTTTACCGGAGATCAGCTGAGCTTGCGCCGTCCATACAGCTGCCGTCGACTTCCCTCTGACACTGGCCTCAAGACACCCGTGGACACAGCCCTCCGACTATCAAGTACTATTAAACTCACTAAAACACTAGCAACACAATAGAAAGATAAGGGATCTCCCAGAATTGTCCTAGTAAATGTGTCTAAAAACATCTGAATCCGTCCCAATGCAATCGCTTTTTTTTTTAATAGTCTGTCGCTATCAATATCCTTAAACACGAATCTTTCAACCTCGCTCAAATTAATGGGGAAATTTACATTTTCTCGGTCCGAATAGCTCTTGCTGCTGGAGCCTCCCATTAAAAACAATGCGAGGAAGTGAGGGGCCTTCACACTTGTGACGTCATCGTCTGCGACTTCCGGTAAAGGCAAGGCTTTTTTATCAGCACCAAAAGTTGCAAACTTTATCGTCGATCTTCTCTACTAAATCTTTTCAGCAAAAATATGGCAATATCGCGAAATGATCTAGTATGACACAGAATGAACTTGCTATCCCCGTTTAAATAAGAAAATCTAATTTCATTAGGTCTTTTATTTAATTTCATTATTAAAATTTACAGTAGTTCTTACTCTAAATTACTGTAAATAAAACAATGCCATGTTTTTTTTTTTTTACGAAAGTTAAATATGTAAGAAAATCTCAAATGTGAAATCAAAATGCCGTTCCTATTTACAGATAAAATACGTCAAATGTGTGTAAAGGTGACAAAATAAGAGCATAAAAAATGGTCATGTCAATAAATGTCAACAAATATTACAAATGTCAACACAAGAAAGAGAAAGAGTAGAAAAAGAATCAAATGAAGGGAAGGTCAGTCAAGTTTGAGGCAACTAGTTCATTACAGGAGCACATTTGCATAAGTATATTTTATAAATCATGCAGAGGAGCAGTGTGTGAGTGAGATTGTTCCTCACAGTGGAGTCCCTCTACTCTCCAGACCATAATTCTGTAGAGCCAACAGATGCCCAGTAAGCCCCCAGCCTCCTTTTCACTGTGACCGCCATCCATGAGTGCTACCGCCTGAACCACCTCGCTGTTTGCATTATTTATCATCTCCCTCAACTGTGTGGAAACACCTCATTAGAGAAGATGGAGGTGGAGCCTTTACCGTCTTTATGTTCTCAGCATGTGTGACACTGGCGCCAGGGTGCACGGATTTAATAGTCGAGGGCGCTAACCAATGAGCTAAAAGCCAGAGCTGTAGGCTTGTTGTCAAGCGTGACTCCCAAAGGCATCAGGGGGTGGAGCTTACACGTGTCGACATTTAGTCGTGCTAACAATAAATATGAGCGAGCATGCGTCACATACCAAAATGTCTGACTGAGTTGTATACCTTCAAAAAAAGCTAATATGCTAATGTTAGTATGCTAACACTGAGCATACATCACCTACCAAAATATCTCACCCCGAGTTGTATACCTTCAAAAAAAGCTAATATGCTAATGTTAGTTTGCTAACAGTGAGCATACATCACGTACCAAAATATCTGACCCTGAGTTGAATACCTTCAAAATAGCTAAACAAGCTAATATGCCAATGTTATCATGCTAACAGTGAGCATACATCAATTACCAAAATATCTGACTGAGTTGTATGCCTTCAAAAAATGCTATAAAAAAAAGCTAATATGCTAATGTTAATATGCTAACAGTGAGCATGCCTTACATACCAAAATATCTGAGTCTGAGTTGTATACCTTCAAAAATAGCTAATATGCTAATGTTAGTATGCTAACAGTGAGCATATGTCACCTACCAAAATATCTGACCGTGAATTGTATACCTTCAAAATATCTAAAAAAGCTAATGTGCTAATGTTATCATGCTAACAGTGAGCATACATCAAGTACAAAAATATCTGACCTTGATTTGAATACCTTCAAAAATAGTTTAGAAAAAGCTAACATGCTAATGTTAGTATGCTAACAGTGAGCATGCATCAAATACCAAAATATCTGACCCTGAGTTGTATACCTTCAAAAATAACTAAAAAAGCTAATATGATCATGCTAATAGTATGTGCATCAAGTACACGCACATACATACATACACATATATACACATATACATACATATGTATTTAATTTATTTATGTAAGTTTGACCAAAAGGGTTTCAGTCATAGAATATATGTTTTAAATAAATTAGATATTATTATTATTAATATTATTATTAATATAATTTATCGTTTTATTTTATTAACCTACACTTAAATCTGTTGATCAACTTCAGGTCCATCTGTCGTTATAAAGTTGTTTTTATGTTTTATACCCTTTTTATAACAGAATATATATATATATATATATATATATATATATATATACACTGTATATATATATATATATATATATATATATATATATATATATATATATATATATTTTATTTATTTTTTTTTTTATACCAAAAACACAAAATATGGAATTTTTTCCCAAAAACTATTTTAAAGTGTAATATTTGGTGTGAGGTAATTGGAGTCTTAAATATGTCAATAATCCAAAACAGCATTTATTTTTATTCATTATTGTTTGACGGTAAGAAAATAATTGGGCATCCAAAAGGGTCCCACTCCTAAAAGTGTTAAAAATTATATTTTTTTTCAACACTTAAATCTCTCGATGAACTTCATATCCATCCCTCGATTCTACATTAAAAATAAAATAAATGTATTTTTTTTGGTTAGTTTTATGCCTTTTTTGTCAAAGATAACTTTTTCTTTTTGTTTTTCCAAAAACAAAATATTCAATATTTACTTCAAAAAACATTTGATGGGAAGTATTTGGAGCTTTAATAATTCCATCCATCCATCCATCCATTTTCTACCGCTTATTCCCTTCTGGGGTCGCTGGCGCCTATCTCAGCTACAATCGGGCGGAAGGCGGGGTACACCCTGGACAAGTCGCCACCTCATCGCAGGGCCAACACAGATAGACAGACAACATTCACACTCACATTCACACACTAGGGCCAATTTTTAGTGTTGCCAATCAACCTATCCCCAGGTGTATCCCCAGGTAATTTAAAAAAAAAAAAAACAGTGTCCATGGCAACTTTGCATCTTATTACTTTTCACCTGTTTACTCTTAGTCAACTTGTTTATGTATTTTTTGTTTATGTCTCTTTTAGTCCACTTGTTTAGGTTTCTCTTTTTTATGTCTCTTTTAGTCCACTTGTTTAGGTTTCTCTTTTTTATGTCTCTTTTAGTCCGCTTGTTAATGTTTCTCTTGTTTATGTTTCTTTTAGTCCATTTGTTTAGGTTTCTCTTGTTTATGTATCTTTTGGTCCACTTGTTTATGTTTCTCTTGTTTATGTCTCTTTTAGTCCATTTGTTTAGGTTTCTCTTTTTTATGTATCTTTTGGTCCACTTGTTTATGTTTCTCTTGTTTATGTTTCTTTTAGTCCACTTGTTTAGGTTTCTCTTTTTTATGTCTCTTTTAGTCCATTTGTTTAGGTTTCTCTTTTTTATTTATCTTTTGGTCCACTTGTTTATGTTTCTCTTGTTTATGTTTCTTTTAGTCCACTTGTTTATTTTTCTCTTGTCTCTTTTATTCCAGTTTATGTATCTCTTGTTTATGTCTTTTTTAGTCCACTTGTTTGTTTCTCTTTGTTTCTTTTAGTCCACTTGTTTATGTTTCTCTTGTTTGTCTATTTTAGTCTACTTGTTTGTTTGAAGTGAAGTGAAGTGAATTATATTTATATAGCGCTTTTCTCTAGTGACTCAAAGCGCTTTACATAGTGACACCCAATATCTAAGTTACATTTAAACCAGTGTGGGTGGCACTGGGAGCAGGTGGGTAAAGTGTCTTGCCCAAGGACACAACGGCAGTGACTAGGATGGCGGAAGCGGGAATTGAACCTGCAACCCTCAAGTCGCTGGCACGGCCACCCTACCAACCGAGCTATGCCGCCCCGTTTATTTTGTTTGTCACTTTAAGTCCACTTTGGTTTTCTCGTTTGTCTCTTTTAGTCCATTTGTTCATGTTTCTCTTGTTTATGTTTCTTTTGGTTGTCTCTTTTAGTCCACATGTTTATGCTTCTTGTTTATGTCTCTTTTAGTCCACTTGTTTGTGTCTCTTATAGTCCACGTGTTTGCGTTTCTCGTTTGTCTCTTTTAGTCTAGTTATTTATATTTCTCTTGTTTGTCTCTTTTAGTCCAGTTCTTTATGTTTCTCGTTTGTCTCTTTTAGTCCACTTGTCTATGTTTCTTTTGTTTATGTTTGATTTAGTCCAGTTGTTTATGTTTCTCTTTATGTCTCTTTTAGTCCAGCTGTTTATGTTTCTCTTGTTTATGTCTCTTTTAGTCCACTTGTTTATGTTTCTTTCGAACAGTGTTTAGTAGCCCAGCTGTGTGCTGCAAATGCCCCCGAAGAGATGATTATTATACTATTTTGCACAATGTTTGTTAAGGTGTTGTAATTCTCTTCCCTTCAGGTGCCACAACATCAGGCAGTTCTATACCCGCCGCTGACCACGCCCCGTCATGTGACACCTCGGACTTTGGTTGCTGTCCTGACGGTGAGACCGCGTCTAATTCATCGGAAGGATCCAACTGTCCACGTAAGTTCAATATCATCAAATGATATTACCGTTTTTTCTAGACTACAGAGTACACTGGACTACAGGCCACACCCACTAAATTCTAGAGATAAAAATATGTTTCCATATATTTTAGCCGCACCGGACTATAAGCCACACCCACTAAATTCTACAGGTAAAAATATTTTTCTATATATTAGCCACACCGAACTATAAGCCGCAACCACTAAATTCTACAAATAAAAACATTGTTCCGTATATTAGCCTCACCCGACTATAATCCACACCCACTAAAAATTCTACAGATAAAAATATTTTTTCCATATATCAGCCACACCCGACAATAAGCCGCACCCACTAAAGTCTACAGATCATTTTTCCATATATTAGCCGCACCAGACAATAAGCCGCACCCACTAAAGCCCAGAGATAAGAAAATGTTTCAATATATTAGCCGCACCCAACTATAAGCCACACCCACTAAATTCAAAAATATGTTTTCCCTATATTAGCCACACCCGACTATAAGCCACACCCACTAAATTCTAGAGATAAAAATATTTCCCATGTATTAGTCTCACCTGACAATAATCCACACCCACTAAATTCTACAGATAGATATTTTTTCCATATATTAACCACACCCGACTATAAGCCACACCCACTAAATTCTACAGATATTTGTTTCCATATATTAGCCTCACCTGACTATAATCCACACCCACTAAATTCTACAGATACAAATATTTTTTCCATATATAAGCCGCACCGGACTACAGCCGCACCCCCTAAATTCCACGGATACAAATATTTTCCATATATTAGTCACACCAAACTATAAGCCACACCCACTGAATTCTACAGATATTTTTCTTCCATATATTAGCCGCAGCTGACTATAAGCCACACCCACTAAATTCCAGCGATAAATATTTTCCATTTATTAGCCTCACCCAACTATAATCTACACCCACTAAATTCTACAGATAAAAATATTTTCTGTATATTAGCCACACCCGACTATAAGCCACACCCACTAAATTCTACAGATATTTGTTTCCATATATTAGCCTCACCCGACTCTAATCCACACCCACTAAATTCTATCGATAAAAATATTTTTTCCATATATTAGCCGCACCCCATATATGCTACAGATAGAAATATTTTCCATATATTAGCCACACCAAACTATAAGCCGCACCCACCCACTGAATCCCTGAGATAAAAATATGTTTCCATGTTTTAGCCGCACCGGGCTATAAGCCACACCCACTAAATTTCACAGATAAAAATATTTTCCACACATTAGCCCCACCGGACTATAAGCCGCACCCACTAAATTCTACAGAAAAAAAAATATGTTTCCATGTATTGGCCGCACCCGACTATAAGCACACCCACTAAATCCCAGGGATAATTTGTCCCCAAATATTAGCCGCATGGGACTATAAGCCACACCCACTGAATTGCAGAGCTAAAAATGATTTCTATATTTTAGCCACACCCACTGAATTATAGAGATAAGAATATCTCCATGTATTATTCACACTAGACTGTAAGCTGCAGATATATATTACATATACATTGTGAAATTAGTTATTTACACAGATATATTCTGTAAATGTTTATTTGCATACCTTAATTGTTTCCAAATGGTGTCTATAACACGGCAGTAAAATAGCCGATCAAACAAAACAGAAATCATGGTCATGGACCCAGTAGCTGCGCAAGCTAGCTCTCCAATCAGCTAAACAGACTCAATAACTCCACGGTGACGTTTAGGTGAATTTACTGAGGAATTTGTGAAAGTGAAACTGAAAGTTATGAATAACTCGTAAACATGTTGGCATAATAGCTAATGCTATTGAGCTTGAAGACATTACGATAGCATGTACAAATAAGCATGAAGATACTCCTACAAACATCACACATTGAACACTTTAGTAAGAATTGTTTTAGTTATATTGTAAAACTTTCAAACATTGTTTGGAGTGATGAATGAAGAACCCATACGAGTAAAAACGCCATGGACGGCTTTTTGCTCATATTTCCAAACGATATGATTAATGAACCTAACACATATTTTTTGGGGGGGGGATTCCGGGGGAATGTTTGTATTTGGAGTCCACTAATGTTCCGCCATCTGTGGTAAACAAACAGACCGGCAGCTGCTCCTCCTCAATCATCTCCTCCCTCAAAATAGGAGCAGATGGATAGGAAGTCAACAAATCTTCACGGCGGGACAGAATATGGCCGACGTTTGTCACGACTGGAAAATATAATCCTGTCACAAAAGAGTGAGTGTGTGCGTGTATGTGTGTGTGGTACTTGAGGATAAAGTTTGCCAATAACAAAAAAAAAAAGTCATAGTTTTGTCATTTAAAGCCTTAAATGTATAAAATATCAAAGCTCTTAAGATTACAATATTTTTCAAAAACTTTTAATAAACCGATGTTTAAAAAAAGACAAATTTACATAGAATTTTTTTTAAACTATTTAATCACAAATAATGTGATGATTTGCGATTTAACATTTGAAATCTTTTTTTTTTTTAAGGAAATATTTTTTCTTTTTTTAAACATTTGTTTATTATTACAAGTTAAATGTGAACAAAACGCGATTATTCACGATCAGTTTTAACCTTTTTTCAAATGCAATTATTATTTTTTTTTTTAACATGTTTGAATTTTTGGGAAACATTTTAGTCTTTAGACAGTTTTAATATTTCATACATATTTTTAAAGTTTTGTTTGACTAAAACTATGACTTTTTTGTTATTGGCAACTTTTAATCTTCATTATCGTGAACTTGTATTTAAATCGGAAATAGTGAAGATAAAAAGTTGTCAACAAAAAAAAAGTCATAGTTTTAGTCATTTAAAACCTTAAAATATGTATGGAATAATAAAGCTGTGAAAAGATTAAAATATTTTTCCAAAAAATTTAAACAAACAGATGTTTAAAAATAGAAAAATATTTACATTTGAAAAAAGAGTAACATTAAATCATGAATAATTGCTGTTTGTTCACAATTAACTTGTATTTATTCGGAGATAGTGAAAATAAAAAGTTGCCAATAACCAAAAAAGGTAATACTTTTAGTCATTTAAAATCTTCAATTATGTATAAAATATTAAAGCGGTCAAAAGATTAAAATATTTTACAAAAAACTGTAAATAACAAATGATTAAAAAAAGAATATTAACATTGAAAAAAATGTTTTTTAAATATTCAATCGCAAATAGTCTTTTGTTCACAGTAAACTTGTATTTGATTGGAAATAATGAAGATAAAAAGTTGCCGATAACAAAAAAAGTCAGTTTATCATTTAAAACCTTAAAATATGCATGAAACAAATCTGTCAAAAGATTAAAATATTTTTCCAAAAAATGTAAACAAATGTTTAAAAATAGAAAAATAATTACATTTGAAAAAAGACAAACATATTTAATCCTTAATCGCGTTTTGTTCACAATTTAATTGTATTTAATCGGAAATGGTGAAGATAAAAAGTTTGCCAATAACCAAAAAAGGTAATAGTTTGTCATTTAAAACATTAAAATATGTACAAAATATTAAAGCTCTCCAAAGATTTAAATATTTTTCCCGAAAATTAAACAAATGTTTAAAAAAAGAAAAATGTACATACAATGTTTTAATCGATATTGACTTGTATTCAATCTGCGATAGTGGAGATAAAAAACTGCTATTTGAAAAAAGTCCGTTTGTCATTTAAAACTTCAAAATATGTATTAAATATTAAAGCTGTCAAAAGATTAAAGTATTGTTCATAAAAATGTAAATAAATTGTTTAAAAAAAAGGATATTTTGTTGAAAAAAATACTAAAATATTAAAAGGCAAATAATCGTGTTTTGTTCAATTAACTAACTTTTATTTATTCAGCAATAGTGAATACAAAAAGTTTGCCAGTAATCCCTCCCAAAAAATCAGTTTTAGTCATTTAAAACCTTAAAATATGTATAAAATATTAAAACTGTCAAAAGATTCAATTTAAAAAATAAAACTCTAAAAAAAGTTTTAAAAAAAGAAAAAATTTAGATTTAATAAAAAGATTAAAATTTAGACGTTAATCACATTTTGTTCACAACTTTTATTTAAATCAGAGATAGTGAAGATAAAAAGTTGCCAATAACAAAAAAAAGTCAGTTTGTCATTTAAAACCTTAACATATTAATTAAAACTGTCAATAAATTGTTTTTCAAAATACTTAAATGTTTAAAAAATAAAAATATTTACATGTAATTTAAAAAAATATATTTAATCGGGAATAATTATGTTTTATTCACAATTCGCTTGTATTTAATCAGCGAAAGTGAAGGTAAAAAGTTGTCTAACAAAAAGTTAGTTTTAGTCATTTAAATCTTTAAAATATTAAAGCTGTCAAAAGATTAAAATGTTCACAAAAAATGTTAAACTGTTAGGTCTTGGCAAGAATGAGGTCTCAGGTGCAGAAGAGAGACACTTGACTCAGACAGTTTTCTTTCCTATCTCTTGGACAGAGTGATTAAAACAGAGTGGCTACAAAATCTCTTTGATACATTCAAGTTACAAAAAAGATACGTAGCATAGGGCGTAAGGTAATAAATGGAAAATTACTCCGTAGGGAGGAAAAAGGCAATAGCAAAGTTCTACACGAATCTAATAACAAAAAAACAAACAAAAACAATCAATGATTATCTTCAAAAAAGGTAAATCACTCATGCGGAGGAGCCGAGAAGATATAAACAGAAAGTATGTTATAAAGTGCTGAGAGGACTGCAAACTAAAGCGCTCAAAGAGGAGGAGGAAAAAGGGAAGGCAAGGCTCTATGAAATTGACACAAAAAGACTTGACCAGAAAGCTTTAGCAAACAAAAATCACTCTCTCAGAGGGAACAAAGAAATCAATAAATAAAGCGAGACAATACTCATCAACTTGGTTCGAGGCTGTGGTCAAAGGCTGGCGGTACGTGACGAGACAATATACTCTTGCAACAAGACTGGGGCAGACGAGGACTATATACACTTGAGGGATGGTGACACAGGTGGGCTCACTCAGGCAATCAGGAGAGACATTAGACCAGTGACACAGGAGGAAAGTCAAGTGGCCTGAAACGAGAGGAGGATTGGAACTTTCAAAATAAGACAGGAAGTTTGCCAGACAACCTCAAAACAGGACTTCCCTCACCACAGTGTGACACAAATGTTTAAAAAAAAAAAAAGAAAAAAGATTTGAATTAAGGTTAAAATAATAAATCACGTTTTGTTCACAATTGACTTGTATTTAATCAGTAATAGAGAATATAAAAAGTTGCCAATAACAAAAAAAATCATAGTTTTAGTAATTTAAAACCTCAAAATATGTATAAAATATTAAAGCTGTCGAAATCTTAAAATATGTTTCCCAAAACGGCAAATAAACAAATGTTTAAAAAAACATTACATGGAAATTTTTAAAAATATATATGTTATCGTGCATAATTGTTTTTTGTTCACAATTAACTTGTATTAAATAAACAAATGTTTAAAAAAAGAAAAATATTTACATTGAAAAGAAAGGTCAAAATGTTTAATCGCAAATTGTCGCATTTTTTTCACAATTGACTTGTATTTAATCGGAGATAGTGAAGATAAAATGTTGCCAATAAAAGAAAAAGTCATACTTTTGGTAATTGAAAACCTTAAAATATGTATAAAATATTAAAGCCGTCAAAAGATTAAAATATATATTAAAAAAAACTGTTAATAAGCAAATGTTTAAAAAAAGAAAGCTATTTACATATAACATTTTGTTTTAAATATTTAATCGTGAATAACTGTGTTTTGTTTACAATTAACTTGTATTTAATCAGCAATAGAGAAGATAAAAAGTTGCCAATAACAAAAAAGTCCGTTTTAGTCATTTAAAACTTCAAAATATGTATGAAATATTAAAGCTGTCAAAATATTAAAATATTTTTCCAAAAACTGCAAATAAACAAATGTTTAAAAAAACCTTACATAGAAATTTTTAAAAATATACATTTTTGCGTGAATAATTGTGTTTTGTTCACAAATGACTTGTAATAAATAAACAAATGTTTAAAAAAAGAAAAATAATTAAATTTAAAAGAAAGGTCAAAATGTTTAATCGCAAATCGTCGCGTTTCTTTCACAATTGACTTGTATTTAATCGGAGATAGTGAAGATAAAAAGTTGCCAATAACAAAAAAGTCATACTTTTAGTAATTGAAAACCCTAAAATATGTATAAAATATTAAATCTGTCAAAAGATTAAAATAGTTTTTCAAAAACTGCAAATAAACAAATTATTAAAAAAAACATTACATAGACATTTTTAAAAAATATAAATTTTATCATGAATAATTGGGTTTTGTTTACAATTGACTTGTAATAAATAAACAATTGTTCAAAAAAAGAAAAATATTTACATTTAAAAGAAAGGTCAAAATGTTTAATCGCAAATCATCGCGTTTTTTTCACAATTGACTTGTATTTAATCGAAAATAGTGACGATAAAAAGTTACCAATAACAAAAAAAGTCATACTTTTAGAAATTGAAAACCTTAAAATATGTATAAAATATTAAAGCTGTCAAAAGATTAAAAAACATTTTTCAAAAAAACTGTAAAGAAGCAAATGTTTAAAAAAAGAAAAATATTTACATAAAACATTTTTTTTTAAATATTTCATCGTGAATAATTGTGTTTTGTTTACAATTAACTTGTATTTAACCAGCGAAAGTGAAGATAAAAAGTTGCCAATAACAAAAAAAGTCATAGTTTTAGTCATTTAAAACGTCAATATATGTATGAAATATTAAAGCTGTTAAAAGTTTAAAATGTCCAGTTTCCCTTTCACAAATTCCTCAGTAAGTTCACCAAAACATCACAATGGAGTTATTGAGTCTGCTTAGCTGATTGGAGGGGTAGCTTGCGCAGCTAGTGGATCCACTACCACGACTTCTGATTTGTTTGATCTCCCCGTTTTACTGCCTTGTTACAGACACTATTAGGAAACAACAAAGGTATGTAAATAAACATTTACAGAATATACTGTATATGTGTGAATAACTAATTTCACAGTATATATATATATATATATATAATATATATCTGTGCCTTATATTCCGGTGCGACTAACATATGGAGATGTTCTTATCTGTAGAATTTAGTGGGTGCAGCTTGTATTCCGGTACGGCTAATATATGGAATATGTCCTTAAATAAAATAGTGAACATACAACAACTTGTCTTTTAGTGGTAAGTAAACAAACAAAGACTCCTAATTAGTCTGCTGACGTATGCAGTAAAATATTGTGTCATTTATCTACCTATTATTTTGTCTACATTATGAGAGACAAACTGTAAAAAAATATTAATAATCTACTTGTTCATTTACTGTTAATATCTGCTTACTTTCTTATTTAACATGTTCTATCTACATTGCTGTTAAAATATAATAATCACTTATTCTTCTCTTCTTTGATAATTTACATTAGTTTTGGATGATAACACACATTTAGGTATCGATCCGATATCAAGTCGTCACAGGATCATATATTGGTCATATGTAAAGTCCTCGTGTGTCCAGGGACATATTTACTGACTTTATAAACATAATATAATTGTTTTCAAAACGAAAGAACATTTTGTGTTACTAAAAAATATCTATGTAGTCATAGTAGTATCGACTAGAAACACTCCTGTACTTGGTATCATTACAGTGAATGCACCAATGGTGTTTGTTTACATCGTGACGCCGGTGAACTACTACGATGTGTAATGAAACATGTTTAGCTATTCCTCGTCCTCCAGTGATAATATTACTTGTAAGAAACTAATATATTTGTCGACATGGAAACAAGGATTAGTGATTCAGAAGTAGCTAAAACACTTTAATGTCTTCAAGCGCCTCTTCCTGAGGGTGTTTCAGTGTTATAACTTCACCATTATCTTTACTTTTTACGCCAAAATGCGTCTGTTCTCCCTTTTCTGTCTACATACTGTGTCTGCTTGTAAGTACTGTTTGTGCGTGCTCTGCCAACAACGGGGTAGGACTGGTACTTTTTAGAGGCGGTATGGTACTGAATATGATTCACTAGTATCGTGGTACCATACCGGTATACTGTACAACCCTAGTATGATATGTGTGTGTGTATATTTATATATATATATATATATATATATATATATATATATATATATATATATATATATATATATATATATATATATATATATATCTATATATATAGATATATCTATATATATATATATCTATATATATAGATATATATATATAAATATAAATATAAATATATATATATATATATTTATCATTTATATATATAGCTCACACACGTACATATATATGTGTATATATATATATATATTTATGTATATATATATATATATATATATATATATATGTATATATATATATATATAGCTCACACACACATACATATATATGTATATGTATGAATATACACATGCATGTATATATATGTGTGTGTGTGTGTGTGTGTGTGTGTGTGTGTGTGTGTGTGTGTGCGTGTGTGTGTGTGTGTGTGTGTGTATGTATATATGTGTTTATTTATATATATATGTGTGTGTATGTATATGCATTTATGTATGAGTATACTGTGTATATAAGCGTGTGTGTATATATATACATATATAAACATATATATGTATATATACATATATATATATATATATATATATATATATATAC
Organism: Nerophis ophidion; assembly: GCF_033978795.1. NCBI lineage: Eukaryota > Metazoa > Chordata > Actinopteri > Syngnathiformes > Syngnathidae > Nerophis > Nerophis ophidion. The sequence goes on along the minus strand of NC_084637.1, from coordinate 18,039,353 downwards.
ACACATATTTATATATATATATGTGTGTGTTTACATCAGAAACCTTGATTATATATATATATATATATAGATAGAGATATATAAATATAGAGATATATAGATATAGATGTAGATAGATAGATAGATAGGTAGATAGATGGATAGATGGATGGATAGATAGATAGACAGACAGACAGACAGACAGACAGACAGACAGACAGATAGATAGATAGATAGATAGATAGATAGATAGATAGATAGATAGATAGATGGATAGATAGATAGATAGATAGATAGATAGATAGATGGATAGATAGATAGATATACTTATATATATATATATATATACATGTATGTATATATATATATATATATATATATATATATATATATATATATATATATATATATATATATATATATATATAGTGGATGGCCCAAATCCATAAGTCCCACCTGAGTGGAAGCTGATATTTGACTTCCTAGCAGCGCTGTAACATCACCTCGCTTCCTGTTTACCTCAACTCTTTTGCCGCCGTTTGAGGGCACGCCATCACATCAGAACAGGCGCGTTAAAGAGTGAAAATGAAGGAGACAATTAGGGTAATCATAGCAGCCATCTTCTTCCTGCAGAGGCTCAGGCAGGGGCGGCCATTGTTGATTGGGGCAATTTGTTGCCTTGATTGCAAGCGGCGTAGAGGCAGGCCATCCCACTCTGTTGGGGAGTCAAACAGTGTGCAGGGAAGTGATTGATGTCGCACGACTTGACCTCCAAAGTTGATGAACTATCATCTTGTTATTTATTAATATATTAGTTTTAATAAGAATTCCTTTTCAAAAAGACGTTTTAAGCCATCTCCATGCAATCAGATTTGTTTTAACCTTTGAAAGAATAGAATAGAATAGAATAGAAAATAACGTACTTTATTGATCCCTGTGGGAAATTCAGCACCACAGCCTGCTCACAATATACAATGATAATAATAAATAATATGATATATTATATATATCCATCCATTTTCTACCGCTTATTCCCTTTCGGGGTCGCGGGGGGCGCTAGCGCCTATCTCAGCTACAATCGGGCGGAAGGCGGGGTACACCCTAGACAAGTCGCATATATTATATATATATAATATATAATATATAAATAATATAAATATATTCTACATTTAAGTGCAGTCAAGAGGGAACATATGCATTAAACCAAGAGTTACTTTTTGGGTACTGATTAATGCGAAGGGCTACCAGTTTGATACACACTTTAAATAAATTGCCAGAAATAGCCAATTTGCTCAATTTACCTTTAATAAATAAGTCTATTTATATTAAAAATGGGTATTTCTATCGGTCATTCCGTCGTAAATTTTTTTTCCTTTTACGAAAGTTTTTTGTACAGAATAAATGATGAAAAAAACAATTAATTGAACGGTTTCAAAGAGGAGAAAACAAAAAAAATGAAAATTAAATTTTGAAACATGGTTTATCTTCAATCTCGACTCTTTAAAATTAAAAATTCAATCGAAAAATATTAAGACAAAAACTAGCTAATTCGAATCATTTTGAAAGAATTAAAAAAATAATTTATGGAACATCATTAGTAATTTTTCCTCATTAAGATTAATTTTAGAATTTTGAGGACATGTTTTAAATAGATTAAAATCCAATCTCCACTTTGTTAGAATATAAAACAAATTGGACTAGGCTTTTTTTCTAACAAAGACAAATCATTATTTCTTCTAGATTTTCCAGGACAAAATTTTTTAAAGAAATTCAAAAGACTTTGAAATACGATTTAAATTTGATTCTACAGATTTTCTAGATTTGCCGGAATAATTTTTGGGAATTTTAATCATAATAAGTTTGAACAAATATTTCACAAATATTCTTTGTCGAAAAAACGGAAGCTAAAATAAGAATTAAATTAAAATGTATTTATTATTCTTTACAATAAAAAAAAAAGATTTACTTGAACATTGATTTAAATTGCCAGGAAAGAAGAAGAAGGAATTTAAAAGGTAAAAAGGTATATGTGTTTAAAAATCCAAAAATCATTTTTAAGGTTGTATTTTTTCTCTAAAATTGTCTTTCTGAAAGTTATAAGAAGCAAAGTAAAAAAATAAATGAATGTATTTAAACAAGTGAAGACGAAGTCTTTAAAATATTTTCTTGTATTTTCAAATTCTATTTTAGTTTTGTCTCTCTTAGAATTAAAAATGTTGAGCAAAGCGAGACCAGCTTGCTAGTAAATACATAAAATTTAAAAAATAGAGGTAGCTCAGTGCTAAGTGCTTTTATTTGAGCGATTTTTTTAGAACAGGTCAGCCGGCTACTCATCTGGTCCTTACGGGCTACCTGGTGCCCGCGGGCACCGTGTTGGTGACCCCTGCATTATCCAGTCTGATGGCTGTCGGTATGAAGGACCTCCGGTGTCGTTCCGTGTTACATTTTGGGAGTCTGAGCCTTCCACTAAACGTGCTCATTCTCTCCACAAAGTCCGAGTGTAGTGGGTGGGAGGTGTTGCCCATAATGGTTAGGAGTTTTGCTAGACTCCTCCTCTCTGACACCACCGCCAGACAGTCCAGCTCCACTCCCACCACGTTGCTGGCCTTCTCTACCAGCTTGTCCAGTCTGTTTGCGTCCCTCACTCTCAGCCCGCCGCCCCAGCAGGCCACAGCGTACAAGAAAGCGCTCGCCACCACCGACTCGTAGAACATATTCAACATCTTTGCACAGACCTTGAAGGATCCTAGTCTCCTGAGGAAGTAGAGGCGGCTCTGTCCCTTCTTGTAGAGGGCCTCAGCGTGTTTTGACCCATTCAGCTTGTTGTCGATGTGTACTCCGAGGTATTTATAATCCTCAACCATGTCCACATCGACCCCCCTGATGGAAACAGGGGTCACTGAAGTACTCCTCCTCCTTCCCAAGTCCACAACCAGCTCTTTGGTCTTTGTCACATTGAGGTGGTTCTTTCCACACCATGTGACAAAGTCCTCCACCAGTGCCCTGTATTCCTCATCATCACCATCCTCAATACACCCCACTATCGCAGAGTCATCAGAAAACTTCTGAAGGTGGCAGGACTCTGATTGATATTGGAAATGGGTGGTGTAAATGGTGAAGAGGAAGGGGGAGAGGACAGTGCCCTGCGGGGCCCCGGTGTTGCTGACCAGCCTGTCAGACACACAGTCCTGCAGTCGAACATACTGTGGTCTGTCAGTCAGGTAATCTACAATCCAGGACACCAAGGGGTTCTCCACCTGCATCTTCTCCAACTTTACACCCAGTAGCCCAGGCCATATAGTATCGAAAGCACTGGAGAAGTCAAAAAACATGACCCTCACACTGCTTGCAGGCTTGTCTTGGTGGGTGTGGGCTCGGTTCAGCAGGTAGATGACTGCGTCCTCCACTCCCAGTCTTGGCTGGTAGGCGAATTGGTGTGGGTCCAGATGGGGCTTTTTTGAAAAAATTTATTAAAGGGGAACATTATCACCAGACCTATGTAAGCGTCAATATATACCTTGATGGTGCAGAAAAAATACCTTTTTTTTTTTAAACGATTTCCGAACTCTAAATGGGTGAATTTTGGCGAATTAAACGCCTTTCTGTTTATCGCTCTGGAGGCGATGACGTCAGAATGTGACGTCGCCGAGGTAATACAGCCGCCATTTTCATTTTCAACACATTGTAAACATTGGGTCTCAGCTCTGTTATTTTCCGTTTTTTCGAGTATTGTTTGGAACCTTGGAGACATCATGCCTCGTTGGTGTGTTGTCGGAGGGTGTAACAACACTAACAGGGAGGGATTCAAGTTGCACCACTGGCCTGAAGATGCGAAAGTGTCTGCCGCCAGACCCCCATTGAATGTGCGGGAGTGTCTCCACATTTTACCGGCGATAACAGACATGGCACAGAGATGTATAAATAACCTGTAGATGCATTTGAAACGATAAAGTCAACAAAATCACAAAGGTGAGTTTTGTTGATGTTGACTTATGTGCTAAACAGACATATTTGGTCGCGGCGTGACTGCCAGCTAATTGATGCTAACATGCTACGCTAATCGATGCTAACATGCTATTCACCGGCGGTGCTAAAGCAGAAATGGCACAGAGATGTATGGATAACCTGCAGATGCATTTGCAACTATATCAAGTTTCCTTCCACCCACATTTAATGCGAAAAAAACACTTACCAATCAACGGATTTAAGTTGCTCCATTATCACAAAATGCGAAAGTCCTGATCGTTTGGTCTGCACATTTTACCGGCGATGCTAACGCAGCTATTCGGCCATGCTATGGCTATGAATAGCGTCAATAGCTATCCGCTCAATAGCTTCAGTTTCTTCTTCAATACTTTCATACTCCAACCATCTGTTTCAATACATGCGTAATCTGTTGAATCGCTTAAACCGCTGAAATCCGAGTCTGAATCCGAGCTAATGTCGCTATATCTTGCTGTGGTATTCCCATTGTTTGTTTACATTGGCAGCACTGTATGACGTCACAGGGAAATGGATAGTGGTTTCGAAGATAGCGAAAATAAGGCCCTTTAAAGTTTTATTTAGGTATATTCCGGGACCGGTAAAATTTGGAAAAAATCTTCAAAAAATACAACAAGCCACTGGGAACTGACTTTTATTGTTTTTAACCCTTTTGAAATTGTGATAATGTTCCCCTTTAAAATTTATATACCTGCATTGCAAAATGAATCAAATCGTCACCCCAGGATTTGTAAAATAATCGAATCGTTTGTTGCCCAAAGGTTCACATCCTTTATAAAAAGTTTAGTATGACTATGACAAAGTTGATCAGACATAAAGCGATTATAAAAAGTCGGGTGCATAAAAAGTCGATTCACATCAAATTGCGATTCTTTAGTTTTTAAAAATACATTTTTAAAAACATAATATTAGTATTCATATTTTATAAGAAATAGATTTTAAAAAGACCCTTTGAGGCCACATGTGTGCAACCACAAGGAGATGTTCTAACTTGTAACCTGTGTTGAAAAAGTTGTATTATAATTACTAATCTAAATAATACATTGCAAAATGTATTCGAATTGTCACCCCAGGATTCAGAAAAGAATCGAATCATTTGGTTCCCAAAGATTCACATCCTTACTAAAAAACATAGTATGACTATGACAAAGTTGATCAGGCATAAAGTGATTATAAAAATTAGGGTGCACAATTAATCGATTCACATCTTAATTGCAATTATTTTTTATTTAAAAAAAAGTTTAAACATTTGTTTACATTTTTTATAAAATTCGATTTTTCGAAACATATTTTTACAAATTTTTTGTCAAAATCGATTTTGAAAAGACCCTTTGAGGCCACATGTGTGCAACCACAAGGAACTTTTCTAACTTGTAACCTGTTTTGAAAAAGTTGTATTATAATTACTAATCCAAATAATATGTTGCAAAATGAATCAAATCGTCACCCCAGGAATCGGAAAAGAATCGAATCATTTATTGGCAAAGATTCACATCCTTAATAAAAAACTGTACTATGACTATGACAAAGTTAATCAGGCATAACGTGATTATAAAAACTAGGGTGAACAAAAAGTTGATTCTCATATTAATTGCGATTCTTATTCATTGCGATTCATAATTTAGTCATAATTTTAAAAAATATATTTTATTTTTTATTTTTTCATTTGAGAATATTTTTTTTATAATATGTTTTCAGGCTATCCCCATGCAGCCACAATAATCTTTTTGAACCTGCAAACTGTTTTGAAAAAGTTGTGTTATAATTATTATGCATTCATTGCAAAATGAATCAAATCGTCATCCCAGGAATCGGAAAAGAATCGAATCATTTTGTACCCAAAGATTCACACCCTTAATAAAAACTGTAATATGACTATGACAAACTTGATCAGACATAAAGCGATTATAAAAATTAGGGTGCACAAAAAATCATTTCACATTTTAATTGCAATTCTTTAAGTTTTAAAAATGGATTTTTAAAAATGTAATATTTTTACAAATTTTTTATAATAATCAATTTTTAAAAAGACCGTTTGAGGCCATATGTGTGCAGCCACAAGGAACGTTTCTAACTTGTAACCTGTTTTGAACAATCCAAATAATACATTGCTAGACTCAGTTTGAATCGAGAATCGATTCTGAATAGAATCGTTATGAATCGTCAGAATAAGATTGAATCGTTCAGTGGCCAAAGATTGACAGGCCAAATAAAAACTGACCTGCAGAATTGAAAAATGGTTTCTTCCTTAATGAATCAAGTATACAGAAGAGAAGAGATCCATTCACATGGCCCCATTCCTGGGCGAATCTCGCGTGAGAGGAAGAGCGGGCGGGCTGGTTAGTCATTGTGCAACGCAGTCTGTTGAAAATGATGGAAAGCACCACTCTGCTGTGGTCAAAGTTGGAATTGCCACAGAACACATTTGAATAGAGTCAACACTCTGCTGCCACCTGGTGGCTACAGTGGACGGTGCAATCCCTAAATTTGTCACGTTTCATGTGTCAGGTAAAACAAACATGTGAAGTTGTATTTACATGCAATGCACTCATTGTGGACGTGAAACAGCTGTGTGGTGTGTCTGTAACAAGTTGTCTTTGTGCTCAGTCCTCCATGCCTCTGCCAGACTCTGGGACCACTCTCCGTCTGGTAAAAACTTGGTCACGTTGTCCACATTCCACCCTCTCGCACTCCTCCTCTCCACCAACCATTTTCTAACCACTTCCTGTCTGCCACCACCCATCACTAACCCACGCGGGGCACGGCCAGACCAAAGACCGACGATTGTTAGGCGGGAAGCCAGTCCGAGGCGCAATAACACATTTTTTTTTAAGCGGCTTTCCTTGTCCTTCTTTGTCCCGGTAGCCACGGTGAAGTTCAGCGGCTTCCTGCACCTAGACCAGGTGGAGGGCCAGGAGATGTTCTACACCCCCGAGATGGAGGACCCCAAGTCCGAGCTCTTCGGAGAGACGGCTCGCAGCATCGAGAATGCGGTAAGTCCTGGACTGATTGACCTTTTTATTGTTTTTACCACGTTCTTCAGATGAAACACAAACTGAAAACGCTAACTCAAAGCGCTAAACCGTCATTTTAAACCTTTACCCATCTTTCAAACCCAAACCTCATTTAACTCATTTATTTATTTATTTTTTTTCCTTATTTAGCGTTGCTATTAGCTATCTTACATGCACTAAATGCAAGCTGGAAACTATAGCTAGCGCGCTAGTCGCCAGCTAAAACTGTTGGCAAATTATGAACAAAAAAATGACATTTAAGTAAAACTTATAAAACATGTTATTTTAAGGCATTCTGACAATTAAATTGAATTTTTGTCCAAACATTGGGGTATTTGTTAAAGTAAATTTGACTTATGTAAGCAAGTGCGATTAATCGTGATTAATCGCAATTGAAAAGTGTAAACAACCTTTTTTTTAATCATCCTTTGACAGCACTCATTAAACTAGACTTTTTGCAATACATACTATATATATATATATATATATATATATATATATATATATATATATATATATGTATATATGTATATATATATATATATATATACAGTATATACATATATATACGGTATATATATATACGGGATATATATATATATATATATATATATATATATATATATATATATATATATATATACGGTATATATATATACGGGATATATATATATATATATATATATATATATATATATATATATATATATATATATATATATATATATATATATGCATACATATATATATATATAACAAAAACTTATTTGATGAGTTGCATTAAAAAAAATAAAAAGGTCAAAATAGTTGCTAGTGTTTTTTCTATCAGCTCCACTGACACTTCACAACACTACACACCCTTCTGTCGACACAACGCTACACACACCTTGTCATTACAACACTACACACACCTTTGTCATCACAAAACTACACACACCGTTGTCGACACAGCACTCAACAAATCTTGGCAGCGCTTCACTCTTCTCATGAAATAAGGCCGTGTGTGTGTGTGTGTATGTGTGTTTGTGTCCAGTGGGACATCATCAAATCCCACAGCTGAAAGGCGTGTGTGTCTTTGTGAGTGTGCTAGTTAACACTCTTTGTGTAATAATGTGTTTGTGTCTCTGCTGCTGCCGCCAGCCACCATCCACACACACACACACACACACACACATGCAGTCTTCCATCATCGTCTGCTCTACAAACGTCAACATTTACCCTGTAAAATAACACTGTGGCTGTAGGCAACCTCCAGATGGATATGTTTCCCTTCACAAGAGGGCACTAGCTCCATTTGATGATCATCACGTTTTATGATGCTTTATCTACAGTGGCTAGATTAATATACAAAAATCATCAAAAAGATGTTTTGTTGTACGATATACCGTATTTCCTTGTATAGCCGCCAGGCATGTAATGTGTGCCTGCCTTGAATTACTGCCAGGTCAAACTCGCTTCCCAAATTAATGAGCGCATGCTTATTTTTACCGCTGGGTCAAATACATGAAATATCTTCAGGAGGGTTTTTTTATATTATTATGTGTAAACCAGGGGTCTTGTTCCACAGCCATACAGATCACACTGATGGTTGTGATATAAAACAACTTTAACACTCTTACTAATATGCGCCACACTCTGTGAACCCACACCAAACACATTTCGGGAGAACATCGGCTCTGTAACACATTATAAACGCAACATAAGAATTACCCACAATGCCATGCATCCATGACTCTTGGCTATATTATACAGCCCCGCTAGCACCAAACCCCGTCTAAATATTTAGTTGAGTGTTTGTTTTAAATCAACAAAAAAATGACTTTTGGTCAGATCTTGGATTTAAAGAGTAAGAAAAAAACATCCAATAAAAAACTATAGTTTTGGATTTGTTTACACTGTTAGCAGAGAAAACAAAAAACATATTTTCTCTGTATTTTGAAAAACATGAATGATGTTATGATGAAAAACATGTGCTGTATCTCGAACGCTTTCCATCCATTTTCTACCGCCTGTCCCTTTTGGAGCTAACGGGGGTGCTGAAGCCTATTACAGCAGCATTCTTGCGGAAAGCGTCGTACATCCTGGACGTTGTTTAGAAAATGAATAAAAGCATTTTTTGTTTTATAAAGCAAATTTATTTATTTATTTTATTTTATTGATTTAATATATTTATTAAAAAAAATTCCAAATTCCAACAAAAGCCTTGTGTTTATAGAATATTTATCTGAGAAAATAACAAATGTGTATTTCACTGTATGAAAAAACTCATAAATTCCCCCCCAAAAAAACACATTTGTCTGAATATTTGTTTTTGTGTTGTTGTTTTTTTTAAAAATCAATTAAAAAATGACTTTTGTTTGGATCTCGGAATTAAAAAGTAAGAAAAAAATACAACACAAATTTGAAATTTCTGGATTTTTTTCCCTGTTAACTAAAACGAAAACATTTTTTTTCTCTCTGTTTATAACAAATATTAATATGAAAAACTTTCATCTCATATGCTTTGTTTTTACAAATTAAACATAAAAAAATTAGTTATTTTTTGTAAGAAATTTAGAATTTCAAAAGTCCAACAAAAGTCTGTATTTATGGATTATTTACCTGAAAAAATAACACATGTATTTCTCTGTACTAATGTAGGAAAAACTCATCCATTACCAATAAAAAAACAAACATTTGTCTAAATATTTATTTGTTTTTAAAAAATAATTCAGCAAAAATTACTTTTGGTTGGATCCTGAAAAAAAAAGTAAGAAAATAAATCCAACTAAAAACTATATCCCTGGATTTTTTTTTCTGTATTATGAAAAACATTAATGATGTCATGTTGAAAAATATGTTTCTGACATGCTTTGTTGTTTCGAAAATCAACAAAGTGACTTTTGGTTGGATCTTGGATTGACGTTTTTTGGTATTTATGGATTATCTATCCGAGAAAAAAACAAATGTGTATTTGTCTCTGCTATTGTCGGAAAAATCTCATATATTCCCCCCAAAAAAACAAAAAAGCATTATGTCCAAATATTTAGTTTCTTTAAAAACAAAAATTAAAATTGTTGGTCAAATCTTGGATCAGAAAAAGATTTTAAAAAATAAATAAACACAATTAAAATAAAAAATCTAACAAAAAACTTGTATACCTGGAATTTCTAACCGTAAGTTGATAAAACAACAATGTCTTTTTTTTTCTGAATTATAAAAAAAGATGTTCTGATGAAAAAAAATATTCACCATATGCTTTGAGGTCTTTTAAGAAAATCAACAAGAAATTACTTTTGGTTGTGTCTTAGATTTTAAAAAAAATAACTGAACAAACAAACTTTAAAAAGTGCAAAAAAAAGAGTATTTGCCCCAAACAAAGACTTTATTGAGTATTTTTGATACAGAAGGTGTGACTTAAAGCGTGATGTTATGTGCTCACACCTGCTGGTATTTTGTGCACACTGCTGCTAGTCCCCCCTCGAAATGTGTCAGTCCCACGCAGGGTTCTCACGGGAATGAGGCAATAATATGTCTTCTTTTCCTGCAGCTCAAGGACCTGTTCAGGAAATCGGAGGTGCGCAGAGACTTCATGAGCGTGCGTGTGCGTAACCTGGCGCCCAGCAACTCCATCCTGGCCTTTGTGGAGGCTCACTTCAGACCAGGTGAGACCAAACTTCATTTTCAAGTGAGAAGGTGTCTTCCACATGGTATGCCCACCACGCTGACCAGGGCCAAAGCATCGCATGCCAATCAAGTCAAATTCTACAGAAATAGTTTCACACACAAAATTAAAGGTTGGAGAGGGGGCGGGGCTTCACATGAACGATGGAGTCAGGTGACCATGGCCTCCAGTGGGTGATATCTGAACATTTTCCCACATTAGAAGTCGCTCGCTTTGGCCTTGGATTGTTTGGCTGGAAGTACATGAACACAATGTACCAGCAGTCTTTTACTATGAAGCCACGCTGTTGTAACACCTGGCTTGGCATTGTCTTGCTGAAATAAGAAGGGGCGTCTATGGTAGCGTTGCTTGGATGGCAACATATGTTGCTCCAAAAGCTGTATTTACCTTTCAGCATTAATGGTGCCTTCACAGATGTGTAAGTTACCCATGCCTTGGACCCTAATACCATCACAGATGCTGGCTTTTACACTTTGCGCCTATAACAGTCCGGATGGTTCTTTTCCTCTTTGGTCCGTAGGACACAACATCCACAGTTTGCAAAAACAATATGAAATGTGGACTCGTCAGCCCACAGAACACTTTTCCACTTTGCATCAGTCCATTTTAGATGAGTTCTGGCCCAGCGAAGCCTTTCTGGGTGTTGTTGATAAATAGCTTTGGCTTTGCATAGCAGAGTTTTAACTTGCACTTACAGATGTAGCGACCAACTGTAGTTACTGACAGTGGTTTTCTGAAGTGTTCCTGAGCCCATGAGGTGATATCCTTTACACACTGATGTGGCTTTTTGATGCAGTACCGCCTGAGGGATCCAAGGTGCGTAATATTATGGCTTACGTGCAGTGATTTCTCCAGATTCTCTGAACCTTTTGAGGATATTACGTAGCGTAGATGGTGAAATCCCTAAATTCCATGCAATAGCTGGTTGAGAAATGTTGTTCTTAAACAATTTGCTGAGGCATTTGTTGACAAAGTGGTGACCCTCGCCCCGTCCTTGTTTGTGAATGACAGGGCCTTTCATGGAAGCTGCTTTTGTACCCAATCATGGCACCCACCTGTTCCCAATTAGCTTGTTCAACTGTGGGATGTTCCAAATAGGTCTTTGATGAGCATTCCTCAACTTTCTCACTCTGTTTTGCCACTTGTGCCAGCTTTTTGAAACATGTTACAGGCATCAAATTCCATCCATCCATCCATTTTCTACCGCTTATTCCCTTTCGGGGTCGCGGGGGGCGCTGTCGCCTATCTCAGCTACAATCGGGCAGAAGGCGGGGTACACCCTGGACAAGTCGCCACCTCATCGCAGGGCCAACACAGATAGACAGACAACATTCACACTCACATTCACACACTAGGGCCAATTTGGTGTTGCCAATCAACCTATCCCCAGGTGCATGTCTTTGGAAGTGGGAGGAAACCGGAGACCCCGAGGGAACCCACGCATTCACGGGGAGAACATGCAAACTCCACACAGAAAGATCCCGAGCCTGGATTTGAACCCAGGACTGCAGGAACTTCGTATTGTGAGGCAGACGCACTAACCCCTCTGCCACCGTGAAGCCCCGCATCAAATTCCAAATGATATTTTTCTAAGTGTCAAAAAATGTGGATTTTTTTATAAGTGTCAAAAAATCTGGATTTTTTTGTAACTGTCAAAAAATATGTATTTTTTTCTAAGTATCAAAAGGTCTGGATTTTTTTCCCTAAGTATTAAAATGTCAGGATTTTTTGGGTCAAAAAGTCTGTATTTTTTCCAAGTGTCAAAAAGTCGGAATTTTTTTGGTCAAAAAGTTGGGATTTTTTTCCAAGTGTGAAAAAGTCAGATTTTTTGTTAAAAAGTCTGGAGTTTTTTATAAGTGTCAAAAAGTCTGAAATTTTTTGTCAAAAAGTCTGAAATTTGTTCTGTACCAAGAAGGTGGGAATTTTTCTGCGTCAAAAGTCTGACTTTTTTCTAAATTTCAAAAAATCTGGATTTTTTTACAAGTGTCAAAAAAATCTGGATTTTTTCAATGTTAAAAAATCTGGATTTTTTTTAAGATTAAATTTTTTTTTCTAAGTGTCAAAAAGTTGGAATTTTTTCTAAGATTAAAAAGATATTGATTTTTCTGTCAGAAAGTCGGAATTTTTTCCGAGTGTCTAAAAGTCGGAAATGTTTTGTCTAAAATTAGGAATTTTTTTTCTAAGATTAAAAAAAATCTGGATATTTTTTTTGTCTAAAGATCGGGATTTTTTCTGAATGTCAAAGTCAGGATTTTTTTATCATAAAGTCGGGATTTTTTTCTAAGTGTCAAAAAATCCGGATATTTTTTTTAAATGTCAAATTTGGGTTTTTTTTAAGTGTCAAAAAATCAGGATTTTTTTGTAAGTATCAAATAATCAGAATTTTTTTTTTTGTCAAAAAGTCTGGATTTTTTCTAAGTGTGAAAAAGTCAGACATTTTTTGGTCAAAAAGTCTGTTTTTTTTTTCTTAAATGTTAATGTTGTGTCTGCTGGGAATGGCGGCCATTAAGCGAGCGTCCTCTACGGCCAGTAAAGCAGCAACATCTGTGTCCAACGCTGCGACAACATCTGTGTCCAACGTTACGACAACACCTGTGTCCAATGTTACGAACATCTGTGTCCAACGGTACGACAACATCTGTGTCCAACGTTACAACAGCAATTGATGTAGAGACAAAGTCACTGAAGGAGATAAGTGTTAGAGGACAAGTTGTCCCAGGAGAATAACTTCCTGTCTGGTGCTGACATATAATCCTCCACTTCCTGTCTGGTGCTGACGTGTAATCCTCCACTTCCTGTCTGGTGATGTAGTATAATCCTCAACTTCCTGTCCTACTTTTCTCGTAGACACCAAGTACTCTGTGGAGGACATCGAGGGAGCGCTGATCAAACAGCTGAAGGTATCCAAGGAGACCAGCATCGCCGTCAAGAAGCCGCTGGACCAGAATATTCGCTTCAACAACTATGGTGAGAAGATGAATACATGAAATATCTTCAACAACTATGGTGAGAATATGAATACATTAAATATATTCAACAACTATGATGAGAATATGAATACATGAAATACATTCAACAACTATGGTGAGAATATGAATACATGAAATACATTCAACAACTATAATGATAATATGAACACATGAAATATCTTCAACAACTGTGGTGAGAATATAAACACATGAAATATCTTCAACAAGTATGGTGAGAATATGAATACATTAAATATCTTCAACAACTATGGCGAGAATATGAATACATGGAATTTCTTCAACAAGTATGGTGAGATTATGAATACATGAAATACCTTCAACAACTATGGCGAGAATATGAATACATGGAATTTCTTCAACAAGTATGGTGAGATTATGCATACATGAAATACCTTCAACAACTATAGCAAGAATATGAATACATGAAATACATTCAACAACTATGGTGATAATATGAATACATTAAATATCTTCAACAACTATGGCGAGAATATGAATACATGGAATTTCTAATACAAGTATGGTGAGATTATGCATACACGAAATACCTTCAACAACTATAGCGAGAATATGAATACATGAAATACATTCAACAACTATGGTGAGAATATGAATTCATGAAATATATTCAACAACTATGGTGATAATATGAATACATGAAATACCTTCAACAACGATGGTGATAATATGAATACATAAAATACCTTCAACAACTATGGCGAGAATATGAATACATGAACTATCTTCAAAAACACTGGTGAGAATATGAATACATGAAATACCTTCAACAACTATGGTGATAATATGAATACATAAAATACCTTCAACAACTATGTGAGAATATGAATGCTTGAAATACCTTCAACAACGATGGCGAAAATATGAATACATGAAATACCTTCAACAACTATGGTGATAATATGAATACATAAAATACCTTCAACAACTATGTGAGAATATGAATGCTTGAAATACCTTCAACAACGATGGCGAAAATATGAATACATGAAATACCTTCAACAACTATGGTGAGAATATGAATACATGAAATATCTTCAACAACACTGGTGAGAATATGAATACATGAAATATCTTCAACAACTATGGTGAGAATATGAATACATTAAATATCTTCAACAACTATGGTGATAATATGAATACATAAAATACCTTCAACAACTATGGCGAGAATATGAATACATGAAATACCTTCAACAACTATGGCGAGAATATGAATACATTAAATACCTTCAACAACTATGGCAAGAATATGAAGACATTAAATATCTTCAACAACTATGGTGAGAATTCACATGATCTCATACAGCCAATTGACATCAGGAGGTTGCCTACAGCCACAATTGTTTTCCAATAGATGTTCTTCATTGCAGGTGTCACCCCCACACTCTTCTACACCACCACCACCGCCTCAGTCACCACTCCTCACTCCACCACCACCACCACCACCACCACCACCAGACGCCCAATCACCTCTCCCTACGTCACCCGTCGCCCCCCGGGCACCACCCGCAGGCCCGGCACCAGCAGACGCACCACCACCACCCCGCCTCCGCCCGTCACCACCGCGACAGCGACGCCCGCCCCCGCCACCCCCGTGGTCCCTCTTGTGGGCGAGAGTGCACACAGGACCCCAAGACCCTGCCAGTCCCACCCGTGTCTTCACGGGGGCACCTGTGAGGACCACGCCCACCACTTCACCTGCAAGTGTCCTGCTGGTCGAGGAGGAGCGGTGTGTGAGCAAGGTACATCAAACATCATCTTTTTACTGCAAAATACATCGTATTTTTACTGCAAATACATCATTGTTTTACTGCAAATACATCAAACATATTTTTCTGCAAATACATCAAACATCTTTTTACTGCAAATACATCAAACATGATCTTTTTATTGCAAAATACATCACACATGATATTTTTACTGCAAATACATCAAACATCATTGTTTTACTGCAAATACATCAAACATCTTTTTCTGCAAATACATCAAACATCTTTTTACTGCAAATACATCAAACGTGATCTTTTTATTGCAAAATACATCACACATCATATTTTTTACTGCAAATACATCAAACTTCATTGTTTTACTGCAAATACATCAAACATCTTTTTACTGCAAATACATCAAACATCATCTTTTTGCTGCAAAATACATCACACATAATGTTTTTACTGCAAATACATCAAACATCATTGTTTTACTGCAAATACATCAAACATCATTGTTTTACTGCAAATACATCAAACATCTTTTTCTGCAAATACATCAAACATCTTTTTACTGCAAATACATCAAACGTGATCTTTTTATTGCAAAATACATCACACATCATATTTTTTACTGCAAATACATCAAACTTCATTGTTTTACTGCAAATACATCAAACATCTTTTTACTGCAAATACATCAAACATCATCTTTTTGCTGCAAACTACATCACACATAATATTTTTACTGCAAATACATCAAACGTAATTGTTTTACTGCAAATACATCAAAAATCTTTTTTTACTGCAAATACATCAAACATGTTTTACTGAAAATACATCAAACATCATCTTTTTACTGCAAATACTTCAAACATCGTCTTTTACTGCAAATACATCAAACATATTTTACTGCAAATACATCAAACGTGATCTTTTAACTGCAAATACATCAAACATGTTTTACTGAAAATACATCAAACATGATCTTTTTACTGCAAATACATCAAACATATTTTACTTCAAATACATCAAACATGATCTTTTTACTGCAAATACATCAAACACCATATTTTACTGCAAATACATCAAACATTGTCTTTTACTGCAAATACATCAAACATATTTTACTGCAAATACATCAAACATGATCTTTTTACTGCAAATACATCAAACATCATATTTTACTGCAAATACATCAAACATCGTCTTTTACTGCAAATACTTCAAACATATTTTACTGCAAATACATCAAACATCATCTTTTTACTGCAAATACATAAAACATCGTCTTTTACTGCAAATACATCAAACATATTTTACTGCAAATACATCAAACATCATCTTTTAACTGCAAATACATCAAACATCATCTTTTTACTGCAAATACATCAAACTTCATAGTAGTATGCTCCTCATATGCTAATTTATCACTTAAGTAGCATGCTCTTCATATGCTAGTATTACCAATCAATCAATCAATCAATGTTTATTTATATAGCCCTAAATCACAAGTGTCTCAAAGGGCTGCACAAGCCACAACGACATCCGCGGATCAGCGCCCACATAAGGGCAAGGAAAAACTCACAACCCAGTGGGACGTCCATGAGAATTACTATGAGAAACTTTGGAGAGGACCGCAAATGTGGGTAACTCCCCCACACCCCACCCTCTAGGGGAGACCGGTGCAATGGACGTCGAGTGAGTCTAACATAATATTGTGAAAGTCCAGTCCATTGTGGATCTAACATAATAGTGAGAGTCCAGTCCTTTACGGGGCCAGCAGGAGACCTTTAGCAGCGCAGAGATGTCCCCAACCGATGCACAGCCGAGCGGTCCACCCCGGGTCCTGACTCTGGACAGCCAGCACTTCATCCATGGCCACCGGACTTGTGCGCCCCCTTCCACAAGGAACAGGGGGGAAGAAAAGAAAAGAAACGGCAGATCAACTGGTCTAAAAAGGGGGTCTATTTAAAAGCTAGAGTATACCAATGAGTTTGAACATGGGACTTAAGCGCTTCTACTGAGGTAGCATCTCTAACTGTTACCGGGAGGGCATTCCAGAGTACTGGGGCCCGAATTGAAAACGCTCTATAGCCCGCAGACTTTTTTGGGCTCTGGGAATCACTAATAAGCCGGAGTTCTTTGAACGCAGATTTCTTGCCGGGACATATGGTACAATACAATCGGCAAGATAGGCTGGAGCTAGACCGTGTAGTATTTTATACGTAAGTAGTAAAACCTTAAAGTCACATCTTAAGTGCACAGGAAGCCAGTGCAGGTGAACCAGGCGTAATATGATCACACTTTCTTGTTCTTGTCAAAAGTCTAGCAGCCGCATTTTGTACCCACTGTAATCTTTTAATGCTAGACCATACTTGCCAAAATTGAGACTTCCGATTTCGGGGGGTGGGGTGAGTGGGGCGTGGTTAAGAGTCAAGTATTTCATGTATATATATATATATATATATATATATATATATATATATATATATGTCTTGATTGGATTATCCAGAGAATAGTGCTCGATACCGTGGTAGAGCGCAATATGTAGGTGTGGGAAAAAAAATCTCCTGATGATTGAGGGAACCCCTCATGAAACAGATCTGTAGAGACGAAGTAGTCTTGTGATTTTTTCCCACACCTACATATATATATATATATATATATATATATATATATATATATATATATATATATATATATATATATATATATATATATATATGTATATATATATATGTATAAGAAATACTTGACTTTAAGTGAATTCTAGCTATATATATATATATATATATATATATATATATAAAAGAAATACTTGAATTTCAGTGTTAATTTATTTACACATATACATACACATAACACTCATCTACTCATTGTTGAGTTAAGGGTCGAATAATCCATCCTTGTTCTGTTCTCTGTCACTATTTTTGTAACCATATGCATGTACAGTAGATGGCAGTATTGTCCTGTTTAAGAGTGTCACAACATTGCTGTTTATGGCAGACGAACTGCTTTACGGTAGACGAAAACATGACTGCTGTTGTTGTGTGTTGTTACCGCGCTGGGAGGACGTTAATGAAACTGCCCAACATTAAACCCACTTAAGAAACCAAGAACTCGCCCTCGATCATTGTACAGTTATAACGTCATTGGGCAGGCATGCTGTTTGTATTGTGGTGTAGCGGACGTGAAAACAGGCTGTCCTCACCTAGATCCGCATGGAGCTGTAGGGCGCGTGGCCTCCAGCTCCGCCTGAATTTCGGGAAAAAATTTGTCCCGGGAGGTTTTCGGGAGAGGCGCTGAATTTCTGGAATCTCCTGGAAAATCCGGGGAGGGTTGCAAGTATGTGCTAGACATAGGGAGACCGGAAAATAATACGTTACAGTAATCGAGACGAGACGTAACGAACGCATGGATAATGTTCTCAGCGTCGCTAGTGGACCAAATGGAACAAATTTTAGGGATATTATGGAGATGAAAGAATGCCGTTTTAGTAACACTCTTAATGTGTGGCTCAAACAAGAGAGTTGGGTCGAAGATAATACCCAGATTCTTTACTTAGTCGCCATGTGTAATTGTTTGGTTGTCAAATGTTAAGGTGGTATTTTTAAATAGATGTCGGTGTATAGCCGGACCGATAATCAGCATTTCCGTTTTCTTGGCGTTGAGTTGCAAAAAGTAACAGACATCCATTGTTTAATTTCATTAAGACACGCCTCCAGCTGACTACAATCTGCCGTGTTGGTCAGCTTCAGGGCCATGTAGAGTTGGGTGTCATCAGCATAACAGTGGAAGCTTTGATTGATTGATTGATTGATTCTTTTATTAGTAGATTGCACAGTACAGTACATATTCCGTACAATTGACCACTAAATGGTAACACCCGAATAAGTTTTTCAACTTGTTTAAGTCGGGGTCCACGTTAATCAATTCATGGCTAACACCGTATTTGCGTATGATGTCACCTAGCGGCAGCATGTAAATACTAAAGAGCACAGGCCAAAAAACAAACCCTGGGGAACTCCACACGTTACCTTGACATAGCCCGATGTCACATTGTTATGGGAAACACACTGCATACTGTCAGTAAGATAAGAGTTAAACCAAGACAAGGCTAAGTCAGACATACCAATACGTGTTTTGATACGCTCTAATAAAATATTCTGATGGACTGTATGGAAAGCAGCGCTAAGATCAAGAAGCAGCAACATAGATGACGCATCAGACTCCATCATTAGCAATAGATCATTAGTCATTTTTGTGAGGGCTGTCTCCGTAGATTGATTTGCCCTGAATCCGGATTGAAAGAGTTCACAGAGATTGTTAGACGCTAAGTGTTCATTTAGCTGCTCTGCAACAATTCTTTTGAGTTTTTTTTTTCGAAACAAAGGGAAGGTGAGACACCAGTCAGTAGTTTACAATGAGGTCAGGATCGAGGTTAGGTCTTTTGAGTAGAGTATGAATAACCGCTATTTTCACTTAACTAGTATTCTCCTCATATGCTAATATTATCACCTCTACTTGAGGATGAGGACAGTCTACATGAGGATGAGGACAGTCTACATAGGATGAAGACAGTCTACATAGGATGAGGATCGTCTACATGAGGATGAGGACTGTCTATACTAGGATGAGGGCCGTCTACATGAGGATGAGGACAGTCTACATAGGATGAGGACAGTCTATATAGGATAAGGACCGTCTACATGAGGATGAGAACAGTCTACTTGAGGATGAGGACAGACTACATGAGGATAAAGACAGTCTACATAGGATGAGGACAGTATACATGAGGATGAGGACAGTCTACATGAGGATGAGGACGGTCTACATAGGATGAGGACTTTCTACATGAGGATGAGGACCATCTACATGAGGATGAGGACCATCAACATGAGGATGAAGACAGTCTACATGAGGATGAGGACAGTCTACATAGGATGAGGACCATCTACATGAGGATGAGGACCATCTACATAGGATGAGGACAGTCTACATGAGGATGAGGACAGTCTACATGAGGATGAGGACAGTCTACATAGGATGAGGACAGTCTACATGAGGATAAGGACAGTCTACATGAGGATGATGACAGTCCACATAGGATGAGGAAAGTCTACATAGGACGAGGACTGTCTACATGAGGATGAGGACAGTCTACATTGGATGATGACAGTCTACATGAGGATGAGGACAGTCTACATAGGATGAAGACAGTCTACATAGGATGAGGATCGTCTACATGAGGATGAGGACCGTCTATACTAGGATGAGGACCGTCTACATGAGGATGAGAACAGTCTACTTGAGGATGAGGACAGACTACATGAGGATAAAGACAGTCTACATAGGATGAGGACAGTCTACATGAGGATGAGGACAGTCTACATGAGGATGAGGACAGTCTACATAGGATGAGGACTGTCTACATGAGGATGAGGACAGTCTACATAGGATGAGGACCATCTACATGAGGATGAAGACAGTCTACATGAGGATAAAGACAGTCTACATAGGATGAGGACAGTCTACATGAGGATAAGGACAGTCTACATGAGGACGATGACAGTCCACATAGGATGAGGAAAGTCTACATAGGACGAGGACTGTCTACATGAGGATGAGGACAGTCTACATTGGATGAGGACAGTCTACATAGGATGAGAGCAGTCTACATGAGGATGAGGACCATCTACATGAGGATGAAGACAGTCTACATGAGGATAAAGACAGTCTACATAGGATGAGGACAGTCTACATGAGGATAAGGACAGTCTACATGAGGACGATGACAGTCCACATAGGATGAGGAAAGTCTACATAGGACGAGGACTGCCTACATGAGGATGAGGACAGTCTACATTGGATGAGGACAGTCTACATAGGATGAGAGCAGTCTACTTGAGGATGAGGACGGACTACATGAGGATAAAGACAGTCTACATAGGATGAGGACAGTCTACATCAGTGGTCCCCAACCACCGGGGCCGTGGCCCGATTGGTACCGGGCCGCAGAAGAATTTTTTATTAAAAAAAATATATATATATATATATATATATATATATATATATATATATAATTTTTTATTAAATCAACATAAAAAACACAATATACACTTACAAATAGCGCACCAACCACAAAAAACTCCCCTTTTCATGACAAAAACGTCCCTTTTTCATGACAAAGAAGAAGAAAAAAAATCCACGGATACAAAAAGGTTGGGGACCACTGGTCTACATGAGGATGAGGACAGTCTACATAGGATGAGGGCGGTCCTCCATCAGACGTCTTCTCCATCTTCCTCCCCAAGTCGACCCTGAGATCTCCTGTGTTCCTCACAGCCATGAAGTTCTTCATCCCGTCCTTCGGAGGTCAGTCCTACCTGGCCTTCCAGACCATGAGTGCATACCACACGGTGCGCATCGCCATGGAGTTCCGTGCGGCCGAGCTGACGGGCATTCTGCTCTACAACGGCCAGGAGGGCAAGAAGGACTTCATCTCCTTGGCGCTGGTCAACGGCAAAGTGGAGCTCAGGTAAGCCTGTTGTGTTTACTCACCTGTAGCCGTGTTGTTGTGTTGCATAAATACATGCAGGAGTACTACACATGAATATTTTCTACATAAGATTGTTATTATGTTGCATACGTACATGCAGTACTACATACTACTGCAGTAGTACTACCACACATTAATATCGTCTACATACGATTGTTATATTGCATTAATACATGCAGTACTAAAGTACTACTGCAGTGCTACTGCACATGAATATTGTCTACATGAGACTGTTGTGTTGCATAAATACATTCAGTACTAGAGTAATACTGCAGTTGTACTGCACATGAATATTGCTTACATAAGATTTTCATTATGTTGTATAAATACATGCAGTACTACTGCAGCACTACAGCACATGAATATTGTCTACATAAGATTGTTATGTTGCATAAATACATGTATTAGTACAGTACTACTGTTGTAGTACTGCACTTTAATGTTGTCTACATAAGATTGTTTTTATGTTACATAAATACATGCAGTATTACAGTACTACTGCAGTACTCCTACACATTAATATTGTCTACATAGGACTGTTATTATGTTGCATAAATACATGCAGTACCACAGTACTACTACACATGAATATTGTCTACATAAGATTGTTGTGTTGCATAAATTAATGCAGTACTACTGTACTACTGAAGTAGTAATACTACACATTGATATTGTCTACATAAAATTGTATTATGTTGCGTAAATACACACAGTACTACACTACTACTGCAGTAGTACTACTACTACACATTAATATTGTCTATATAAGAGTGTTGTGTTGCATTCATACATGCAGTATTACGTACTACTGCAGTACTACTGCACATGAATATTGTCTACATGAGACTGTTGTGTTGCATAAATACATTCAGTACTAGAGTAATACTGCAGTTGTACTGCACATGAATATTGCTTACATAAGATTTTCATTATGTTGCATAAATACATGCAGTACTACTGCAGTACTACAGCACATGAATATTGTCTACATTGGATTGTTATGTTACATAAATACATGTATTAGTACAGTACTACTGTTGTAGTACTGCACTTTAATGTTGTCTACATAAGATTGTTTTTATGTTACATAAATACATGCAGTATTACAGTACTACTGCAGTACTCCTACACATTAATATTGTCTACATAGGACTGTTATTATGTTGCATAAATACATGCAGTACCACAGTACTACTACACATGAATATTGTCTACATAAGATTGTTGTGTTGCATAAATTAATGCAGTACTACTGTACTACTGAAGTAGTAATACTACACATTGATATTGTCTACATAAAATTGTATTATGTTGCGTAAATACACACAGTACTACACTACTACTGCAGTAGTACTACTACTACACATTAATATTGTCTATATAAGAGTGTTGTGTTGCATTCATACATGCAGTATTACGTACTACTGCAGTACCACTGCACATGAATATTGTCTACATAAGATTGTTGTGTTGCATAAATACATGCAGTACTACAATACTACTGCAGTAGTACTACTTCACATTAATATTGTCTACATAAGATTGTTATAATGTTGCGTAAAAACACCGTACTACAGTACTACTGCAGTACTACTACACATGAATATTGTCTACATAAGATTATTGTGTTGCATAAATACATGTAGTACTACAATACTACTGCAGTAGTACTACTTCACATTAATATTGTGTACATAAGATTGTTATTATGTTGCATACATACATGCAGTACTACTACACACGAATATTGTCAACATAAAATTGTTATGTTGCATAAATACATGCAGTACTACAGTACTACTGCAGTGGTACTACTACACATTAATATTGTCTACATAAAGTTGTTATATTGCGTAAATACATGCAGTACTACAGTACTACCACAGTAGTACTACTACACATTGATATTGTCTACATAAGATTTTATTATGTTGCGTTAATACATGCAGTACTACAGTACTACTGCAGTAGTACTACTACACATTAATATTGTCTACACAAGATTGTTGTGTTGCATAAATACATCCAGTACTACAATACTACTGCAGTAGTACTACTTCACATTAACATTGTCTACATAAGATTGTTATTATGTTGCATATGTACAAGCAGTACTACTACACATGAATATTGTCAACATAAAATTGTTATGTTGCATAAATACATGCATTACTACAGTACTACTGCAGTGGCACTACCACACATTAATATTGTCTACATAAAGTTGTTATTATGTTGTGTAAATACATGCAGTACTACAGTATTACTGCAGTACTACTACACATGAATATTGTCTACATAAGATTGATGTGTTGCATAAATACATGCAGTACTACAGTAATACCACAGTAGTACTACTAAACATTGATATTGTCTACATAAGATTTTATTATGTTGCGTTAATACATGCAGTACTACAGTACTACTGCAGTAGTACTACTACACATTAATATTGTCTACATAAGATTGTTGTGTTGCATAAATACATGCAGTACTAAAGTACTACTGCACTACTCCTGCACATGAATATTGTCTACATAAGATTGTTGTGTTGCATAAATACATGCAGTACTACAGTACTACTGCAGTACTACTGCAGTACTACTGCACATTAATATTGTCTACATTAGATTGTTATGTTGCATAAATAAATGCAGTAGTACAGTACTACAGCGGTAATACCACTACACATGAATATTCTCTACATAAGATTGTTATGTTGCATAAATACATGCAGTACTACAGTACTCCTGCAGTACTACTACACATGAATATTGTCAACATAAAATTGTTATTATGTTGCATAAATACATTCAGTACTACAGTTCTACTGCAGTACTACTATACATGAATATTGTCTACGTAAGATTGTTATTATTTTGCATAAATACATGCAGTACTACTATACATGAATATTGTCTACGTAAGATTGTTGTTGCATAAATACATGCAGTACTACTGTACTCCTGCAGTAACATAAAATTGTTATTATGTTGCATAAATACATTCAGTTCTACTGCAGTACTACTATTCATCAATATTGTCTACATAAGATTGTTATTATGTTGCATAAATACGTGCAGTACTACAGTGTAGAACTGCACACATGAATATTGTCTACATAAGATTGTTACTATGTTGCATAAATAAATGCAGTATTACAGTACTACTGTAGTACTACTACAAACGAATATCGTCTACATAAGATTGTTATTGTGTTTATACATACATGCAGTACTAAATACTACTGCAGTAGTACTACTACACATTAATATCGTCTACATACGATTGTTATATTGCATAAATACACGCAATACTAAAGTATTACTGCAGTACTACTGAACATGAATATTGTCTACATAAGATTGTTGTGTTGCATAAATCATTCAGTACTACAGTACTACTGAAGTTGGACTTCACATGAATATTCTCTACATAAGATTTTTATTATGTTGCATAAATACATGCAGTACTACTGCAGTACTACTGCACATGAATATTGTCTACATAAGATTGTTATGTTGCATAAATACATGTAGTAGTACAGTACTCCTGCTTTAGTACTGCACTTTAATATTCTCTACATAAGATTGTTGTGTTGCATAAATACATGCAGTACTACAGTACTACTGCAGTACTACTACTCATGAATATTGTCAACATAAAATTGTTATTATGTTGCATACATACATGCAGTACAACAGTTCTACCGCAGTACTACTACACATGAATATTGTCTACATAAGATTGTTACTATGTTGCATAAATACATGCAGTATTACTGTACTACTGCAGTACTACTGCACATGAATATTGTCTATATAAGATTGTTTTGTTGCATTAATAAATGCAGTACTACATTACTATTGCAGTAGTACTACACTTTAATGATGTCTACATAAGATTGTTTTTATGTAACATAAATACAAGCAGTACTACAGTACTACTGCAGTACTAATACTACTACACATTAAAATTGTCTACATAACAGTGTTGTGTTGCATAAATACATGCAGTACTACAGTACTGCTGCACTTCTCAAGCACATGAATATTGTCTAGTATGTCTACATAAGATTGTTATGTTGCATAAATATATGCAGTACTACAGTACTACTGCAGTACTACTACACATTAATATTGTCTACATAAGATTGTTGTGTTACATAAATTAATGCAGTACTGCTGTACTACTGAAGTATTAATACTACACATCGATATTGTCTAAATAAAATTGTATTATGTTGCGTAAATACACACAGTACTACACTACTACTGCAGTAGTACTACTACTACACATTAATATTGTCTATATAAGAGTGTTGTGTTGCATAAATACATGCAGTAGTACAGTACTACTGCACTTCTCCTGCACATGAATATTGTCTAGTATGTCTACATAAGATTGTTATGTTGCATAAACATATGCAGTACTACAGTACTACTGCAGTACTACTACACAATAATATTGTCTACATAACATTGTTTTTATGTTGCATAAATAAATGCAGTACTACAGTACTACTACTACTACACATTAATATTGTCTACATAAAATTGTTATTATGTTCCTTAAATACATGCATTACTACAATACTACTGCAGTACTACTACACATTAATATTGTCTACATAAGATTGTTATTATGTTGTATAAATACATGCAGTGTTACAGTACTACTGCACGTGAATATTATCTACATAAGATTATGTTGCATAAATACATGGAGTATTATGGTACTACTGCAGTAGTTAGTACTACACATGAATATTGTCTACATAAGATTATTATGTTGCATAAATACATGCAGTACTACAGTAGTACTGAACTTGAATATTGTCTACATAAGATTGTTATTATGTTGCGTAAATACATGCAGTAATACAGTACTACTGTTGAAGTACTACTACAAGGTAGTTATAGCTGAAGAGATCATTTGGCTGCTAAAGACGGACTCTTGTCGCCATGGCAACCCTGATCGCCCACATTAGTGTTTGTGGTGAACCAGCAGGACACTTTCTGTCATGTCAATTGCCACGCCCACTTAGCGGTGTGGCCACGCCTACTGAGATGTGTGGCCTCGCCCACTGAGATGTGTGGCCACGCCCACTGAGATGTGCAGGAGATAGTTTTTGTACAAGTTGTCTTTTGACAAAATGTGCAAATTAGCAATTGGTTGGTTAATGAATGAATTAGTTACTCCGTGAGTTCATGAGTGAGTGAGTGAGTGACTGAGTCAGTGAGTGAGTGAGTTACTGAGTGCGTGATGAGTGAGTGAGTTACTGAGTGGGGAGTGAGTTAGTTAATTAGTTACAGAGTGAGTGAGTTGCTGAGTAAGTGAGTGAGATAGTTACTGAATGAGTGATTGGGTTAGTTACTGAATGAGTTAGTGAGTGAGTTCATTACTGAGTGGTGAGTGGGTTTGTTACTGAGTGAGTTAATGGATTAGTTACTGAATAAGTGAGTTAGTCAGTGGGCAAGTTAATTGCTGGATTAGTTACTGAGTGAGTTAGCGAATTACTGAGTGAGTGAGTTAGCGAATTACTAATTGAGTTAGTTACTGGGTGAGTGAGGTAATCAGTGAGTGAGTCAGTTAGTTAATTAGTTAGTTAGGTAGTTAGTTACTGACTGGGTGGGTGAGTGGTTTGATTACTGAGTGAGTTAGTTTGTTTGTTACCGTGTTAGTGAGTGAATTAGTTTGTTAGTTACTGAAGTTATTGAGTGAGTTTGTGAATCAGTTAGTTACTGAGTGAGTTAGTTAGTTAATGGGTGTTTTAGTTACTGAGTGATTGAGTTAGTTACTGGCTGAGTGAGTGAGTGAGTGAGTGAGTGAGTTTTCAACACAATGCGTTAGTTGGTTAGTTAGTTAGTTAGTTAGTTAGTTAGTTAGTTAGTTAGTTAGTTAGTTAGTTAGTTAGTTGCTGACTGGGTGGGTGGGTTAGTGGGTTAGTAACTGAGTTAGTGAGTGAGTTAGTTAGTTAATCAGTTACTAATTGAGTGAGTTTGTTATTCAGTTAGTTAATGAGTGAGTGAGTTGGTTGGTTGGTTGGTTGGTTGGTTATTGAGCAAGTTCGTGTCAGTGTGTGCCAGTAATGTTACAGTAATATAACAGTGATGTGACAGTGTGTGACAGTGATGTAACATTGATGTAACATTGGTGTGACATTGAAGTAACAGTGTGTGACAGTGATGTAACATTGATGTAACATCGATGTAATATCGATGTAACATTGATGTAACATTGATGTAACATCGATGTAACATTGGTGTGACATTGATGTAACAGTGTGACAGTAATGTAGCAGTGTGTGACAGTGATGTAACAGTGTGTGACAGTGATGTAACAGTTATGTAACAGTGATTTAATAGTGATGTAATAGTGTGTGTCCACCCTCAGGTTCAACATAGGATCAGGGAGTGGTGTGCTGCTCAGTAAGGTGGAAGTGACAGTGATGTAACAGTGATGTAATTGTGTGTGTGTGTGTGTGTGTGTGTGTGTGTGTGTGTGTGTGTGTGTGTGTGTGTGTGTGTGTGTGTGTGTCCACCCTCAGATTCAACACAGGTTCAGGGAGTGGTGTGCTCCTCAGCAAGGTGGAGGTGACAGTGGGTGTGTGGCACCATCTGGTGGTGACACGGAATCGTCGCAGTGCCATGTTGAGTGTGGACCAGGAGCCTCACGTGTCAGGAGAGTCTCCTCGAGGAACTGATGGACTCAACTTGGACACTCACCTCTTTGTGGGAGGAGTTCCTGATGACATCATGCAAGAGTATGTTTCTTTTCTTTTCCTCCTCCTCCTTCTTCTTGTCCTTCTCCTCCCTTTTCTTCTTCTTCTCCATCTCCCCCCTTCTTCTCCTCCTTCTTTTTATCTTCTCTGTCTTCTTTTTGTTCTCCTCCTTCTTCTTCTTCTTCTTCTTTTCCTTATTGTCCTTCTCCTTCTCCCCTTCCTTCTTCTTCTTCTCTTCCTTCTTCTTCTTCTCTTCATTCTTCTTCTTGTTCTTCTCCTTCTTCCCTTCCTTCTTCTTCTTCTCCTTCTCCTTCTCTTTCTCCTTCTTCTTCTCCTCCTCCTTTTTCACCCCCTTGTCCTCTTCCTTATCCCCCTTCTCCTCCTTCTTCTTCTGCATCTGCCTCTTCTTTTGTTTTTACACATTATATATATATATATATATATATATATATGTATATATATATATATATATATATATATTAATACGCATATGTATGTCGTGGCACCTGATTCTCACCAAGACACAGGAGTGGTTTTACAAAAAGCCGAAATGGGCATTTATTGTAGGGTGAGGAAGTATCAAACTGAAAGTGTCCATTAACACACTTAAATATCTCCCATCCGGGGCTCTCAATCTTTATTAATTTATGGGGAAATAGTGGATGTCTCACTTACCGCCTGATGCACCTTCCTTGACACAGAGGAGAGTCAGACCTGAATGAGGCAGAGTTAAAAACAGTTTCCAGCTGGGCCCCACCTGGCCGCACAGCTGGTGGCACTTCAGGCTGATTGAGCAGGTACCAAAGAATGTACCGCCCCTCGATGATGCGGCCAAGGCTGTGTTCCATTCTGCCTCCATGCCCTGGCTCATCCCCTGTGAGGTGCCTACCTGTAAGTGAGACCCCACAATATATATATATATATATATATATATATATATATATATATATATATATATATATATATATATATATATATATATATATATATATATATATATATATATGTGTATATGTGTATATGTATATGTATATATATATATATATATATATATATATATATATATATATATATGCCCTGCGATAAGGTAAAAACTTTAGCACTGTTACAAATATGCGCCACACTGTGAAGCCACACCAAACAAGAATGACAAACACAATTCGGGAGAACAACCGCACCGAAACACAACATGAACACAACAGAAAAAAATACCCAGAATCCCTTGCAGCACTAACTCTTCCGGAACGCTACAATATCCACCCCCGCTACCACCAAAGCCCCGCCACCCCCCAACCCCGACCACCTCATTATTTTATTTTCAAATTTATTAGCTGGTGGAAAAAGTTAATGTTGATATTTACATTAGAAGGCTGCAAATAGAAAAGAGTTATTACATTTTTTATTTAAATTTTATTTCTGTGATGTTTTTTCGTTAGTTTTTTGAAAGTTGATTTTGCATTATTAGGTTATATAAGCGTTGTTTAAGCAAATCAGTGTAACAAACTGAGCAATAATTAACGTTTTATTCATACACTTTCTCTTGCTACTTCAAGGCCTGAATGTTTGATTCATTCCTTATTGTTATTTTACTTTCAAATTGATTATTGGCCTGTGAAAAAAGTTTATTTTGATATTTACCTCAGAAGGCTGCAAATGGAAAAGAGGCATTCAATTTTTATTTACATTTTATTTGATATGCCATTAATATTTTTTAAACATTGTTATTATTATTTGAAACTCAATTTTGCATGTCCCTATAAAGTTATATAAGCCTTGCTTGTTCAATATTCAATGCAAAACTTGTTTGGGTCCCTATGAAAAGGTTAATTTGTTCAACGTTGGCCCGCGGCTTTGTTCAGTTTAAAATTTTGGCCCACTCTGTATTTGAGTTTGACACCCGTGCCCTAAAATAACAATTACATGTTTTCCATTCCATGTGAGTGCAACACTGCTGGTGGTGATTACTTCCTGGTGTAGACACTGATGACTCTCTGTGCCGCGCAGCGTCCGGGAGAGAACGGCTGTGGCCTCGGGCCTGACGGGCTGCATCCGCCTGCTGGACGTCAACAACCGCGTGTTGAGCCTGCAGGAGAGCGGCGGCGACAGTCTGTACGGCAGCGGCGTGGGCGAGTGCGGCAACAACCCCTGCCTGCCCAACCCCTGCAAGAACGGTGCCGCCTGTCAAGTGAAGGAAGCCGAGATGTTCCACTGTCAGTGCAGCAAAGGATTCTGGGGTAGGTTGCGCACACACACACACACACACACACACACACACGCACACACACACATACACACACACACACACACACACACACACACACACGCACACACACACACATTCTAGTATTTGTCACCTTCTTGAGACCTGAGGAAAATGCCTACCTCTTTAGGATCACCCTTTCTAGAGATATAAAGAAGTGTATTGACAACATTAATAATATATACATACTATACGGATATAAAAAAGCTTGTTGTGAAAAATTAGTTTGGATTTCACAAGAAAAACGGCACAATTTCACAATAATTTTTTGTGGCAGTATTATAATAAAATTCCTCATTTTATTCAACGCAAGTCAAATTTTTACAAGAAAAACTGAACGTTTGTGCAATATTATGATAAAAGATGGAGTGTTACTCATTAACAGTCTCAATTTTACAAGAAAACCCCAAAATGTTGGCAATTTTATGACAAGAGTCGTAATTTTCATTGACAAAAGGTCACAATTTTTTAAGAAAAAAATGTAAAATGTTGGCAATATTATCATAATCGGAATTTTACTTAGCAAAATGATGACAAAAGTCATCATTTAACTTAAAAAATGTCACTATTTTACGGGAACGACAAAGAAAAGTGGCAATATTGTGATAAAAGTCAGAATTTTATATTAAAAGTGTCACCATTTTGCATTAAAAAGTAATATTTTACATTAAAAAGTAATAATTTTCAGAGAAAATATTGCAACATTACGGAAACATAAAGAATATGAGAAATTGTTGCCAATTTTATAAGAAAAAAGTGTACAAAAAAGAAAAAGACTGCTTTTATTTTTTTTGTGTTTTTTTGTTTGTAATTGTTTTTAATCTTAATTATTTACTTCAAGTTATTACAGTATGTCTTTATATACATATTTATTTTGTTTTTTTAAATTAATTTGGGACAAAAGGGGCAAATTGCAATTTCTTACACACACTTGTTATTTCATATGTTGACCAGAGGGGGAGCACTTTTAAAACCGACACACAGTCAATTTGAAAAATCCCTCCTTTATTGGGACCACCCTCATTTTGATAGATGTCGCCACCAGGGGTGCAAATGAGATCTGTATTTTTTGTTTTTTGTAATGTGCTTAGCCGCCGTCTTGTTTTATAATATATTGCTGCCTTTGCACCTGTCAATGTTTACTTCTGTATGCACATTAAATCAACAAAAAATCCCGACTTTGGAGCAATGTATACGGACTCTAGTATTTGGCTCTCTATCAGATGCAATGTTATTGGGACCATGATTTATGTCAACACTTGTTCACACCTTCTCATATGGAAGATACTTTTCCTTCTTCATATCTCAAGAAAGGTGGAAACACACGCACACGCACACACACACACACACACACACACACACACACACACACACACACACACACACACACACACACACACACACACACACACACACACACACACACACACACACACAGACACACATGAAATGTCCTGAAATGTATAAAAATACTACATCTCAATCATTTTTCAAACACTCATACTCATAGGGAACGGCCAAAAAGGTTCAACACACAAAAAATACTTTATTTTGTTTTGTTTTGTTCAAAAATGTCAAGCTATGTCAAAAAAAAAATTGATAAAAAATTTCAATGTCAAGCTTGTTACCACGAAAAATGTAGAGATTAGAAAATAAATAAAAATTGGTATTTTATTATCTTTCTTTTCCTTTTTTAAACACTTTCGATTATCTCATAAGAATTTCGTGGCATTTCATAGAAAATTAATCCCTTGTGGATATTTTGTTGTTAATCATTTATTATTTGATTATTTAAGATATTTTATTATGTATTCACTTTGTTTGTTTTTTACTTTTAACCAAATGCTTTTATTTCATTAATTTATTTTGTTATTTTTTCAACACCCAATTTAGTAGGATTTTGTGGAAAAAAAATCTTGGCTAAACTTATTATTTGATACTTTAAGAGATTTTTATTTCTATTAATTTTAAGTTTATTTTATTGAACAGCCCACCTGGTCATAAGAATATTTAAAACAAGAACAGTTAACAGAAATGTTGATTTTCTTATTTTTTTTTAAATAATTTAATTATTTTTATTTTTAACTAGCTTTAACTGATTGATTATTATTATCTTTCTAAACGTTTTTATATTACCTTCATTTTAACGGTTAACTATTACATGTGTATCTGTATTTTTTTATACAAGATATATGCAAAATATCCCAATTTTTTTATGTTCTCACAGGAATTTTCTGGAATTGTGTTGAAAACGAACTCACTACAGTTAGTGGAAATATTAATGCTTTTTATTAATATTATTATTTCATTCATATCTTTAAAATGTCACAATTGTATTTATTTGACATTACAAATTATGTTCTCATAGGAATTTTGGGCAATTGTGTTACTAGAAATATTTTAGAATAAATAAAAGTAATTCAAATTATTATTTTTTTTATTGATATTTTCAAATATATTTAAAACGCTATTATATGACCTAATTTTTTAAACTATTTTTGTTTTTTATACAAGATAAATGCAAATTATCCTCATTTTTGATGTTCTCATCCGTATTTTCTGGAATTGTGTTGAAAACTAATTCACTACAGTTTGTGGAAATATTAATGATTTTAAGATAAGATTATTATTTCATTCATATCTTTAAGATGTCGTAATTGTATTTTATTTTTTTGACATTTCAAATTCCCATATTCTCATAGGAATTTTAGGAAAGTTTTATTTAAAAAAACTACTTATTTGTATTTATATTTTTCAAATATATTTATAACGTATTATTGTATCACCTTTTTTTTAACGGTTTACTATTATTTATTAAAAAAATTATTTTTTAAAGATAAATGCTAAATATTATTTTTATTATATTGTTATTATTACTATATTGTTATTTTTGGGACATGAAAAATGTAGTGGTATTTTGTACAAAATGACCCTTATAAATATTCATTGTAGCAAAAACAAATACGATGATTCCTTTATAAGTATGTTTGGTTATGGAAAAAATAATGTTATTAATACAAACATGTAGTCATGTTTGCTGGCAAATAGTGCTCTAAATGTAGGCTGGTTAAATTTGACAGTAGTTGAGAACTGTGGAGACGTCTGCTGCTTGTTGTGGTCTTTAAAGACGGGGGTCCAACACCGAGGTGGGAGATGAAAGGCTGACGTGTGGACATGTTCAGTAATTGGCCGTTTGGCCCGACCGGGCTTCCTTCTTCTTGTTTGTGTTGGCCTGTAGCGGCCGGCAGCTGACAAGCGTGTCAAGGAGAAGAAGAAGAAGCTATCTGCTCGTGTGTGCACAAACTTTCTGGCCTCGGCCAACTTAATTGTCCAACTCAACTTTTGTGCCTGGCTCCAAGAATGGATTTGGAGAGAGAAAAAAAACTTCATATATCAAGCATAGTTGAAAGATGTTTCATGAGAGCGGAGTGTGCGTCGAGTGTACGCACTTTAACCACCTAATGAGTCACGGAAAGTTACGTCTAAAAAGTAATCATAGTTACTCTATTTTAATATATGTAGTTACTACTTGGTAAAGGAGTAATGTGTTATTTAACAAAAAGAAAACTTCATATATCAGGCATATGCAGTTAAGAGACATTTCATGAGAGCGGAGTGTGTGTCGAGTGTACGCACTTTAACGATCTAATGGGACACGGAAAATTACTTTTAAAAAAGTAATCATAGTTACTATACTTCAATACATGTAGTTTACTACTTGGTAAAGGAGTAATGTGTTCCTTAAAAAAATAACAATTTCATATATTAGGTATATGCAGTTGAGAGATGTTTCATGAGAACAAAGCGCATGAAAGTCCTTCCTCACCGCAGGATTCTCACCTCATCACCCAGCAGCCCTTCAAGCAGAAACTTGCTCCTCCACTACAAGTCCTCCTGCAACGTGACACCATTACCTGCCTGATGTTGTCTTTCACGTCCCTCCAGGTCCCACCTGTGCCGACGTCCATGACCCGTGCCAGCCCGACAGGTGCCACCCGTCCTCCCAGTGCCAGGTGCTGCCTGAGGGAGGCTACAGGTGCGAGTGCCCCATGGGGCGCCAGGGGAAGCACTGCGAGCAAGGTAATCCCACTACAGTTGCGGCCCTTAGGCCAAATGTGACTCACCGGCGTGTTGGATTTGGCCTGCGAGACGTCACAAGTTTAATAAGGAATTAATTTATAAAATATCTGACAGTATATTTGCTGCCATCTTGTGGACATTGTGAGTCATTCAGGTCAACGGCTATAAATTGCACTTTGCAGTAAGCACAGCATTTTTATATATGACCCACTCACGGTCCAAATAAATTCACACAACACAATGCTGTGTGTGTGTGTGTGTGTGTGTGTGTGTGTGTGTGTGTGTGTGTGTGTGTGTGTGTGTGTGTGTGTGTGTGTGTGTGTGTGTGTGTATATGTTTACACTATATATGTTTAGACTGTATATATGTTTAGACTTTTATGTATATATCTATATGTATATAAATGTTATATGTATATATATATTTATATGCATATGTACATATATATTTATATGTATGTGTATATATACAGTGGGGCAAAAAAGTATTTAGTCAGCCACAGATTGCGCAAGTTCTCCCACTTAAAATGATGACAGAGGTCTGTAATTTTCATCATAGGTACACTTCGACTGTGAGAGACAGAATGTGAAAAAAAATCCAGGAATTCACATTGTAGGAATTTTAAAGCATTTATTTGTAAATTTTGGTGGAACAATTGGTCAACCATTCAAAGCTCTCACTGATGGAAGGAGTTTTTGGCTCAAAATCTCACAATACATGGCACCATTCATTCTTTCCTTAACACGGATCAATCGTCCTGTCCCCTTAGCAGAAAAACAGCCCCAAAGCATGATGTTTCCACCCCCATGCTTCACAGTAGGTATGGTGTTCTTGGGATGCAACTCAGTATTCTCCTTCCTCCAAACATGACAAGTTGAGTCTATACCAAAAAGTTATATTTTGGTTTCATCTGACCACATGGCATTCTCCCAATCCTCTGCTGTATCATCCATGTATCCATTTTGGTATAAACTCAACTCGTCGTCATGTTTGGAGGAAGAAGAATACTTAGTTGCATCCCAAGAACACCATAACTACTGTGAAGCATGGGAGTGGAAACATCATGCTTTGGGTCTGTTTTTCTGCTAAGGGGACAGGACAATTGATCCATGTTAAGGAAAGAATGAATGGGGCCATGTATTGTGAGATTTAGAGCCAAAACATCCTTCCATCAGTGAGAGCTTTGAATGGTTGACCAAATACTTATTTTCCACCATAATTTACAAATAAATTCTTTAAAAGTCCTACAATGTGAATTTCTGGATTTTTTCTCCACATTCTGTCTCTCACAGTTGAAGTGTACCTATGATGAAAATTAGAGACCTCTGTCATCATTTTAGGTGTGAGAACTTGCACAATCGGTGGCTGACTAAATACTTTTTTGCCCCACTGTACGTGTGTGTGTGCGTGTGCGTTTGCATGTGCGTGTGTGTGTGTGTGTGTGTGTGTGTGTGTGTGTGTGTGTGTGTGTGTGTGTGTGTGTGTGTGTGTGTGTGTGTGTGTGTGTGTGTGTGTGTGTGTGCGTGTGTGTGTCTGTGTGTGTGTGTGTGTGTGTGTGTGTGTGTGTGTGTGTGTGTGTGTGTGTGTGTGTGTGTGCGTGCGTGTGTGCACTATAAACCTACTGTTGCCGTTTGATCTTCAAGTCGTCCATAGCATTCCTACTCCTACGGATTCTTCATTCATCACTCCAAGCAACGTTTCAATATATATATATATATATATATATATATATATATATATATATATATATATATATATATATATATATATATATATATATATATATATATATATATATATATATATATATATATATATGTGTGTGTGTATGTATATACATGTGTATATATTGTGCTCATAAGTTTACATACCCTGGAAGAATTTATGATTTATTGGCCATTATTCGGATAATATTAATGATAACACAAAACCTTTTCTTCCACTCATGCTCAATGGTTGTGTGAAGTTATTTATTTGCAGACAACTGTGTTAACGCTTTTTAAATCAAAATGACGAAAGAAAGTACCCAAATGACCCTGATCAAAAGTTTACATGCCCCAGTGACTTTGATCTGATAACATGCACAAAAGTTGACACAAACAGGTTTGAATGGCTAATCAAAGTTTCAATTCTCACCTGTGACTGTTTGTAATTAATTCGTGTGTATAAAAGCTCAGTGAGTTTCTGGGCTGACAGACCATTGCATCTTTCATCCAGTGCTGCACAGATGTTTCTGGAGTCTGAGTCATGGGGAAGGCAAAATAACTGTCAAAGGATCTGCATAAAACAGGAAAGGGGTATAAAAAGATATCAGAGGAATTGAGAATGCCAATCAGCAGTGTTCAAACGCTGATTAAGAAGTGGAAAATGAGGGATTCGGGTAGACCAGCAAAGATTTCAGCCACAACTGCCAGGAAAATTGTTTGAGATGCAAAGAAAAATCCACAAATAACTTTAGCTGAAATACAGGATTCTCTGAAAAATTGTGGTGTGGCTCTTTCAAGATGCACAATAAGAAGGCACTTGAAGGAAAATGGGCTGCATGGTCGAGTCGCCAGAAGAAAGCAATTTCTGCGTAAATGTTGCAAAGTATTCCCGCTTACATTTTGCCAAACAGCATAGAGACAAGCCTCAAAACTTCTGGAACAAAGTAATTCGGAGTGATGAGACCAAAATGGAACTTTTTGGCCACAAACATAAACGTTACATTTGGAGAAGAGTCAACAAGGCGTATGATGAAAGGAACACCAATCCTACTGTGAAACACGGAGGTGGATCACTGATGTTTTGGGGATGTGTGAACTACAGAGGCAAAGGAAAGTTGGCCAAAACTAATGGCAAGGTGAATGCAACATGTTATCAGAAGATACTGTAGGAAAATTTGCACTCATCATGGGACGTTTTTGGACATTCCAACATGACAATGATCCAAAACACAAGACCAAGTCCACCTGTGATTGGCTACAGCAGAACAAAGTAAAAAGGTTCTGGAGTGGCCATCTTAATCTCCTGACCTCAATATCGTTGAGCCACTCTGGGGAGATCTCAAACGTGCAGTTCATGCAAGACAGCCCAAGAACTTACAGGAACTGGAGGCTTTTTGCCAAGAAGAATGGGCAGCTTTGCCATCTGAGAAAAATAAAGAACCTTATCCACAACTCTCACAAAGACCTCAAGCTGTCATTGTTGTTAAAGGGGGCAATACACAGTATTAACAATTGGGGTGTGTAAACATTTGATCAGGGTCATTTGGGTATATTCTTGTGTCATTTTTTATTTAAAAAGGGTAAAAACAGTTGTTTGCCAATAAATAGCTTCACACAACCATTAAACATGAGTGGAAGAAAGGTTATAAACACATATGTATGTATGTATATATATATATATATATATATATATATATATATATATATATATATATATATATATATATATATATATATATATATGTGTGTGTGTGTGTGGGTGTGTTTGTGTGCGTGCGTGTGTGTACAAACACAGTTTCCATATGAGTTGGGAAATTGTGTTAGATGTAAATATAAACAGAATACAATGATTTGAAAATCCTTTTCAACCCATTTTCAGTTGAATGCACTGCAAAGACAAGATATTTGATGTTCAAACTCATAAACTTTATTTTTTTTTGCAAATAATAATTAACTTTGAATTAGTAGTTGAGAAAGGACATGTTCACCACTGTGTTTCATCACCTTTTCTTTTAACAACACTCAATAAACGTTTGGGAACTGAGGAAACTAATTGTTGAAGCTTTGAAAGTGGAATTCTTTCCCATTCTTGTTCTATGTAGAGCTTCAGTCGTTCAACAGTCTGGGGTCTCCGCTGTCGTATTTTACGCTTCATAATGCGCCACACATTTTCGATGGGAGACAGGTCTGGACGCCAGGTGGGCTACGAAAGTACCCTCACTCTTTTTTTACGAAGCCACGCTGTTGTAACACTTGACTTGCTGAAATAAGCAGGGGCGTCCTTGATAACGTTACTTGGATGACAACATATGTTGCTCCAAAACCTGTATGGACCTTTCAGCATTAATGGTGCCTTCACAGATGTGTAAGTTACCCATGCCTTGGGCACTAATACACCCCCATACCATCACAGATAATGGCTTTT
Source organism: Nerophis ophidion (assembly GCF_033978795.1). Taxonomy (NCBI): domain Eukaryota; kingdom Metazoa; phylum Chordata; class Actinopteri; order Syngnathiformes; family Syngnathidae; genus Nerophis; species Nerophis ophidion. The sequence continues at coordinate 18,000,217 of NC_084637.1, read as the reverse complement.
GAACTTTGCGCCTATAACGATCCGGATGGTTATTTTCCTCTTTGTTCCAGAGGACACCACATCCTCTGTTTCCAAATATAATTTGAAATGTGGACTCGTCAGACCACAAAATACCTTTCCACTTTGCATCAGTCCATCTTAGGTGAGCTCGGGCACAGCCAAGCCAGCGACGTTTCAGGGTATTGTTGATGAATGGGTTTGGCTTTGCATTGTAGAGTTTTAACTTGCACTTACAGATGTAGCGACCAACTCTAGTTACTGACAGTGGTTGTATGAAGTGTTCCTGAGGCCATGTGGTGATATCCTTTACACACTGATTTAAGGACCGTAGATGGTAAAATCCCTAAATTCCTTGCAATAGCTTGTTGATAAATGTTGTTCTAAAACTGTTCGACAATTTGCTTACAAAGTGGTGACCCTCACCCCATCCTTGTTTGTGAATTACATAGCATTTCATGGAAGCTGCTTTTATACCCAATAATAATAATAATAATATTGGATTAGATTTATATCACGCTTTTCTATTGTTATATACTCAAAGCGCACACAGCGAAGTGGGAACCCATCATTCATTCACACCTGGTGGTGGTAAGCTACATCAGTAGCCACAGCTGCCCTGGTGTAGACTGACGGAAGCGTGGCTGCCAATTTGCGCCTACGGCCCCTCCGACCACCACCAATCATTCATTCATCATTCATTCACCGGTGTGAAAGGCACCGGGGGCAAAGGGTGAAGTGTCCTGCCCATGGACACAACGGCAGCGACTTTGATGTCCATAGGTGGGAAGCAAACCTGCAACCCTCAGGTTTCTGGCACGGCCGCTCTACCCACTACGCCATGCCACCCAATCATGGCACCCACCTGTACCAAATAAGTGTTTGATGAGCATTTCTTAACTTTAGCAGTATTTATTACAACCTTTCCCAACTTCTTTTTGTCACGTGTTGCTGGCATCAAATTCTAAAGTTATATATTATTTCCCCCCCAAAAATTGTTTATCAGTTTGAACATCAAATATGTTGTCTTTGTAGCATATTCAACTATATATGGGTTGAAAATGATTTGTGAATCACTGTATTCCGTTTATATTTGCATCTAACACAATTTCCCAACTCATATGGAAACAGGGTTTGTATATATACATATATGTGGGTGTATATATGTATATACATATATATATATATATATATGTGTGTATATACATATATTTTTGTATATATATGTATATGTATATATGTATATATACATATATGTATGTATATATATGTATTTCAATCAATCAATCAATGTTTACTTATATAGCCCTAAATCACTAGTGTCTCAAAGGGCTGCACAAACCACCACGACATCCTCGGTAGGCCCACATAAGGGCAAGGAAAACTCACACCCAGTGGGACATCGGTGACAATAATGATCCAGTGGGACGTCTGTGACAATAATGACTATGAGAACCTTAGAGAGGAGGAAAGCAATGGATGTCGAGCGGGTCTAACATGATACTGTGAAAGTTCAATCCACAATGGATCCAACACAGTCGCGAGAGTCCAGTCCAAAGCGGATCCAACACAGCAGCGAGAGTCCCGTTCACAGCGGAGCCAGCAGGAAACCATCCCAAGCGGAGGCGGATCAGCAACGCAGAGATGTCCCCAGCCGATACACAGGCAAGCAGTACATGGCCACCGGATCGGACTGGACCCCCTCCACAGGGGAGAGTGGGACATAGAAGAAAAAGAAAAGGAACAGCAGATCAACTGGTCTAAAAAGGGAGTCTATTTAAAGGCTACAGTATACAAATGAGTTTTAAGGTGAGACTTAAATGCTTCTACTGAGGTGGCATCTCGAACTGTTACCGGGAGGGCATTCCAGAGTACTGGAGCCCGAACGGAAAACGCTCTATAGCCCGCAGACTTTTTTTGGGCTTTGGGAATCACTAACAAGCCGGAGTCCTTTGAACGCAGATTTCTTGCCGGGACATATGGTACAATACAATCGGCAAGATAGGATGGAGCTAGACCGTGTAGTATTTTATACGTAAGTAGTAAAACCTTAAAGTCACATCTTAAGTGCACAGGAAGCCAGTGCAGGTGAGCCAGTACAGGCGTAATGTGATCAAACTTTCTTGTTCTTGTCAAAAGTCTAGCAGCCGCATTTTGTACCAACTGTAATCTTTTAATGCTAGACATGGGGAGACCCGAAAATAATACGTTACAGTAGTCGAGGCGAGACGTAACAAACGCATGGATAATGATCTCAGCGTCTTTAGTGGACAGAATGGAGCGAATTTTAGCGATATTACGGAGATGAAAGAAGGCCGTTTTAGTAACGCTTTTAATGTGTGCCTCAAAGGAGAGAGTTGGGTCGAAGATAATACCCAGATTCTTTACCGTGTCGCCTTGTTTAATTGTTTGGTTGTCAAATGTTAGAGTTGTATTATTAAATAGAGTTCGGTGTCTAGCAGGACCGATAATCAGCATTTCCGTTTTTTTGGCGTTGAGTTGCAAAAAGTTAGCGGACATCCATTGTTTAATTTCATTAAGACACGCCTCCAGCTGACTACAATCCGGCGTGTTGGTCAGCTTTAGGGGCATGTAGAGTTGGGTGTCATCAGCATAACAGTGAAAGCTAACACCGTATTTGCGTATGATGTCACCTAGCGGCAGCATGTAGATGCTGAAGAGTGCAGGGCCAAGGACCGAACCCTGGGGAACTCCACACGTTACCTTAACGTAGTCCGAGGTCACATTGTTATGGGAGACACACTGCATCCTATCAGTAAGATAAGAGTTAAACCAAGACAGGGCTAAGTCTGACATACCAATTCGTGTTTTGATACGTTCTAATAAAATATTATGATCGACGGTATCGAAAGCAGCGCTAAGATCGAGGAGCAGCAACATAGATGACGCATCAGAATCCATCGTTAGCAATAGATCATTAGTCATTTTTGCGAGGGCTGTCTCCATCGAGTGATTTGCCCTGAAACCGGATTGAAAGGTTTCACATAGATTGTTAGACGCTAAGTGTTCATTTAACTGCTCCGCAACAATTTTTTCGAGGATTTTTGAAATAAAGGGAAGGTGAGACACCGGTCGGTAGTTTACCATGAGGTCAGGATCGAGGTTAGGTCTTTTAAGAAGAGGATGAATAACCGCTTTTTGGAATGCTAGGGGAACAGTGCCCGAGGAAAGTGATAAGTTTATAATATTTAGCACTGATGGACCTAATAATACAAAGAGCTCCTTGATCAGTTTCCCAGGAAGAGGGTCAAGTAAACATGTTGTTTGTTTTATTCCATTTACACGTTGTAACAATTCCTCTAATGTTATTTCCTCAAAACGAGAGAAACTATTTTGGAGGGCAGTATCCGCCGTATATACAATCGTGTCAGTGTTAATAGAACCCCGTTGTAGCTGGGACGCATTGTCTTTAATCTCCTTTCTAATGACTTCAATTTTCTTACTAAAGAATTGCATAAAGTCATCAGCTGAGTGGGTGGAGCTACTGGAAGGAGTTCCTTGTTGGGTTAGCGATGCTACCGTACTAAACAAAAATTTAGGATCGTTTTTATTACGGTGGATGAGATTTGAGTAAAATTAGCTTTAGCTAAGGTAAGCATGCGTTTATAAGTTATTAAACCATCACTAAATGCTTGATGGTGCACCTCAAGTTTAGTCGTGCGCCATTTGCGTTCCAGCTTTCTGCATAATAATTTCTGAGCTCTAGTTTCTTCTGTAAACCACGGGGTGCGCTTATTTGGAGCCTTTTTTAACTTTAGCGGTGCTATGTTATCAATGGTTTCGCGCAGGGCGTCGTTAAAGTTGTTAGTGAGGTTATCAATAGAGCCCACATACTTTGGGAATGGTGCCATTACCGACGGCAGTAGGTCAGCAAGAGTTGTCGTTGTGGCCGTATTAATGTTGCGGCTGCTATAGCAGTTATTATTATTATTAGTTTGACGAACATGCGTCTGAACCTCGAATTTTATAAGGTAATGATCGGACAATACTTTAGTATACGGGAGTATCGTAACTTTGGAAGCGGTGATACCCCTGACAAGCACTAGGTCTATCGTATTACCGTTGCGATGCGTGGGTTCATTTATTATTTGTGTGAGACCACAGCTATCAATTATAGTCTGGAGCGCTACGCACGGTGGGTCCGATGGGGTATTCATATGGATATTAAAGTCCACCATTATGATTATATTATCGGCGTGTGTCACTAGATCAGCAACGAACTCTGAGAATTCATTGATAAAGTCCGAACAGGGCCCTGGGGGGCGGTAGATAACAGCCAGGTGTAGAGGCAGCGGTGTGACAGACCTCATAGTAAGCACCTCAAACGATTTATATTTATTATTTATGTTAGGACTAAGGTTAAAGTTTTCGTTGTATATTAGTGCGACCCCCCCCACCCCTTTTAAGCGGACGGGCAATATGCGCATGTGTAAAGTTAGGAGGACATGCCTCCATCCATCCATCCATTTTCTACCGCTTATTCCCTTTCGGGGTCGCGGGGGGCGCTGGCGCCTATCTCAGCTACAATCGGGCGGAAGGCGGGGTACACCCTGGACAAGTCGCCACCTCGTCGCAGGGCCAACACGCCTCATTTAGCGCAAAAAACTCGTTTGGTTTAAGCCAGGTTTCACTGAGACCGATGACGTTAAGATTGTTGTCTCTGATGATATCATTAACTAACAACGTTTTGGGAGACAATGATCTTATGTTTAAAAAACCTATATTATAGGTAGTGGGCTGTTTTAGGGAATTTTTGATCAAATTATCCGTAGTAGCAATATTAATAATGTTGTGTTTATTATGCCCAGTGCATTCAGTATAATTACGACCATATCTAGGAATTGATAAGACGGGAATGTTCCGATTGTTTGATTGTTGCTTTGATAAACTGCACGTATCATGGTTAGCCTCCTCAGTAACGGGGATTTTCCGATTGTTTGTTTGTTGCTTTGATAAACTGCACGCATCATAGTTAGCCACCTCAGTAAAACACATGTCCAACTCTGAAACACTCAAAGCAGAAAAAACTTGTTCTAATTTAACTGACTCCTTACCCAGACCAGTAGTCTCGCATCCTTTATTTAAATCCGTCTTCAGGGTGGAGGGAAGTGGTGTTCTGTGGGGATTAGCCTTCTGCTTTGTTTTTAGCCCCGCTCGACATCCGCGTTTCCGATCACACCGCTGGCGTCTGCTCCGTAGACGGCCCCCGCTGCTACTAGACTCCCCTGCTTCACAGGCCGCTGGATGTAGCCGCCGACGTATTCCCATGCTAGTTAGCATGTTTAGCACGCCCGCGTCTATCAGTCCAAAACGGCCCGATATGTCCATATCCAGAAGTGTCTGGCGGTCGTACGTGATCACGGAGTGACCACGATGCGAGCCAGCCATGAAGTCTGCAGAACTGTCCGGCATTTCCGCCAAATGTTCCATCTTTAGCAAGAGCACCGCAGTGTCGCAGCCCGTCCGGGCGCCGCCATCTTGCGACTTTTTCATATATGTATGTATATATACATACATATTTATGTATACATATATGTATGTA
>NC_084637.1:17967157-17992157 GCF_033978795.1 Nerophis ophidion | reverse complement strand
GCCCACATGTCTGGAGTTCTGAGTGACGCCGCCATTAATCAGGCGTTGGTCTGCGGGGTGATGCGATTATTCATCTCATTGATTCCCGCGTTCAAGCGCTAAATCATTCAATTAATCAATCATGAAGAAGGCAGCGTCTGCGCGGCTCAGAACCATTTCAGCTTCTGCTTTGATTCATGCGCTGACCTGTACTGGTTACTGATCCACTTTCAGCTGCCTCTCTGTCAAAGGAAGAAAAACAGTTGCCACTATACTAAATAACTGGCCAGATTGTTTGCTCTACGCAGGATTTTATTTGCAGCGCAGAGTTGATATAACCTGCAAGGTAGTATTTGTAGCGTCTGTAACTTCTAGTCGTATCATCAGTAATATTTAAAGTATGTTGACATTTCAAAGGTCAACTGGAGTTCTCGCTAAACTCTGTGCTGCCAGAGTTAAGACCATTTACAAGTGGTTTTAGCAAACTTTACCGAATAACACTTTGTGGGTGTATGTAGCTCTAATGTTAATGAGCTGTGGAAGCATATTTTTCTTCTTAGTTTTGCCCAAGCACTCAGTGTTAAGAGGTGCTATTACATCTTTAACTGCTAGCATCACATTTATCTGTTACCATCACATATAACTGTTAGGATCACATTTAACTGCTAGCATCTCATTTAACTATTATAATCACATTCAAATGATAGCCTGACATTTAACTGCTAGCATCACATTTAACTGCTAGCATCATATTTAACTGCTAGCATCACATCCAACTGTTAGCATCATATTTAACTGCATATGTGGACAAAAATGTTCATATTTGTGGACAACAATGTTCATATTAATGGACAACAGTGTTCATATTAGTGGACAACAATGTTCATATGTTTCGACAACAATGTTCATATTAATGGACAACAGTGTTCATATTAGTGGACAACAATGTTCATATGTTTCGACAACAATGTTCATATTAGTGGACAACAACGTTCATATTAGTGGACAACAATGTTCATATTAGTGGACAACAATGTTCATAGTAGTGGACAACAATGTTTATATGTGTGGACAACATTGTTCATATGTGTGGACAACAATGTTCATATTAGTGGACAACAATGTTCATATTAGTGGACAACAATGTTCATAGTAGTGGACAACAATGTTTATATGTGTGGACAACATTGTTCATATGTGTGGACAACAATGTTCATATTAGTGGACAACAATGTTCGTATTAGTGGACAACAATGTTCATAGTAGTGGACAACAATGTTTATATGTGTGGACAACATTGTTCATATGTGCGGACAAGAGTGTTCATATTAGTGGACAACATTGTTCATATTAGTGGACGACACGGTTCATATTAGTGGACAACAGTGTTCATATTAGTGGACAACAATGTTCATATGTGTGGACAACAATGTTCATATTAATGGACAACAATGTTCATATGTGTGGACAACAATGTTAATATTAGTGGACAACAATGTTCATATGTGTGGACAACAATGTTCGTTTTAGTGGACAACAATGTTCATATGTGTGGACAACAATGTTCGTTTTAGTGGACAACAATGTTCATATGTGTGGACAACAATGTTCATATGTGTGGACAATAATGTTCGTTTTAGTGGACAACAATGTTCATATGTGTGGACAACAATGTTCATATGTGTGGACAACAATGTTCATATGTGTGGACAATAATGTTCATATGTTTGGACAACAATGTTCATATGTGTGGACAACAATGTTCATATGTGTGGACAACAATGTTTGTTTTAGTGGACAACAATGTTCATATGTGTGGACAACAATGTTCGTTTTAGTGGACAACAATGTTCATATGTGTGGACAATAATGTTCGTTTTAGTGGACAACAATGTTCATATGTGTGGACAACAATGTTCGTTTTAGTGGACAACAATGTTCATATGTGTGGACAACAATGTTCATATGTGTGGACAATAATGTTCGTTTTAGTGGACAACAATGTTCATATGTGTGGACAACAATGTTCATATGTGTGGACAACAATGTTCGTTTTAGTGGACAACAATGTTCATATGTGTGGACAACAATGTTCGTTTTAGTGGACAACAATGTTCATATGTGTGGACAACAATGTTCATATGTGTGGACAATAATGTTCATATGTTTGGACAACAATGTTCATATGTGTGGACAACAATGTTCGTTTTAGTGGACAACAATGTTCATATGTGTGGACAACAATGTTCATATGTGTGGACAACAATGTTCGTTTTAGTGGACAACAATGTTCATATGTGTGGACAATAATGTTCGTTTTAGTGGACAACAATGTTCATATGTGTGGACAACAATGTTCGTTTTAGTGGACAACAATGTTCATATGTGTGGACAACAATGTTCATATGTGTGGACAATAATGTTCGTTTTAGTGGACAACAATGTTCATATGTGTGGACAACAATGTTCATATGTGTGGACAACAATGTTCGTTTTAGTGGACAACAATGTTCATATGTGTGGACAACAATGTTCATATGTGTGGACAACAATGTTCGTTTTAGTGGACAACAATGTTCATATGTGTGGACAACAATGTTCGTTTTAGTGGACAACAATGTTCATATGTGTGGACAACAATGTTCGTTTTAGTGGACAACAATGTTCATATGTGTGGACAACATTATTCATATGTGTGGACAACAACGTTCATATGTGTGGACAAATATGTTCATATTAGTGGACAACAGTGTTCATATTAGTGGACAACAATGTTCATATGTGTGGACAACTGACTTGTCCAACAATGTTCATATGTTTGGACAACAATGTTCATATTAGTGGACAACTGACTTGTCGATATCAACCTTCTTTTATTGGTATCAGCTGATATTTCCCTCACAACTCAAACATAAATATTTTACAGACACAATATAAAGAGTGATATCTGTGATAAGTAGATACTAAGTTAGAACTGCACTGATACTGCTGATATCAAAGTGATATCAATATGGGACAGGACACCTCTGTAGTTTGACAAAGACGTGAACCCAACTTGGTTTCACAATCATCTTCCTGTTGTGTCTGCAGTGGTGGAAACGGGCGGGGCTTACATGCCGTCCTTCAATGGAGACTCCTACTTGGAGCTGAATGGTCTTCATCTCTACGGCCATGATCTACGGTAACATGTCTCCCTGCACCTCGCCTAGCAGCTCTGCTGTCTAACATGTCTCCATGCACCTCGCCTAGCAGCTCTGCTCTCTAACATGTCTCCCTGCACCTCGCCTAGCAGCTCTGCTCTCTAACATGTCTCCCTGCACCTCGTCTAGCAGCTCTGCTCTCTAACATGTCTCCCCGCACCTCGCCTAGCAGCTCTGCTCTCACACTCAACCTTGTTATTGTGGTCTACAGCCAGAAGGTCAGCATGACCTTGGTCCTCATGGCCAACAACTCAGACGGCATCATTTTCTACAACGGACAGAAGTCCGACGGGAAAGGAGACTTCATCTCCTTGTCGCTCAACCGAGGATTCCTGGAGTTCCGCTACGATCTCGGCAAGGGACCTGCCACCATCAGGTGAGTACATGCAAGTACTCTGTGTAGTAGTCACGTACTCTGTGTACACTTTAGAAAAGTCACATACTCTGTGTATACTTTGGAATAGTCACGTACTCTGTGTATACTTTGGAGTAGTCACATACTCTGTGTACACTTTGTAGTAGTCACATACTCTGTGTATACATTAGAGTAGTCACATTCTCTGTGTATACTTTGGAGTAGTCACATACTCTGTGTACACTTTGTAGTAGTCACATACTCTGTGTATACATTAGAGTAGTCACATTCTCTGTGTATACTTTTGAATAGTCACGTACTCTGTGTATACTTTGGAGTAGTCACATACTCTGTGTACACTTTGGAATAGTCACATACTCTGTGTACACTTTGGAGTAGTCACAAACTCTGTACACTTCACATATTCGGTGTACTCTTTGTAGTAGTCACGTACTCTGTGTACACTTTGGAGTAGTCACGTAATCAATGTACATTTTGGAGTAGTCACTTACTCTGTGTACACTTTGGAGTAGTCACATAATCCGTGTACACTTTGGAGTAGTCACATACTCTGTGTATACTTTGGAGTAGTCATGTACTCTGTGTACACTTTGTAGTAGTTACATACTCTGTGTATACATTAGAGTAGTCACATTCTCTATGTACACTTTGGAGTAGTCACGTAATCAATGTACATTTTGGAGTAGTCACTTACTCTGTGTACACTTTGGAGTAGTCACGTAATCCGTGTACACTTTTGAGTAGTCACATACTCTGTGTACACTTTAGAGTAGTCACGTACTCTGTGTACACTTTGTAGTAGTCAAGTACTCTGTGTACACTTTGAAGTAGTCACATACTCTGTGTACATTTTGGAATAGTCACATACTCTGTGTACACTTTGTAATAGTCACATACTCTGTGTACACTTTGGAGTAGTCATGTACTCTGTGTACACTTCACATTCTATGTGTACACTTGGGAGTAGTCACGTACTCTGTGTACACTTTGAAGTAGTCACATACTCTGTGTACACTTTGAAGTAGTCACATACTCTGTGTACACTTTGAAGTAGTCACGTACTTTGTGTACACTTCACATACTATGTGTACACTTTGGAGTAGTCACAATCTCTGTCTATACTTTGTAGTAGTCAGATACTCTATGTATACTTTGGAGTAGTCACATACTATGTGTACACTTTGTAGTAGTTACGTACCCTGTGTAGACTTTGGAGTAGTCACGTACTCTGTGTATACTTTGGAGTAGTCACATACTCTGTGTACACTTTGTAGTAGTCACGTACTCTGTGTACACTTTGGAGTAGTCATGTAATCCGTGTACACTTTGGAATAGTCACATACATATGTAGTATTGGAAGTATCCACATACTCTGTGTACACTTTGTTTACATGTTGTAGTAGTCATGTACTCTGTTTATCCGAGCCTAAGAGTTTTGTTATGTGTTGTTTATTTAGTGATTGTTTTGGTTTATTTAATTTTATTTTATGTTCTTTGACTTTGATTTAACTTGCTGGAATTTGGATTTAAATAAAATGTATTAATTTATTTTCTAAACTGATTATTTTATTAATGTATGCCTTTTTTATCTCGTCCTTGTTCTTACAAAAACATTGTTCAACCTTTTGTTTTATCCAATCCTAACAAATAGTTGTGTTTGTTTCCTTGTTTTATTTTATTTTATTTATTTATTTACTTTTATTTATTTATTTTTATTCGATTTAATTCAATTGAACTAATCTAATCTATTTTTATTTTCATTTTCTTTATTAATGCCTCCTTTATTTGTACTTTCATGTGTACTTGACATCTACTTCCATGTGTACTTGTCATCTACTTCTATGTATACTTGACATCCACTTCTGTGTACTTGACATCTACTTATATGTGTACTTAATATCTATTTCTATGTGTACTTGACATGTACTTCCATGTGTACTTGACATCTACTTTTATGTGTACTTGACATTCACTTCTATGTGTACTTGAGATTTACTTATATGTGTACTTGACATGTACTTCCATGTGTTCTTGACATGTACTTCTATGTGTACTTGACATCTACTTCTATGTGTGCTTGACATGTACTTCCATGTGTTCTTGACATGTACTTCTATGTGTACTTGACATCTACTTCTATGTGTACTTGACATCTACTTCTATGTGTACTTGACATGTACTTCCATGTTTACTTGACATGTGGTGCACAGGAGCAAGGAGGCGCTGCAGCTGCATGTGTGGAACACCATCAACTTGGAGAGATCTAACCGTAAAGGAGAGATGACGGTGAACAAGAAGGATGCCGTGAGAGGAGAGGCCCCGGTAATTGTCATGACGACCACATTCCTGCTTTCATGTTGACAAGCATGCTCAACTTATACTATACTTACTCTACTTACTCTACTTACTTACTATACTCACTCTACTTACTCTACTTACTCTACTTACTTACTGTAGTTACTCTACTTACTCTACTTACACTAGTTACTTACTTACTATACTTGGTGTACTTACTCTACTTACTCTACTATACTTACTTACTCTACTTACTCTACTATACTTACTTACTATGCTTAGTCTACTTACTCTACTTACTGTACTATACTCACTTACTCTACTTACTTATTATTCTTACTCTACTTACAGTACTTACTCTACTTACTTACTATACTTACTGTACTTACTCTACTTACTCTACTTACTCTACCTACTCTACTTACTTACTCTACTTACTCACTATTCTTACTCTACTTAGTCTACTATACTTACTCTATTTACTTTACTTACTTACTCTATTTACCCTACTTAACTTCATGCCTTCATGAACACTGTGATGTGTCTTCATGAACATCATGATGTGCCTTCATGAACACACAATGATGTGCTTTCATGAACAACATGATATGCCTTCATGAACACTGTGATGTGCCTTCATGAACACACTGATGTGCCTTCATGAACACCGTGATGGGCCTTCATGAACACACTGTGATGTGCCTTCATGAACACCGTGATGTGCCTTCATGAAGACACTGTGATGTGCCTTCATTAACACTGTGATATGCCTTCATGAACACATAATCATGTGCCTTCATGAACACACCGTGATGTGCTTTCATGATCACTGTGATGCGTCTTCATGAACACTGTGTTGTGCCTTCATGAACACTGTAATGTGCCTTCATGAACACACCATGATGTGCCTTCATGAACACTGTGATGTGCCTTCATGAACACTGTGATGTGCCTTCATGAACACTGATGTGCCTTCATGAACACACAATGATGTGCTTTCATGAACACACCATGATGTGCTTTCATGATCATTGTGATGTGCCTTCATGAACACGGTGATGTGTCTTCATGAACACACCGTGATGTGCCTTCATGAATACACCATGATGTGCCTTAATGAACACTGTGATTTGCCTTCATGAACACTGTGATCTGCCTTCATGAACACACAATGATGTGCGTTCATGAACACACCATGATGTGCTTTCATGAACACTGTGATGTGTCTTCATAAACACTGTGATGTGCCTTCATGAACACACCGCGATGTGCCTTCATGAACACACCGTGATGTGCCATCATGAACACTGTGATGTGCCATCATGAACACTGTGATGTGCCATCAGGAACACTGTGATGTGCCTTCATGAACACACCGTGATGTGCCTTCATGAACACCATGATGTGCCATCATGAAAACTGTGTTGTGCTCCATGAACACTGTGATGTGCCTTCATGAACACCATGATGTGCCTTCATGAACACACCGTGATGTGCCTTCATGAACACTGTGATGTGCCTTCATGAACACTGTGATGTGCCTTCATGAACACCACGATGTGCTTTCATGAACACACTGTGATGTGCCTTCATGAACACACCGTGATATGCCTTCATGAACACGCCATGATGTGCCTTAATGAACACTGTGATGTGCCTTCATGAACACACCATCATGTGCCTTCATGAACACTGTGTTGTGCCTTCATGAACACTGTGTTGTGCCTTCATGAACACTGTTGTGCCTTCATAAACACTTTGATGTGTCTTCATGAACACCATGATGTGCCTTCATGAACACCATGATGTGCCTTCATGAACACACCGTGATGTGCCTTCATGAACACACCATGATGTGCCTTAATGGACACCGTGATGTGCCTTCATGAACACACCATGATGTGCCTTCATGAACACACCGTGATGTGCCTTTATGAACACACCATGATGTGCCTTAATGAACACCGTGATGTGCCTTCATGAACACACCATGATGTGCCTTCATGAACATTGTGATGTGCCTTCATGAACACTGTGTTGTGCCTTCATGAACACCGTGATGTGCCTTCATGAACACCATGATGTGCCTTCATAAACATACTGTGATGTACCTTTATGTATATATATATGTATATATATATATATGTGTATATATATATATATATACTGTATATATATATTAAGGGATGCCCCCTAGGGGGTTGTTTAGGGCACATCCAACCGGTAAGAGGCCACGTGGAAGACCCAGGACACGTTGGGTAGACTTTATATATATAAATATAATATATATATATATATATATATATATATATATATATTTATATATATATATATATATACATATATATATATATATGCATGGATGATTGATTGATTGAGTGTTGATAATATCAAGGAAAGGCCCTTTGATGAGCACTCTATCCAATGACCTTCTTCTTCTTCTTTTTCTTCTTCTTCTTCTTCTTCTTCTTCTTCTTCTTCTTCATTTTCTTCTTCTTCTTCTTCTTCTTCTTATCTTCTTCTTGCATGGTTTTCTTGTATAAATGCAGTCTTTGTTTCGTCAGTCTGTCATACTAACGCCACACATGCATGCTAGCAACACTGATGGGTTGGAAAGAAGAAAAACATGAGGATTGATGGGCAAATTTTTACACTTTTTAGTAGAATGAATGAGGAACTTTGATTAGCTTTTCTGCGGAATACCCTTTAAAACCATCAGAACAGTCCTGTAATTTAGAGGATCTTTGATCAGTCGGTTTTTTTTGCGGAATTACTTTGAAAACAAAACACAATTTTTTCATATAGAGGATGTTTGACGAATGTTTCTGCTGTAGAACCTTAAATAGCACAACATTCTCGTCATATAGAGGATCTTTGACTAGTGTTTCTGCAGTATTACTTTAAAAACTGCAGAACACTTTTGTTATATAAAGGACCTTTGATTAGTGTTTTTGCAGTGGGACCTTAAAAACGGGAGGTGACTTTTGTCACATAGATGATCTTCGACTAGTGTTTTTGCAGTATTACTTTAAAAACTGCAGAACACATTTGTTACATAAAGGACCTTTGATCAGTGTTTTTGCAGTGGGACCTTAAAAACGGCAGACCACTTTTGTCACATTGATAATCTCTGACAAGTGTTTTAGCAGTAGAACCTTAAAAACAGAAGAACACTTTTTGTAATTTAGAGGATCTTTGATCATTTTTTTGCAGTATTTCTTTAAAAACAGTCATGTCATATAGAGTATCTTTGACTAGTGTTTTTGCAGTAGATTCTTAAAAACTGCCTAATGCTGTTGTCAAATAGAGGATCTTTGATTAGTGTTTTTGCAGTAGATCAATAAACACATCAGAATGCTGCTGTCATACAGATGATCTTTGATTTGAGTGTGTGCAGTAGATCCTTAAAAAATAGAACACTTTTGTCATACAGAGGATCATTGACTAATGCTTTTGCAGTAGATGATTAAAAACCGCAGAATGCTTGTCATATAGAGGATCTTTGATTGGTGTTTTTGCAGTAGATGAATAAAAACTGCAGAATGCTTCCGTCATTTGCCGGATCTTTGATTAGTCTTTCTGCAGTAGATCCTTGACAACAGCAGAACACCTTTGTAATATAGAGGATCTTTGATTGGTCTTTTTAAAGGGAAAGGGGACCATGTTTATTTTGAGGGTAAAATGTGTTTCCTGTGCATGAAAGTTCTTTCTTTGAGGCGATTGTTGACGTCCAATCAAGGAAAAGATGGATTCTCTTTGGGAATATTGTGGGTGATAAAAGCTGAGGATGCTGCCCGAGTCCCTTTAGCAAACGCATGCAGGTTTTGTGTCACCAACTAACTCTTCTTCCTCCTCTCTTCTTGTGCTGTCTGGAAATAAGAAATCACGAAAGGTAATGAAACACCTCGCAGACGTTTCATCACAGCACAACCTCTCACTCCCCTCTTGCAAACACACACACCTTTTCACTGCCAGAAGAAAAGTGGCTTTGGCTACGGCTCGCTCCATCTGATGCGCGGGGGCGGGCGGGAGGGAAGTGACGTGACGGCCATTGTTTGTCACGTTTGTGTTGCAGGTTTAAGTATTACACCACCTCTTTTTGTCCTCAGGAAATATCAACTCCATACTTTACACTCGGAGGTGTCACTCCTAATCTTCCGTTTATTAGAGGATCTTTGACGAGCGCTTCACTGAAGCTCCTTAAACACAGCAGAATGCTCCTGTCACATAGACGATCTTTGACAACTTTCTTTGTAGCAGGTCCTCACACACAGCAAAACGCTCCTGTTGTATAAAGAATCTTGACTAGTTGTCTGCAGTAGATTCTTAAATAGAATATCTTTGGCTTTCACTTCTTGAATATGTCTTAAAAAACAGCAAAGCACTGTTGACATGTCGAGGATCTTTGACTAACGTTTTAGGATTACCATTTTAAAGACAGCAGAGCGCTTCTGTTACATAGAGGATCTTTCACTATCATTTCTGGAGTGGATCCTAAAAGGGCTCCTGTCATTTGAATGATCTTTGACTAGAAATTTAGTATTACGTACATAAAAAAAGCAGAGTGCTCCTGTTTCATAGATGATCTTTGACTAGAGTTTTGGCATTACAAACAAAAATACGGCAGCGTGCTTGTGTCATACAAATGATCTTTGACGAGAGATTTAGCATCGTGTACATAAAAGCAGCAGAGTGCTCCTTTCATATAAATGATCTGTGACAAGTTTTAGCATCACGTACATAAAAACAGCAGAGTGCTCGTGTCATATAAATTATCATTGACAAGAGTTTTAGTATTGTGTAAATAAAAACAGCAGAGTGCTTTTTTCATATAAATGATATATGAGAAGTTTTCGTATTATGTACATGAAAACAGCAGAGTGCGCGTGTCATATAAATGATCTTTGACAAGAGTTTTAGTAATGTGTACATAAAAACAGCAGAGTGCTCCTTTCATATAAATGATCTATGAGAAGTTTAGTATTAAGTACATAAAAACCGCAGAGTGCTCGTGTCATATAAATGATCTTTGACAAGAGTTTTAGTATTGTGTACATAAAAACAGCAGAGTCCTCTTGTCATATAAATGATCTATGGGAAGTTTAGTATTATGTACATAAAAACAGCAGAGTGCTCGTGTCATATAAATTTTCTTTGACAAGAGTTTTATTATTGTATACATAAAAACAGCAGAGTGCTCGTGTCATATAAATGATCTTTGACAAGAGTTTTAGTATCGTGTACATAAAAACAGCAGAGTGCTCCTGTCGTATAAATGATCTTTAACAAGAATTTTAGTATTAAGTACATATAAACAGCAGAGTGCTCCTGTCATATTAATGACAGTTACATAAAACAAGTCCCATAATTGAAGTGAAAGCTTCACATCATCAAGAAGTGAACAAGCGTTGTTGTTGTTGTTGTCCTCAGAACCTCCACGTGGACTTGAACCTGAAGGAGTCTCTCCTAGTGGGCGGAGCTCCTGACTACAGTCGACTCGCCAGAAGCGCGGCACTCACAGAAGGATTCGTGGGAACCATCCAGAAGGTGAAAGTTTGACACTGTAACTGACTTATTGTTTGTCATCGTATGATTTTTTTTATATTCTAATTATTATTATTCATATTTATATTCATATTATTTTTATTCATTTAATTGTATTCATGTTCATATTATTACTATTCATTTTAATGTTATTATTCATATGTATATTCATATTCTTATTCATATTATTGTTCATATATGTATTATTATTTAATTTGTATTATTATTTCATATTATTATTACTCATATTATTATTATTAATTTTATCCATATTATTATTATTAATATTCATTGGATTATTATTCATTGTAATATTATTCATATTAGTATTATTCATATTCTTATTGTTCATATTATTCAGATTCATATTATTCATATTTATATTCCTATTTTTAGTGCACAATAATAATAAAATAATATTATTATATTATTATAATAGTATGCTATTATAACAGTATAATTACAATAATAGTATTGTAATAGTATTATTACAATAGTATTATAATAGTATGTTATTATTATAATATAATATTACTATAATATTATATTATTGTGCACCTAATTTACAAAGCTCATTGTCATCTCTTTCTTTCCTGACATCTTTGTAGTGTTTTTATTTTTTTTCTTGGCTGTGCAGCTCGTCTCCATGACGACGAGCAAAAATAGCCGAGCAGAAGGAAAGCACAAAGGTGTCATTAGTTCTGCTCCACAAACTTTGCTTAATCTCTCTGGAGGACAATCATCATGCTAATGTGTGCTTTGTCCTTCCTGGGACCTCGTCCTTCACTCCTGTCATATAGGGGATCTTTGAGGGTGTTTGCATCAGGTTATAGCACAGTTTTTCTGTCATACAGAGGATGTTTGACTAGTGTTTTTGCATCAAGTTATAGCACAATGTTCCAGTAATATAGAGGATCTTTGACAAGTGTTTTTTCATCAAGTTATAGCACAATGTTTCTGTTATGTAGAGGATCTTTGAGGGGTGTTTGCGTCAGGCCTTTAAAAATAGCACAATGTATCTGCCATATAGAGAATCTTTGACTAATGTTTTTGCATCAAGTTAGAGCACAATGTTTCTGTCATATAGAGAGGATCTTTGACTTGTGTTTTTGCATCAAGTTACAGCACAATGTTCCTTTCATATAGACGATCTTTGATTTGTGTTTTTGCATCAAGTCCTTCAAAATATCACAATGTTCCTGTCATAGAGATGATCTTTGAGGGTGTTGGCATCAAGTTATAGCACAGTGGGGTACTCCGGCTTCTTCCCACTTACAAAGACATGCACCTGGGGATAAGTTGATTGGCAACACTAAATTGGCAACACTAAATTGGCTCTAGTGGGAATGTGAGTGGGAATGTCTTCTGTCTACCTATGTTGGCCCTGCGATGAGATGCACCCCGCCTTCCGCCCGATTGTAGCTGAGATAGGCGCCAGCGCCCCCCGCGACCCAAAAAGGGAATAAGCGGTAGAAAATGGATGGATGGAGGGTTTTTTGTCATATAGAGGATCTTTGACTAGTGTTTTTGCATCAAGTTATAGCAATATGTTTCTGTCATGTAGAGGATCTTTGAGAGGTGTTTGCATCAGGCCTTTAAAAATGGCACAATGTATCTATCATATAGAGAGGATCTTTGACTTGTGTTTTTGCATCAAGTTACAGCACAATGTTCCTTTCATATAGACGATCTTTGATTCGTGTTTTTGCATCAAGTCCTTCAAAATATCACAATGTTCCTATCATATATATGATCTTTGAGGGTGTTGGCATCATGTAATAGCACAGTGTTTTTTGTCATATAAAGGATCTTTGACCAGTGTTTTTGCATCAATTTATAGTACAATGTTCCTGTAATATAGAGGATCTTTGAGGGTGTTTGCATCAAGTTATAACACAATGTTTCTGTCATAGAGGATCTTTGACTAGTGTTTTTGCAACAAGTTATAGCACAATGTTTCTGTCATATAGAGGATCTTTGAGGGGTGTTTGCATCAGGCCTTTAAAAATAGCACAATGTATCTGTCAAATAGAGGATCTTTGACTAGTGTTTTTGCATCAAGTTAGAGCACAATGTCTCTGTCATATAGAGAGGATTTTTGACTTGTGTTTTTGCATCAAGTTACAGCACAATGTTCCTTTCATATAGACGATCTTTGATTCGTGTTTTTGCATCAAGTCCTTCAAAATATCACAATGTTCCTATCATATATATGATCTTTGAGGGTGTTGGCATCAAGTTATAGCACAGTGTTTTTTGTAATATAGAGGAACTTTGACCAGTGTTTTTGCATCAATTTATAGTACAATGTTCCAGTGTTTTTGCATCAATTTATAGTACAATGTTCCTGTAATATAGAGGATCTTTGAGGGTGTTTGCATCAAGTTATAACACAATGTTTCTGTCATAGAGGATCTTTGACTAGTGTTTTTGCAACAAGTTATAGCACAATGTTTCTGTCATATAGAGGATCTTTGAGGGGTGTTTGCATCAGGCCTTTAAAAATAGCACAATGTATCTGTCATATAGAGGATCTTTGACTAGTGTTTTTGCATCTAGTTAGAGCACAATGTTTCTGTCATATAGAGAGGATTTTTGACTTGTGTTTTTGCATCAAGTCACAGCACAATGTTCCTTTCATATAGACGATCTTTGATTCGTGTTTTTGCATCAAGTCCTTCAAAATATCACAATGTTCCTATCATATATATGATCTTTGAGGGTGTTGGCATCAAGTTATAGCACAGTGTTTTTTGTAATATAGAGGATCTTTGACCAGTGTTTTTGCATCAATTTATAGTACAATGTTCCAGTGTTTTTGCATCAATTTATAGTACAATGTTCCTGTAATATAGAGGATCTTTGAGGGTGTTTGCATCAAGTTATAACACAATGGTTCTGTCATAGAGGATCTTTGACTAGTGTTTTTGCAACAAGTTATAGCACAATGTTTCTGTCATATAGAGGATCTTTGAGGGGTGTTTGCATCAGGCCTTTAAAAATAGCACAATGTATCTGTTATATAGAGGATCTTTGACTAGTGTTTTTGCATCTAGTTAGAGCACAATGTTTCTGTCGTATAGAGGATCTTTGACTAGTGTTTTGCATCAAGTTACAGCACATTGTTCTTTTCATATGGATGATCTTTGATTGGTGTTTTTGCATCAAGTCCTTCAAAATAGCACAATGTTCCTGTCATATAGATGATCTTTTATTCGTGTTTTTGCATCAAGTCCTTAAAAATAGCACAATGTTCCTGTCGTATAGATGATCTTTGATGGTGTTTGTATAAAGTTATAGCACAAAGTTTCTGTCATATAGAGGATTTTTGAGAGTGTTTGCATCAAGTTATAACATAAGTTTCCTCTTACATAGAGGATATTTGACTTCGTATTATATTCTGGTGTTTTATTGCAAACATGAATAATTATTCTGTTATTTGGTGTGTTCTGTCATCTTTGTGTTTTTTTCCACAGCTTTCAAAACAAAATGAGTGATGAATGAAAGGTTTAACACAACATGAATCCCATCTTTTCCCCGCCAGATCCTTCTGATGGGCACGCCCATCCTGCGAGAGGAGAACGCCCTGCGCTCCCAGAACCTGCTCATGTTCCAGCAGCACCCGTGCGCCAGGGCACCGTGCCACAACGGCGGGCGCTGCAGCCCGCAGATGGACACGTATGAGTGCGTGTGTCTCAGCGGCTATTCGGGCGGACATTGCCAGAACAGTACGTACAGCATCCTCATGACTGTTCACTGATTGGCTGTGTGAGAGCACATGCGAGGAAGATGGTGGCCATTTTGAATCAAGTTACTATATATATATATGAATATATATCCATCCATCCATTTTCTACCGCTTATTTCCTTTTGGGGTCGCAGGGGGCGCTGGCGCCTATCTCAGCTACAATCGGGCGGAAGGCGGGGTACACCCTGGACAAGTCGCCACCTCATCGCAGTATGAATCTATATATATATATATACATATACATATTTGTATATATACACATTTGTATATATATATATATATATATACATATATATATATTATATATAAATTTATATTTGTATTTATATATGTATATACATATATGTATATTAATATATATGTATGTATACATATAGAGATAAATATGTATATATACATATATGTATATAAATGTATGTATACATATATGTGTATATAGATTTATATATATATACATACATACACACACACATATATATATATCTGAAAGGTGTGCAGTGGTGATAAATCATGCAGTAAAAGTAAAAGCCTCTCCTACAAAAGTGTGCCGTTAACCTTGTCCAACATGGCCGCCTGTCCTCTCTACGCTCATTGCTAAAGTCTCATGGATCCATTAAAACTATCATGCTACATGTTACATGCCTCTTGCTCCATGCTCGTGGATCCATTAAACCATCATGCTACGTGGTTCATTTTACATGCCTCTTGCTACATGCTACGTGCTCATGGATCCACTAAACAATCATGCTACGTGCTCATGGATCCACTAAACAATCATGCTACATGTTGTATGCAAATGGATCTATTAAACCATCACGCTACATGCTCATGGATCCACTCAACAATCATGCTACATGCTACATGCTCATGGATCCACTAAACAATCATGCTACATGCTACATGCTCATGGATCCACT
The DNA here is from genome assembly GCF_033978795.1 of Nerophis ophidion. NCBI lineage: Eukaryota > Metazoa > Chordata > Actinopteri > Syngnathiformes > Syngnathidae > Nerophis > Nerophis ophidion. Next base: position 17,976,098 of record NC_084637.1, on the reverse strand, counting down.
AAAAAATCATGCTACATGCTACATGCTCATGGATCCACTAAACAATCATGCTACATGCTCATGGATCCACTCAACAATCATGCTACATGCAACATGCTCATGGATCCACTAAACAATCATGCTACATGCTACATGCTCATGAATCCACTAAACCATCACGCTACATACTACATGCGACATGCTCATGGATCCACTAAACAATCATGCTACATGCTACATGCTCATGAATCCACTAAACCATCACGCTACATACTACATGCTACATGCTCATGGATCCACTAAACAATCATGCTACTTGCTACATGCTCATGGATCCACTAAACAATCATGCTACATGCTCATGGATCCACTAAACAATCATGCTACTTGCTACATGCTCATGGATCCACTAAACAATCATGCTACATGCTACATGCTCATGGATCCACTAAACAATCATGCTACATGCTTCATGCTCATAGGTCCACTAAACAGTCATGCTATATACTACATGCTACATGCTCATGGATCTACTAAATAATCATGCTACATGCTCATGTATCCACTAAACCCGCGTTCTCAAACATGCGGCCTGTGGGCAAATCAGGGCTACAATACACACACACACTCTACCATCAACCCCCCACACCCCCACCCTCCCTACTTGCGTCGGTTGAGGTGTTGTATATTGTAGCCCGGGAGAGTTTGGGCTGCAAGGTGTTCTGGGTATTTGTTCTCTTGTGTTTGAGTTATGTTATGTTGTGGCTGTTCTCCCAAAATGTGTTTGTAATTCTTGCTTGGTGTGGGTTCAATGTGTGGCGCATATTTGTAACAGTGTTAAAGTCGTTTATTCGGCCACCCTCACTGTGACCTGTATGGCTGTTGAGTACGTAGATCTTGCAGCCACTAACGTTGTTCTGCACATGTCTCGCACAACATTATTTAAAGTTGTCACTTTAGTTGTGTTATGTGCGCAATGACGAGTTGAAGAGCACTAGTTCTCTTTTTAGATGGTACGCTATGTGAAGGTATTCCAAGGGTTAGGTGAGATTTATCAAAAACATTTAAAAAAATAGCAGTCAGTCATAAATACTTAATAAATATATTTATTGGAAAACACTTCAACAAAATATGAATGTAAGTTCATAAACTGTGAAAAGAAATGCAACAATGCAATATTCAGTGTTGACAGCTTGATTTTTTGTGGACATGTTCCATAAATATTGATGTTAAAGATTTCTTTTTTTGTGAAGAAATGTTTAGAATGAAGTTGATGAATTCTGATGGATCTCAATTACAATCCTCAAAGAGGGCACTTTAAGTTGATGATTACTTCTATGTGTAGAAATCTTAATTTATAGTTGAATCACTTGTTAATTTTCAACAAGTTTTTTAGTTATTTTTTATATCTTTTTTTCCAAATAGTTCAAGAAAGACCACTACAAATGAGCAATATTTTGCACTGCTATACAATTTAATAAATCAGAAACTGATGACATAGTGTTGTATCTTACTTCTTTATCTCTTTTTTCCAACCAAAATGCTTTTCTCTGATTAGGGGGTACTTGAATTAAAAAAATGTTCACATCACTGAAAAATGGTTGAGAATTTTAGGAGTCTCCAGGAAAAATCATGAGGGTTGGCGGGAAAGCCATTCATAGAAGGTGAATTCATTAAAAAGTGCATGTTAGATTTTTTAAGAAATCTTTTCTTGCGGCCCTGCATCACCCAGTTTCTGCATCCAGTGTCCCCCAGGTAAATTGAGTTTGAGACCCCTGCACTAAACCATTGTCCTCTTCCTCCGCCAGCCATTTACGAGAAGTCTGCCGGCACGGAGACGGAGGCCATCGCCTTTGACGGCCGCACCTTCATCGAGTACCACAACGCCGTCACCAGGAGGTAAGACAGAGGCCCCTCCCACTCCAGACAAACTCCTCCTTCTTTAGTAATCTGTGATGACATCATCAGGGAGCGGGCTAATCGTCCTTGCTGAAGCGCAGTGGTGTCCAAAGTGCGGCCCGGGGCCTCTTTGGCATTCCAATATTACCATGCTAGCTTTATTGGGGGCTAATTTGGCTAGTATACATTTGAGCGTCAACTATTGTGTTGCTTGACAATTGCTACATGTTAGCATGCTAATGTTAGCAAGCTAGCTTTTTCAGCTCATTTTGTAGGTTTTCACCAGGGTCGTGTTTTGATTCTCAATGCATGCTAACATTACCATGCTAGCATTTTTAACTCGTGTTTCAGGTATGCATCAGAGTCAGAGATGTTGGTGCTAACGTGCTATCATTTTGAAGCTGATTTAACACTTCAGTATCACATATTTTAATATTCTACTATTACATTAATCATCCTATTGTAAGCATAGTACTGTTATCATGTTAGCTTTTTTGAGCTAATTTAAGACCTGTTTCATATATTTTAAAATTCTACTATTTTTGTAATCATCCTATTGTTAGCATAGTACTTTTAGCATGTTAGCTTTTTTGAGCTAATTTAAGACCTCAGTGTCATATATTTTAAAATTCTACTATTATTGTAATCATTCTAATGTTAGCATCTATTTTTTAACATGTGAGCTTTTTTGAGCTAATTTAAGACCTCAGTTTCATATATTTTAATATTCTACTATTTTACTAATCATCCTATTGTTAGCATGTTAGCTTTTTTTGTGCTAATTTAAGACCCCAGTGTCATATATTTTACTATTCTACTATTTTAGTTATCATCCTATTGTTAGCATAGTACTGTTAGCCTGTCAGCTATTTTGAGCTAATTTAAGAGCTCAGTGTCATATATTTTAATATTCTACTATTTTAGTTATCATCCTATTTTTAGCATAGTACTGTTAGCCTGTTAGCTTTTATGAGCTAATTTAAGACCCCAGTGTCATATATTTTACTATTCTACTTTTGTAAACATCCTATTGTTAGCATAGTACTGCTAACATGTTAGCTTTTTTGAGATAATTTAAGACCTCAGTGTCATATTTTTTAATCTACTATTATGGTAATCATCCTAATGTTAGCATATAATGTTAGCATGTTACCCTTTTTTTATCTTATTTAGGACCTCAGTGTCATTTATTTTACTATTATACTATTACTGTTATCATCCTATTGTTAGCACAATACTGTTTGCATGTTACCTTTTTTGAGCTAATTTAAGACCTCAGTGTCATGTATTTCAATATTTTACTGTTACTGTAATCATCCTATTCTGAGCATAGCACTGTTAGCATGTTAGCTTTTTTTGAGCTAATTTACAACTTCAGTATCATATATTTTAATATTCTACTATTTTAGTATTAATCCTATTGTTAGCATAATACTGTCAGCATGTTAGCTTTTTTTGAGCTACGGTAATTTAGGAGCTCAGTGTAATATATTTTAATATTATGCTATTTTTGTAATCTCTCTATTGTTAGCATAATACTGTTAGCATGTTAGCTTTTTTGAGCTAATTTAAGACCTCGGTGTCATGTATTTCAATATTTTACTGTTACTGTAATCATCCTATTCTGAGTATAGCACTGTTAGCATGTTAGCTTTTTTTGAGCTAATTTACGACCTCAGTATCATATATTTTAATATTATACTATTTTTGTAATCTTTCTTTTGTTAGCATAATACTGTCAGCATGTTCGCTTTTTTGAGCTAATTTAAGACCTCAGTGTCATATATTTTAATGTTATATTATTTTTGTAATCTTTCTATTGTTAGCATAGTACTGTTAGCATGTTAGCTTTTATGACCTAATTTAAGACCTCAGTGTCATATATTTTATTATTCTACTATTACTGAATTCATGCTATTGTTAGCCTCGTACTGTTAGCATGTTAGCTTTTTCGAGCTAAATTACGAAATATAACCCTTAATTTCAAATATATTGGTATTCCTCTAATGTAAACTCAAAGTATACTATTGTTAGCATAGCACTGTTAGCATACTAGCTTTTTTAACCTAATTTACGAAATATACCCCTAAACCCCTTACACGCCCTTTTATGAATTCTACTTGCTATAAAAAAGTATATTTTACAGGATTTTTTTTAATATGAATTCTACTAGCTATAAAAGTATTTTGGGTGTTTATGAATTGTGTAAAAGCAGAAGCTCCCACCAAGTAGTCCAAAATGTCTGTGTCCATGTGTGTTGTTTATGTTGTGTCTAGGTGTGTTGTGTCTGTTTGTGTTGTTTGTATGTCTTACGTGTTGTCTTCCTTCTGCACACAAGCCAACTGACCAATGAGATTCCAGAGTAAGTAGACCACAGTTGTCAATCAAACACAACTAACTCTTTTCCCTGATAAGCCACACACAAGCAGACAACAATCATCCTAACAGTCAATCATCCATCAAGTCCATGTTTGGGGTGTCCGGAACGATACTGATATCGCTGCGAAATCAGCAAGTATTAGATGATATCGGCGTGTATTTAAAATGTCCCTTGCTTAGCACACAAACTATATATATATATATATATATATATATATGTATATATATATATATATATATATATATATATATATATATATATATATATATACAGGGACAAGCGGTAGGAAATGGATGGATGTGTATACATATATATATATATATATATACATATATATATATATATATATATATATATATATATATATATATATATATATATATATATATATATATATACATACACATCCATCCATTTTCTACCGCTTGTCCCTTTTGGGGTGGCGGGGGGTCGCTGGAGCTTATCTCAGCTACATATATATATATATATATGTATTTTTTAATTTTTTTTAATTTGTTTTTTGTTCCTTTGTATATTTATTTTACAGCAATCTACTTTTCAGAACCTTTCCATGCAACCATTATTGTATAATAATAAAATTGTCATTGTATTTAGCACTTTTAAAATACATTTGAAAGATTTTCTTTAATCACAATTGTTCTCAATTTTATTTTTTAATTAAAAAAAATATCTTTACAGATAAAATTAAAGAGGAGCACAAAAAAGTCAATTTAGATCTGAATCTTGATTCTTATTCAATCCGATTCTAAATTCATTTTAATTTTTCCAAAAATCGATTTAAACTAAAAAAAAAAAAAAAATATATATATATATATATATATATATATATATATATATATATATATATCTATATATATTTTTTTTATTTTTTATTCAAATGACTTAACCGTTTTTTTTTTTAATTATTTTAAGCCCGACCTGATTTGACACCAAATGATATTTTCATCCCTTCTGAATCGACTGGTCACCCCATAATCGAATAGTTAAGTGCCTGTAGATTCAGTAACAAACGTGTCCTCATCATTCAACCGACCATGTCACGAATGAACATGGTCACTCTGCGTCACCCCAAAAAATGTAAAACACCACTCCACTTCAACTTAGAGACAGCATAAGTCCATTCCAGAAGGTTAATAATACATTTGTTTGTGTTTTTTTTAACTGTTCGACTCATTTCACTTGATCAAACCTTGTCTAACACTACTCAGTAACACAAGTATGGATGATTCCTGCTGATATTGTGTTGGATCAATACTCATGGCTCCGGTATCGGATGTGACACCCCGAGTCCATGTCCATGACGTTATGTGCCGCAGTGGGAAGAAGCATGAAAGTGCATGGTCAATATTTGAGACTGTGTAACATTGTTTTGCATGTGTCATAAACAAACAAGAAAATATGAGTTATTCATTACTCCTTAGCCCGGGTTTACATTAGGCATTTTACTTATCTTTATTCTGGCAAAGCTCAACCAGGAAATTTCAGTAGAAAAAACGTGCAATGCTAACCATTAGCATGCTAGCCAAACAGCGTCAAGTAACAAAATATACAGCTGATAATGTTATACTGCAAAATTAGTAAAAAAACAAGCAAAATGAGACATCATGTTAATGTTAGCATGCTAATAGTTAGCAGTAATGCAATAACTCTGGGGTTTACATCTGTGAAATTAGCTGGAAAAGTTAGCATCCTAAAATTAGCATGCTAGCCAGACAGCGTCAAGTAACAAAATATACAGCGATTAGGTCTATACTGCAAAATAAGCAAAACCAAACATCATGTTATTGTTAGCATGCTAACAGTTAACATTTACACGGTAACTCCGAGGTGTACATCTGTGAAATTAGCTGGACTCTACTCTTACGGCGCAGGTATCATCACAATTTTTTTTTGCACTGAATTTTTTTTACTTTGAATTTGTATTTACAACATTTTTCTGCACTGTTTTTATTCTGTATTTGTATGCACTCTTTTTTTCTGCACTGTTTCTTTTTTTGCACTGAATTTTTCTGCACTGTTTTTTTAAACACTTAATTTTCCTGCACAAAATCTTTTCGTATTAAATTTTTTGGCACTGATTTTATAACACTGCATTTTTATACACATTTGTTTTGCACTACATTTTTCCATACTGATTATTTTACACTGATTTTTTTTTTTACACTGAATTTTTATTCACTGAATATTTCTGCACTGATTTTTTTTTTTTTTACCCTGATTTTTTTTTTGCATGGAATTTTTCTTTACTGTCTATTTTACACTGATTTTTTTACACAAAATTTATATACCCAATTTTTTGTTTTTTTTGCTTTGAATTTTTCTGCTCTAACTTTTTTTTTATTATGAATCTGTACACACTTAAACTTTATACACTGATTTTTTTTTTGCGCTGAATTTTTCTGCACTGTTTTTTTTCTGCACAACATTTGTTTGCTCTGAATTTTTGGGCACCAAATTTGTTTTGCACTGATTTAATAACACTTAATCTTTATACACACATTTTTTTGCACTAAATTGTTCTATATTGATTATTTTACACTGATTTTTTTTACACAAAATTTTGTACACAAGTATTTTCTGCAGTGATTTATTTCATTTTTGTAGTGAATTTGTTTGCACTTTCTTTGCACTGATTTTTAAACACAATTTTTTTTTGCACCTAATTTTTTACACAGATTTTTTTCTGCTCGGAATTTTTTTTCCACTGGATTTTTATTCTCTTATTTTTTTGTGCTAAATTTTTCTATATTGATTATTTTACACTGATTTTTTACACAACATTTTGTACACAAGTATTTCCTGCAGTGATTTTTTTAAATTTTTGTAGTGAATTTTTTTGCACTTTCATTGCCTTGATTTTTTATTCACAATTTTCTTTTTTTTTTGCACCTAATTTTTCACGCAGATTTTTTTCTGCTCGGAATTTTTTTTGAACTGGATTTTTATTTTCTAATTTTTTTGTGCTAAATTTATCTGCACAGATTTTTTTTAACTCATTTCTTTTCAAATGATTTTTTTTTACACTGACTTTTTCTGCAATTAACTTTTATTACACTGAACTATTGTGCACTGATTTTCTTACACATTTGTATGCACTGAATACATATTTTGCACAATGTTATTCAACACAATTGTCAGCATAATTTGATGAAAAAAAATAATATCACACAATTCAAACACAAAAAATTCAGTGTCAAAAAAGCTTCTGTAATGAAACAAACTTCTTATTGAAGTAAATGAAAATATAATACGAAATATATAGTAAGTGACTCAATAGTGGGTCTTGATGCTGTTTAAACATGTTTTAGTTGTGCTGGCCTGATCTGATATTGGTAAAAAAAAACTAAACAAGTATCAAACAATATCAGCTTGAATGTAAAATGTGTGATATCATGTGCGATACAAGCAGTTCCGCAGCGTGTTTATTTGTGTGTGATGTCATGTGTGATACAAGCAGTTCCGCCGCGTCTTTACTTTTGTGTGATATAATTTGCGATACAAGCAGAACCGCAGCGTTTTGACTTGTGTGTGATATCCTGTGCGATACAAACAGTCTTGCAGAGTGTTTACTTGTGTGATATCATGTGCAATACAAGCAGTCCTGCAGAGTGTTTACTTGTGTGCGATATCATGTGCGATACAAACAGTTCAGCAGTGTTTACTTGTGTGCGATATCATGTGTGATACAAGCAGAATGTTTACTTGTGTGTGATATCATGTGCGATACAAGCAGAATGTTTACTTGTGTGTGATGTTGTGTGCGATACAAACAGTCCTACAGTGTTTACTTTTGTGTGTTCTACCATGTGCGATACAAGCAGAATGTTTACTTATGTGTGATATCATGTGCGCTACAAGCATAGTGTTTGTGTGTTGTATCAGATGCAATACAAGCAGTCCTGCAGCGTGTTTACTTGTGTATGATATCAGGTGCAAATCAAGGAAGAGTGTTTACTTGTGTGCGATGCAAGCAGAGTGTTTACTTGTGTGTGATATCATGTGCGATACAAGCAGAATGTTTACTTATGTGTGATATCATGTGCGCTACAAGCATAGTGTTTGTGTGTGGTATCATATTCGATACAAGCAGTCCTGCAGCGTGTTTACTTGTGTGTGATATCATGTGCAATACAAGGCAGAGTGTTTACTTGTGTGCGATGCAAGCAGAGTGTTTACTTGTGTGTGATATCATGTACGATACAAGCAGAGTGTCGACTTGTGTGTGATATCATGTGCGATATAAGCAGAGTGTTTACTTGTGTGTGATATCATGTGCGATACAAATATAGTGTTTACTTGTGTGTGATATCGTGTGCGATACAAGCAGTTCTGCAGTGTGTTTACTTGTGTGTGATTTCTTGTGTGATACAAGCAGAGTGTTTACTTGTGTGTGATATCATGTGCGATACAAACAGTGTTTACTTGTGTGTGATATCATGTGCGATACAAGCACAGTGTTTACTTGTGTGTGATATCATGTGCGATACAAACAGTCCTGCAGTGTGTTTACTTGTGTGTGATTTCATGTGCGATACAAGCAGAGTGTTTACTTGTGTGTGATATCATGTGCGATACAAACAGAGTGATTACTTGTGTGTGGTATCATGTGCGATACAAGCAGAGTGTTCTGAACATCTAAATGTCCTCCAATAAAGACACTAT
>NC_084637.1:17927157-17962157 GCF_033978795.1 Nerophis ophidion | reverse complement strand
CTCCTTGGTCTTTGACGGATTGAGCTGCAAGAGGTTCCTGTGGCACAAGACAGCAAAGTCCCTCACCAGGTCGGAATCTCCTCCTCTCTGCCGTCCCCGATGCACCCGACGATGGCTGTGTCATTCGCGTACTTCTGAATGTGACACAGCTGAGTTATAGCAGAAGTCAACAGTGTACAGGGTGAAGAGAAGAGGTGCACCGGTGCTGCTGATCCCAGTGTCAGACGTGTTGTTCTTCAGTCTGACGTACTGTGGCCTATCGGTGAGGTAGTTTGAAATCCAGGCAACCAGGCAGGGGTCCACTCGCATTCTGTTCAGCTTGTCTTGGAGAAGGTGGGGCTGGATAGTATTAAAGGCACTCGAGAAGTCCAGGAACAGGATCCTCCCTGTGCCATTTCCCTTATCCAGGTGTGAGTGGGCTCGGTGCAGCAGGTAAAGGATAGCCTCCTCTACACCAACGCCTGCATGGTACGCAAACTGTAGGTTGTCCTGGGCATGTTGCACCTGTGGTCTGAGGAGGCTGAGGAAGAGCCGCTCCATTGTCTTCATTATATGAGAAGTGAGCGCCACTGGTCTGTAGTCGTTCAGCTCTCTAGGGCAGTTATTTTTGGAACTGGAATGATGCACAACGTCTTCCAGTGGGTGGGCACTCTCCCCAGCTGCAGGCTGAGGTTGAAGAGCCGCCAGAGTGGTTTACCCAGAGGTGGGGCACGATGGTGAGCGCCTTGTGGCCAGGCCTGTCCCCATGAGACCCATCCAGGCACAGCCCGAAGAGGCAACGTGGGTCCCCTCTCCAATGTGCTCACCACTCACGAGAGGGACCATAGAGTGAGCTGGGCGGAAGCCAAAGGCAGGGCACTTGGTGGTCCGATCCTTGGCTACAAAAGCTAGCTCTTGGGACGTGGAACGTCACCTCGCTGGGAGGGAAGGAGCCTGACCTAGTGCGCGAGGTGGAGAAGTTCCGGCTGGATATAGTCGGATTCACTTTGACGTACAGGAAGGGCTCTGGAACCAGTTCTTTCGAGAGGGGGTGGACTCTCTTCCACACTGGCATTGCACACAGTGAGAGGCGATGGGCCGGGGTGGCAATTGTTGTTTCCCCCCGGCTCAAAGCCTGCACATTGGAGTTCAACCCAGTGGAAGAGAGGGTAGCTTCCCTCCGCCTTCGGGTGGGGGGACAGGTCCTGACTGTTGTTTGTGGTTACGCACCAAACAGCAGTTCAGATTACCCACCCTTTTTGGATACACTCGAGGGATACTTGAAAATGCTCCCCCGGGTGATTCCCTTGTTCTACCGGGGGACTTCAACGCTCATGTTGGCAACGACAGTGAAACATGGAGAGACGTGATTGGGAGGGATGGCCGCCCGGATCTGAACCCGAAAGATGTTTTCTTATTGGACTTTTGTGCTCGTCACAGATTGTCTATAACAAACACCATGTTCAAACATAAGGGTGTCCATATGTGCACTTGGCACCAGGACACCCTAGGACGCAGTTCCATGATCGACTTTGTAGTTGTGTCATCTGATTTGCGACCTCATGTTTTGGACACTCGGGTGAAGAGACGGGCGCAGCATTGTACCAATCTCCACCTGGTGATGGGTTGGCTGCAATGGTTGGGGAGGATGCCGGACAAACCTGGCAGTCCCAAACGCATTGTGAGGGTCTGCTGGGAACGTCTAGCAGTCTCCTGTCAGAGAGGGTTTCAAATTCCCACCTCCAAAATAACTTTGAACATTGTTAGAGGGAGGTGCTGGACTTTGAGTCCGAGTGGACCATGTCCCGCACCTCTATTGTCGAAGCGGCTGATTGGAGCTGTGGTCGCAAGGTAGTTGGTGCCTGTCGTGGCGGTAATCCTAGAACCCGCTGGTGGACACAAACGGTGAGGGATGCCGTCAAGCTAAAGAAAGAGTTCTAGGGGGTTCTTTGGGCTCATAGGACTTCGGAGGCAGGGGACAGGTACGGACAGGCCAAGCGAAGTGCGGCTTCAACGGGCACGGAAGTAAAAACTCGGACATGTATTACTGTAGTTAATAAGTGTTTTAGTGTAGTTAATCCTTGTATTAGTGTAGTTAATACATGTATTAGTTTAGTTATTCCATGTATTAGTGTAGTTAAGCCATGTATTACTGTAATTATTACATGTATTAGTGTAGTTAATCCATGTATTAGTGTAGTTAATACATGTATTAGTGTAATTAATCCATGTGTTAGCGTAGTTAATTCATGTATTGGTGTAGTTACAGCTCTGTTTCTTCTACCCGCAGTGAGAAAGCTCTGCTGGTGAACAAGTTTGAGCTGAGCGTGCGCACGGAGGCGACACACGGCCTGCTGCTGTGGAGCGGCAAGGCGGTGGAGCGCTCCGACTACCTGGCGCTGGCCATCGTGGACGGCCGCGTGCAGATGACCTACGACCTGGGCTCCAAGCCGGTGGTGCTGCGCTCCTCGCTGCGCGTGGACAACAACCGCTGGACGCGCATCAAAGCCAGCAGGTGACGCCATCTTCAGTCTCACTTTCAGACTCAGCACTTTAGCCTAGAAGATTCCATGAAGTGCATCGATCCCAATTTAAGAAGCAATAGATGGCAACATTTGAAATTGACTTTTCATGAATCATTTTTTTAAAGTGTTGATGTAGTTTAAGAATATAGCACCTCACTGGTTGCCTCTGAGACTAGATCCATTTTGTATTGGAAATGTTCTAACCAAGTGGTCAAACAAAATCGTCTTTCTTACTGTAAGAGTTTGTTTGTGGTGAACGCCAAGAGACGGATTCAGGCATTGAACACAAAAACATGGTTTTAATATAAAATACTAGAATTAAAACAAACAAAGGGTAAAAACAAAAAGTGCGCACGTGGGCGGATAACAAACTAAGGGAGCTAGCATGGGAGCTAGAGAAATAACAAAGTACCTTAACATGGAAGCTAGCAAAAAACAAAAAGGGTCTAGCGTGGAAGCTAGCAGATAGCGAGCAGGAAAACAGAAGTCGTAACGTGTAGTACAAAACAAACTGGAAACAGGGAACAAAGAACAGTAAGCTACAAACATCTAACGGATATAGCTTACCACTACGCTCCAAATACAAGACACGCCACGGCACGACAGGAACGACAAGAGCGACATCGACAAGACAATACAATAGTCCAGCACTGACTGGAAGACAAAGCAGGTACAAATAGGAGCAGGCTGATTGACGTCAGGTGTGGCCAGGTGCCAATCAGCTTTTTGGGATTTGAACCTAGGTCGATTTTTAGAGGGAAGCCCAGGCAACTCTTAATACATGAGTCCCCGGGTGTTGTGGGTGTCTTTGGGTACGACCGATGTGTAAACAACAAAACAATGTCCTCCACAGAGCACTACGGGACGGATCGCTACAGGTGGGAAACGAGGCCGCTGTGACGGGATCATCGCCTCTCGCCGCCACGCAGCTGGACACTGATGGAGCTTTGTGGTTAGGTGAGTACACACGCTCACATATATATATATATATATATATATATATATTATATATATATATATATATATATATATATATATATATATACATACATACATATATATATATATATATATATATATATATATATATATATATATATATATGTATATATATATATATATATATACATATATACATATATATATATACTCTAAAGTACCTGCTCCTGAAAATCGATTTTTTTTTAAAAAAACACCTTCCAAGATCTTTTGTATTTTCCAACGACTGCAAACACTTTCAGGCTATCGCTCTGCAATTCAAAGAGTTTGAATCCCACCATACGCGTTTTAAATATTCTCCAGGAGCTTTTCTATTTCTTCACAAATGCAGATACTCTTTAAATCCTCAAAACTTTGAGGCGGTCGCTTGGCAACTCAAAGCACCAGTTCCTGCCATTGATTTTTTTATTTTATTTTAAAGATCATGTTTCCAAACCTTTTGTATTTTCTGACCGCAAACACTCTACACGTTGAGGCTGTGGCTTAGCAACTCAAAAGTACAAGCCCTTTCCGGGGATTTTGAAAGAACATCTTTCAAGATTTTTTGTATCTTCTAACGAGGGCAAACACTCAACACTTTGAGGCGATTGCTTGGCAATTCTGAGGGTTCGGCTCCCACGTACATTTCAATATTCTCCAAGGTCTTTAATTTTGTCACAAGTGCAGACACTCTTTATATCCTCAACACTTTGAGGCTGTCCGTCGCCAATTAAAAGGTTTGTCTTTCCAACCATAGATTTTTTTTAAAGAATAATCTCCCCCATTTTTTTAAAATGTTGTCCCAAGTGCAGATGCTCTCCAGATCCCGAACACTTTGAGTCTGTAACTCGGCAACTCAAAAGTACCAGCTCCTACCATAATTTTCTTTTTAAAAGAACATGTTCTGAAATATTTAGTATTTTCTGACCGCAAACACTGTACACTTTGAGGCTGTCACTCAGCAACTCAAACATTGCAGCTCCTGCCGTGGATTTTGAAAGAATATCTTGCAAGATGTTTTGTATTTTTAACGAGGACAAACATTCTACACTTTGAGGCTGTCCCTCGCCAATTTACAGGTTTGTCTTTCCCACCGTTGATATTTTTAAAGAATATTCTCCCCCCCCAAAATAAAAATAAAATTGGTCCTGAATGCAGATGCTCTCCAAATCCTCACAAAGACTCAATTTTGAGTCTGTCGCCTGGCAACTCAAAAGTACCTGCTCCTGCCATCGATTTATTTTATTTTTTTAAACAACTTCCAATATCTTTTGTATTTTTTAATGAGGGCAAACACTCTACACTTTGAGGCTGTCGGTCGGCAAATAAAAAGTACCAGCTCCTACCATAGATTTTTTTAAAGAACATGTTGTAAAATATTTTGAATTTTCTGACCGCAAACACACTACACTTTGAGGCTGTCACCCACCAACTCAACATCGCAGCTCCCGCCGTAGATTTTGAAAATATATCTTGCGAGATGTTTTGTAGTTTTTGATGAGAGCAAACACTCAACAATTAGAGGCTATTACCTGGCAACTCAAAGGGTTCAGCTCCCACAATACAAATATAGATTTACATTTCAATATTCTCCACCATCTTTCATTCCGTCACAAGTGCAGACATTCTCTATTTCCTCAACACTTTGAGGCTGTCCCTCACGAATTTAAAAGTTTTTCTTTCCTACCGTAGAGTTTTTAAAAGAATAATCTACCCCCAATTTTAAAACATTTTTGGCCCAAGTGTAGATGCTCTCCAGATCATCAACATTTTAAGTCTGTCACTTGGCAACTCTTGAGTACCTGTTCCTGCCATTGATTTTTTTTTTAAAGAGCAACTTTCAAAATATTTTGTATGTTCTAACACGGGCAAACACTCAACACTTTGAGGCTTTTGCTCGGCAATTCAAAGGGTTCAGCTCTCACAATACATATATATATATATATATATATATATATATATATATATATATATATATATATATATACATTTAAATATCCTCCAAGATCTTTCATTTTGTCACAAGTGCAGACACTCTCTATATCCTCAACACTTCGAGGCTGTCCCTCACCAATTTAAAGGTTTGTCTTTCCTACTATAGATTTTTTTAAATAATATTCTCCCCCCAAATTATTTTGAAATTTTGTCCCAAGTGCAGATCCTCTCCAAATCCTCACAAAGACTCACTTTTGAGTCTGTCGCCTGTCAACTCAAAAGTACGTGCTCCTGCCATCGATTTTTTTTTTTTTTAAACAACTTCCAATATCTTTTGTATTTTCTAATGAGGGCAAACATTCTACACTTTGAGGCTGTCGTTCCGCAACTCAAAAGTACCAGCTCCTACCATAATTTTTTTTTAAAGAACATGTTCTAAAAAATATATATATTTTCTGACTGCAAACACACTGCACTTTGAGGCCATCACTCAGCAACTCAAACGTCGCAGCTCCCGTCGTGGATTTTGAAAAAATATCTTGCGAGATGTGTTGTATTTTTTAACGAGGGGAAACCGTCCACACTTTGAGGCTGTCGCTTGGCAACTCAAAAGTCTGCACTCTCGCCATGTTTTGTTTTTCTTAAAAGACTTGTCCAGGGTGTACCCTGCCTTCCGCCCGATTGTAGCTGAGATAGGCGCCAGCGCCCCCCGCGACCCCGAAAGGGAATAAGCGGTAGAAAATGGATGGATGGATGGATCATGTTCCAATACGTTTTGTCACAAATGCGAGGTCATGTCCTGCCTTGCCCAAGGGCACAACGGTCGTGATCGGGATGAACTAACCAGGCTGAGCTAATAAGTTTTGGGTCACAGTCATGTTGAGGAACATCTTCTTCAGGCTTCTGGCTAAAAAGTAGGAGCTTCTCACGTAAAGTTCTCCTTTGCCGGACTTGTACTTTGGTCTGTCCAGTTCTTACTCCGGACGTCTTCTGATTGAAACCATGTGACTGACTTGCAGGCGGCCTGGAGGAAACGGCGGCAGCTCGCCGGCTGCCCAAGGCTTACAGCACGGGCCTGGTGGGCTGCATCAAGGACGTGGTGGTGGACGGCGTGGAGCTCCACCTGGTGGAGGACGCCCTGAACAGCCCCCAAATATTGCAATGTCCCGCTGCCAAATGAGGATTACAAATAAGGAATACATACAGGAAAACCTTTCTTCACGCCCTCCATAGCACCTGCTGTAATTATTTTCTATTTTTGTATACTTTTCATGGCTTTTTATATGTTTCTTTTTCTTCTGATCCGGAGCTCCGTTCACACGTTCACATCCTTTTGTTCTTTTTCAATCCCAAAATAACGGCTTGAATTTATTTCTTTATTATTACTTCAATCACAGTGCCATATCATTTTTCAAACATCCAATAATAAGGGCAACACAGCATTTATTTTCAAAATAAAACGCTACATTCCACCATTCGCTCACGTGAAAATAACATTTAAAGTAATAATAACTTTTCATCTCATAGAGCCAGAAAAAATATGTAAAAAATATTTTAAAGCTGTATTTTCCTCTCTGACATGAATCCTAAACAGTCATCGAATAGTTTAAATAATTATAAAGTTTATAAATGACCACTAATAATAAAAATAATAATAATGCATGCAATTCTGCTTTTTTTTTTTACTTTATTTTAAAACCACGCGAAACCCTACAAAAAAACATGTTTTTGTCTGATTTAATTTCCAATTAGTCACTTTATTATTATTATTACTTTTATTTTTATTATTATTGTTCTGCATTTCCCTCTCCGACACGAATCCAAAACATTAAGAAAATATTTTAAATAATTATAAAGTTTTTAAATGACCACTAATAATAAAAAAATATTTAATAATAATGATGCAATTCTGCTTTTTTTCAAATGTATTTTAAAACCACGCAAAACCCTTCAAAAAACATGTTTTTGTCAGATTTTTTTTCCAGTTTGTCACTTTATTATTATCGTTATTATTATTATTATTATTATTATTGTTCTGTATTTCCCTCTCTGACCTGAATCCAAAACATTAATAACATATTTTAAATACTTGTAAAGTTTATAAATGACCACTAATAATAAAAATAATAATAATGATGCAATTCTGCTTTTTATTTGTATTTTAAAACCATGCAAAACCCTACAAAAAACATGTTTTTTTATGATTTTATTTCCAGTTAGTCACTTTATTACTATTATAATTATTATTATTTTTTTTATTGTTCTGCATTTCCCTCTCTGACACAAATCCAAAACATTAAGAAAATATTTTAAATAATTATAAAGTTTATAAATGACCACTAATAATAAAAATGATTTAATAATAATGACGTAATTCTGCTTTTTTTATTTGTATTTTAAAACCATGCAAAACCCTTCAAAAATCATGTTTTTGTCTGATTTTATTTTCCCGTTAGTCACTTTAATGAATGAATTGAATAAATAAAATGTATAAATGACCACTAATAATAAAGATTATAATAATAATGCATGCGATCCGGCTTTTTTATTTTATTTTAAAAACATGCAAAACCCTTCAAAAAACATGTTTTTGTCTGATTTTATTTCCAGTTAGTCAATTTATTATTATTATTATTATTATTGTTTCATATTTTCCTCCCTGACATGAATCCTAAACATTAATCAAATATTTTAAATCATTAAAAAGTTTATAAATGACACCTGTACAGAACTCATGATGACTACAAATAATAAAAATAATAATAATAATAATAATAATAATAATAATGCATGCGATTCTGCATTAATTTTCTTTTAATCATGCGACACCCTTCAAAAAAAATGTTTTTGTCTGATTTTATTTCCAGTTAGTGACTTTATTATGATTATTTTTCTTGTGGGTGTAAAACAGTCAGGCGCCCTCGCAAAAGGAGAGAATGACTCGTTCCTGCCCGGCAACAGCGACTCATCAATGTGAAGAAACACACACAAAAAAAAAATGCCCAATTTGCAGTTGTTTTCTCCCTCTGGAAATATGCATAAATCTATATTCCACATTCCTGGCTGCTGAAAGAGACTGTGAGCCTTTTTGCAAGCCATAACAAGAAGAAAATACTAACAAAAGATAGTAAATAAGTAGCGCATGTCTCTGGAAGCATTCGGCCATGCAGTTGCTGATATAAATAATAATAATAATAATAATAATAATAAGCTGTGATTGATGACTTTTTTGATATGAAATCTTTGGCAATATATTCTATTGATATGTTATCACCTTGTTGTTTTTTTGTACATTGTGAATGTCGGTGTCATGTGTGGAGGTTGATGTTGTTTGAAACGAATATACACTGGTCTGTTCTAGCACACACTCATCATATTAATCCTCATAATAATCACAAAAGTCTTTTTTTCCTCTGCACGTGCCGGCCAACAGGAAAGAATTTGCCTTAAGAAGCCGCCATGCATAATAAGTCCGAATAATGTTCAATCAGGACAAGGGTGTGTTCCTTATTTATGTTGACTACTGAAGCGCCACAAACCTGCCAAATGTTCCCAGGCATGACCTGAACTTGACTAACTCCATGTTCCTCTCTTCCTTCCCGCCAATAAAATGTCAAACATTATTGTTTTCGGCTCTTGTCTATCTTCACAACATGGACTGGCATGAGGCCGAAAGGAAAATAAAAACTTTTCCAGAGTTGATTCTGCTCGTTCTGTCTTGTTTGTTCAGTTTATTAAGAACTAGATGAGTGAGTGAATGCTCCGATAGTGAAATGCTGACAGCATGTAGTATGAATGTATGAATAGTTGGAATGATTTGAATGGAATAGAATGGACTTTATTGTTATTATATTTGCATATAAAGAGATTAAAGATTCCAAGTGAAGGTGCGGTAGTGGGAACAAATATGGGGTAAAATAAATAACATGAAGTAATTGTGAAAGGTCTCCAGCCGTCGTCATGTGGGTAGCATGGACCATCGATACATGACGCATGGTAGCAGGTTTGACTCTTGTTTATTATTTCCACAATCGGTCGCGCCAATTTCTAGCGCGACCTCTCTTCCTGCTCGTCTCGGCGCGCTAACGGTGGCCGGTGGCTGCGTGTTCTGCGGGGGCTCATCTCTCTCCTGGTCTCTCTCTTCGCCGTCTGTGGTTTCTTCTCCTACTTCTGCCTCGATTGCTCCTCCTTCTCCCCCTTTAAACCGCATCAGAAGATACAGGGATTGAGAGCAGGTGTGTCGTTTACGCACCTGACTCGGATTGCAGCAGCGTCGCTCCAAGTGCACCCCGCCTCTCCGCTCCGCTGCATGCTCCGCCTCCAGGCCGCCACCTTTGGTAGGACCGCTGTATGTCCTATCCTGCTGTCGGCTCGTCGGCTCCGTCTCTCCACAGTAATAAAGGAAAAAAACTAAAAATTGAAATAAACAGACTGCTATCCAACAAAAATATAAGCTATCCTGTACAATATACAAAACACTATAGAAATACAAAATACTGTACAATACAGATGCGCGGTTTGCGGTCTCATCCGCAGGGTCCATGGAGAAACTTCGGGTCAGGCGCGTGACATGACGAAAAAATAGATTTTAATTAGGTTCGGGCGGGTGGCGGTTGAACCATCCGGAAATATTTGATATACATGGTTCTGGGATCTGTATCCTTTACCATTCAAAGAACCATTTAAGACCCGTGTCACAAAGCGAAGAAGACAATAGGAGACGCTAACATTCTCTAGAATGACTGCCGGCAGTCACCCAGTTAATAAGTTTTAGGGCGTGCTATGAAGCCATTGGCTTTGTTGCCTTCTACAACATTTACGATCTGCTTGTCAGTCCAGCATCACGTTGTGTGTGGCTTCCGCAGCAACACGCACACGACTCCAAGGCATACTGGGTGGCACAGAGTACACTAATGGTTGTGATATAAACAATTTTAACACTCTTAGTAATATGAGCCACGCTGTGAAACCACACCAAACAAGATTGACAAACACATTTCGGGAGAACATCCTCCCAGTAACACAACATAAACGCAACACAACAAATACCCAGAATCCTTTGTATCCATGAAACTTCCTGACTATTTTATACACCCCGCTAGCAGCACCCCCCCCCCCCCCCCCCCCTTCCGTCGGTAAGGTGGGCGGAGTTGGGGGCGCGGGGGTGGAAAATATATTCAGGATGTGTCACGGATACAAAGGATTCTGGGTATTCGTTGTGTTGCGTTTATGTTAGGGACGGTGTGGCGCAGTGGTAGAGTGGCCGTGCGCAACCCGAGGGTCCCTGGTTCAATCCCCACCTAGTACCAACCTCGTCACGTCCGTTGTGTCCTTGAGCAAGACACTTCACCCTTGCTCCTGATGAGTGCTGGTTAGCGCCTTGCATGGCAGCTCCCTCCATCAGTGTGTGAATGTGTGAATGTGTGTGTGAATGGGTAAATGTGGAAGTAGTGTCAAAGCGCTTTGAGTACCTTGAAGGTAGAAAAGCACTCTACAAGTACAACCCATTCAACATTTATTTATTTATTTATATGTATACATACATATAAATGTATATACACATATATATACAAATATATATATAAGTATATAAATACAAATATATATATATATTTATATATATGTATACATGTATGTATATATATATATGTGTATATATATATATATATACACATATATATATACAGATATATATATATAAATATATATATATATATATTTATATATATATATATATTTATATATATATATATGTGAGCGTGTGTACTCACCTAACCACAAAGCTCCATCAGTGTCCAGCTGCGTGGCGGCGAGAGGCGATGATCCCGTCACAGCGGCCTCGTTTCCCACCTGTAGCGATCCGTCCCGTAGTGCTCTGTGGAGGACATTGTTTGTTGTTTACACATCGGTCGTACCCAAAGACATACATATATATATATATATATATATATGTATATATATATATGTGTATATATACCTTGAAGGTAGAAAAGCGCTATACAAGTACAACCCATTTACATTTATATTTATGTTGTGTTACTGGGAGGATGTTCTCCTCAATGTGTTTGTCAATCTTGTTTGGTGTGGCTTCACAGCATGTCGCATATTAGTAAGTGTTAAAGTAGTTTATATCACAACCATCAGTGTACTCTGTATCACCCAGTATGCCTTTCAATCTTGTACGTGTGATTAAGGAAGCTGCACACAACATGTTGCCGGACTAACAATCGGTTTGTACATGTTGTTGAAAGTGTCAAAGGCAATGTTTTCACAGCACTCCCTTATTCTTGTCATCAGGATGAACACCATTGGATATTCGCGAGAACTTTTAACAGCTCCCATCGTCTTCATTACTCTGTGAAACGGATTTAAATAACTCTGTGAGTGGTAAAGGTGGTCGACCTCTGATGTATTTCAGCGGACGGGTGGCGGGCGGTTGCGGTTCTGATAAAATGTTGGTTCGGGTGGACGGCGGGTGGATGACGACTTTGGTGATGCGGTAGCAGATGATATAATTGCCTATCCACGCATCTCTACTGTACAATATAAAAAACAAGACAAGAGTACCGAAGTAATAAATAACAATGATTGTAGCTGAGATAGGCGCCAGCGCCCCCCGCGACCCCAAAAGGGAATAAGCGGTAGAAAATGGATGGATGGATGGATGGATGGAGTGTCGGAGTTTTGCATTCGAAGGGTCGATTGTTAAAGAGTTTGAATTTCCAGGAAAACCGGAATTTGGTTTGGAACTTGGGAAAGTCTTAGTTGGATGAGTGGAATGTGTTGAAGTTGGAATGGTATGAATAGCTTGAAAAATTTTGGAATTGTGCAACTTGAAAAAATGTGCCATTCATTTCAATAGGAACTTCCTGGAAATTTGGGAATTTGGGGGAAAAGCGGGATTTTTTATTTTTTTTTTATTGATAGGAGCATGAATGTCCTGAATGAGTTGAATTGGTTGGTGTTGGAATTGTTGAAATAGGGCAAGACATTTTGAAATCGTAAATAGTTGTCGCGATGGGGTCGCATTTTACTGCGGGATCGTTCTTTCAGTGCTAACATGGACACTCCGGACAACAACGTGAAGGTAAGATGATTTAATAACAAATAACACTTGGCACAAAACAGACGAAATGAACAAAAGAAAAGCGCGTGCCGAAAGCACGGGAAGCTAAAGCTAACTAGCAGAGAGTCCAGAGAACTTAGCACGGAACAAGACATAGACGGTTACCTCGTGAACGTTGCTTACGGCAAACAAAGGATCCTGGCTTAAAGGGGAACATTATCACAATTTCAGAAGGGTTAAAATCAATAAAAATCTATTCCCAGTGGATTATTTTATTTTTCAAAGTTGTTTTCAAAATTGTACCCGTCCCGGAATATCCCTAAAAAAAGCTTTAAAGTGCTTGATTTTCGCTATTTGCGAAGCCACTGTCCATTTTCCTATGACATCACATAGCGATGCCAATACAAACAGATGGTGGATAGCACAGCAAGATACAGCGACATTAGCTCGGATTCAGACTCGGATTTCAGCGGCTTAAGCGACTCAACAGATTACGCATGTATTGAAACGGATGGTTGGAGTATGGAGGCAGAAAACGAAATTGAAAAAGAAACTGAAGCTATTGATGTTATTCGGCCATGCATGTCTGCCTTAGCATCGACGGTAAAATGTGCGGACCAAACAATCAGGACTTTCGCATTGACACTGGAGCAACTTAAATCCGTCGATTGGTAAGTGTTTGTTTGGCATTAAATGTGGGTGGAAGGAAACGCTGGATGTAAATATAGTTTCAAATGTACATACAGCTAGCCTAAATAGCATGTTAGCATTGATTAGCTGGCAGTCATGCCGCGACCAAATATGTCTGATTAGCACATAAGTCAACAACATCAACAAAACTCACCTTTGTGATTTTGTTGACTTTATCGTTGGAAATTCATCTGCTTTGAGTGTCGCAGGATATCCAGACATTCTTGCCATCTCTGTGCAATGTCTGTCGTAGCATCGCCGGTAAAAACCAAATGAGGGACTTTCGCATCTCTTGACACTGGAGCAACTTAAATCTGTCGATTGGTAAGTGTTTGTTTGGCATTAAATGTGGGTGGAGAGAAAGGCTGGAAGGAAATATAGCTACAAATGAGTCATAATGCTGCAATATGTACATACAACTAGCCTAAATAGCATGTTAGCATCGATTAGCATGCCGTGCTAATCGATGCACATTCTACGTAAATCAACTTGAATCCGTCCCTGATCGTGTTGTTACACCCTCCGACAACACACCGACGAGGCATGATGTCTCCAAGGTACCGGAAAACAGACGAAAAACGGAAAATAACAGAGTTGATTTGACTTGCTGCGTGTAATGTGGTGGAGAAAATGGCGTTGACTACCTAGGTGACGTCATGTTCTGACGTCATCGCTCCGAGAGCAAAAAATTGAAAGGCGTTTAATTCGCCAAAATTCACCCATTTAGAGTTCGGAAATCGGTTAAAAAAATATGGTCTTTTTCCTGCACCATAGAGGTATATATTGACGCTTACATAGGTCTGGTGATAATGTTCCCCTTTAACAAAGGGTGAAGGCAGGCTTAAATACAGGCAGAAATCAAAACACATGTGCGCATCAACCGAAAGTAGCAGGTGGAACAAATACAAAACCATGGTAACGGAACAAACAAGGAAGTGGACCAACTAAGAATCGAAAGAGTCCAAGAACAAACAAGATACACAAAAGGACTCAAAAACCACATAATGTATGATCCGGGCGGCGGATCATAACAATAGCATTGGGGAATTTTGGCAAAATCTGGATTATTTTTTTTTTACTTACAAAATAGGTATTTTAAATCTCCAGAATGGTGGGATGGGTTGATGATGTTGGAATGGTTTGAATAGCTAGAAAAATGTGGGAATTGTGCAACTTGGAAAACTGTGCCATTCATTTCAATGGGAACTTGCTGGAAATTTGGAAATTTGGGGGAAAAGCGGGATTTTTTTTTAAATATCCTGAATGAGCTAAACTGGCTGGTGTTGGAATTGTTGAAATAGGGTAAGAAATGTTGAAATAGTAAATGGTATTATGGAATTTCGGGAAAATCTGGAATTTTTTTAACGAGAAAATGGGGAAGTTTGAATTTCCAGAATGGTGGAATGCGTTGAAGGTGGAATGGTTAGAATAGGTTGAAAAATGTGGGAATTGTGGAAGTTTGCAAAAAGGCCAATTCATTTTCAATGGGGAAAATGCAAAAAAAAAAAAAAAGGAATTGTGGGATATCCGGGGATTTTGGAATTGTTTGAATAGGGAAAGACATGTTAAAGCAGTAAATGGTATTAGGTAATTTCGGGAAAATCTGGAATTTGTTTTTACTTGGAAAAGGGGAAGTTTGAATTTCCAGAATGATGGAAAGCGTTGTTGTTGGAATGGTTTATCCATCCATTTTCTACCGCTTATTCCCTTTCGGGGTCGCGGGGGGCGCTGGCGCCTATCTCAGCTACAATCGGGCGGAAGGCAGGGTACACCCTGGACAAGTCGCCACCTCATCGCAGGGCTGGAATGGTTTAAATAAGTTGAAAAAAGTGAGAATAGTGCAACTTGGAAAAATGTCCCATTCAGTTCCATAGGACTTTCCTGGAAATTTGGTAATTTTGGGGAAAAGCGGGATTTTTTGGAAAATGATTAAGGGCATAAATGTCCTGAATGAGCTGAATTTGTTGGTGTTGGAATTGTTTATGTAGGGTAAGAAATGTGAAAATAGTAAATGATATTAGGGAATTTCGGGAAAATCTGGAAAAAAAATTTACTTGGAAAAAGGGTAGTTTGAATTTCCAGAATGGTGGGATGTGTTGATGTTGGAATGGCTTGAATAGGTTTAAAAAATTGGGAATTCTGCAACTTGGAAAAATGTCCCATTCATTTCAATTGGAACTTGAATTGATTGACATGAATTGATTAACGTGGACCCCGACTTAAACAAGTTGAAAAACTTATTCGGGTGTTACCATTTAGTGGTCAATTGTACGGAATATGTACTGAACTGTGCAATCTACTATAAAAGTATCAATCAATCAATCAATTCCTGGAGATTTGGGAATTTTGGGGAAAAGCGGGATTTTTTTTGAAAATGATTAAGAATATCCTGAATGAGTTGAGTTGGTTGGTGTTGGAATTGTTTATGTAGGGCAAGAAATGTTGAAATAGTAAATGGTATTAGGGAATTTCGGGAAAATCTGGAAATTTTTTTTTTTTACTTGGAAAAAGGGTAGTTTGAATTTCCAGAATGGGTGGATGTGTTGATGTTGGAATGGTTTGAATAGGTTTAAAAATTTGGGAATTGTGCAACTGGGAAAAATGTCCCATTCATTTCAATTGGAATTTCCTGGAATTTTGGTAATTTTGGGGAAAAGCGGGATTTTTTTGAAAATGATTAAAAGCATTAATGTCCTGAATGAGCTGAATTGGTCTGTGTTGGAATTGTGACGCTTTCCTGGTATCGTGGTGTGGTTCATGTTCTCTCGTGGAGGCAGTTTCAGTGGGACACAGCGTGAAGGTAAGAATGATGATTTATTTAACTATAAACACGAGCTAAGAACCAAAACACTTGCAAGAAGGCATCACAAACAAAACCAACAGAAAGCCCTAGCATGAGATAATTACCACAATGCTGGAAGAGCGACGTCACCTGTTGCATGGAAGCAAATGAGAATCCGAGAGCGAGTAACGAAAAAGGCAGGCTTAAGTAGAGTCAGAAATTAGGATATTATCACCGAGCAGGTGCGTGAGAAAAACAGAAGGCAGGTGATAAAAATACGCAATTATGACAACAGAAACAAAACAGAAAGTGTCACTAGGAACTAAGGAAGTCAAATAATAAACAGGATGATAACAAAACAAAACCAGAACATGACATGATCCAAGTAGTGGCTCATGACAGGAATTGTTTATGTAGGGCAAGAAATGTTGAAATAGTAAATGGTATTAGGGAATTTCGGGAAAATCTGGATTTTTTTTTTTTACTTGTAAAAAGGGTAGTTTGAAATTCCAGAATGATGGGATGTGTTGATGTTGGAATGGTTTGAATAGGTTTAAAAATGTGGGAATTGTGCAACTTGGAAAAATGTCCTTTTCATTTCAATTGGAACTTCCTGGAAATTTGGGAATTTGGGGGAAAAGCGGGATTTTTTTGGAAAATGATTAGGAGCATGAATGAGCTGAATTGGTTGGTGTTGGAATTGTTGAAATCGGGCGAGATATGTTGAAGTAGTAAATGCTACTAGGGAATTTCGGAAAAATCTGGATTTTTTTTTTTTTAAACTTGGAAAAAGGGTAGTTTAAATTTCCAGCTCCAAATGTGTGTGTGAATGGGTGAATGTGGAAATAGTGTCAAAGCGCTTTGAGTACCTTGAAGGTAGAAAAGCGCTATACAAGTATAACCCATTTACCATTTATTGCATGTTATTATGGTATATTTTTAATTTAGGTAACTAGGGACTGCAGATTAAAATGAGCTATTTAGCTAATTATCCGGTGCAAAGCATAAGGGAACAAAAATAAAGGGTGCAAAGACTAGTGTCATCCTTCACATGTTGCACAATGAGATGTAAACATGGGATCATGTTTACATTCATGTAACTTTCTGTTTGTTAAAAATTATACTATTGTTATTATTTATTTAATGTAATGGCCGTATTTTGGAAATAATATTTTCAAATTCAGATTCTTAAAAAAAAT
Organism: Nerophis ophidion; assembly: GCF_033978795.1. Taxonomy (NCBI): domain Eukaryota; kingdom Metazoa; phylum Chordata; class Actinopteri; order Syngnathiformes; family Syngnathidae; genus Nerophis; species Nerophis ophidion. Next base: position 17,945,003 of record NC_084637.1, on the reverse strand, counting down.
TACACTAGAATAAGCACACATTTGACTGGTAAATCATGTGTAAAGACGACCCGGAATTACACATTATGTGATGTGTTGGAGTTGTCCGACTTTTTGTGTGGTTGTAAACGCATCACTGGCTAAGTGCCTTATGCGCATTTGTTGGCGCAAGTGAGAAAGAGCAATGAGACAAATGACAAAGTTGGTTTTGGTCTGGTTTGTACAGCGGGAAAAATAGACATTTTTTACCAATATTTTGGTCCACAATTAAGAGTTTTGCTCTATAAAGTGAGCGATGGAATTCATGTCCTCCTCAAAGTTTCTAGATGCATCTAAACACATTTAGTCAAGGATGGTCTAGTTGTGTTGCAGCACTGTGATGCTACCAAATCAATGAAAAAAGTTGCACCAACTGTCGCCAAAGTAGACGATTGTAAACAAAATGTAAACACATCTTAACACATTTTCTGAATGATTGTTTGGTTGCAGCTCTGTGACGCTACCACATCAGTGAAGAAAGCCGCACCAACTGTCGCCAATGTATACGTTTGTAAACAAAAGGTAAGCACAATTTAACACATTTAGTCAATGATTGTGTAGTGTGGTTGCAGCACTGTGATGCTACCATGTCAATGAAAAATAGTTGCACCAGCTGTCGCCAAAGTAGGCGATCGTAAACAAAAGGTAAACACATCTTAACACATTTTGTCATTGATTGTTTAGTTTGGTTGCAGCAATGTGACGCTACTACATAAATGAAGAAAGCCGCACCAACTGTTGCCAAAGAATACGATTATAAACAAAAGGTAAATGCATCGTAACGCATTTGGTCAATGATTGTGTAGTTTGGTTGCAGCACTGTGATGCTACCACATCAATGAAAAAAGTCGCACCAACTGTGGCCAAAGTAGACGATTGTAAACAGAAGGTAAACGTATCTTAAAATATGTTCTCAATTATTTTTTAGTTTGGTTGCAGAAATGTGACGCTACCACATTAATGAACAAAGTCACACCAACTGTCACCAAACTAGACGATTGTAAACAAAAGGTAAACTCATCTTAACACATTTAGTCAATGAAAAATAGTATACGATTGTTAACAAAAGGTAAATGCATCGTAACGCATTTAGTCAATTATTGTGTAGTTTAGTTGCAGCACTGTGATGCTACCACATCGTTGAAAAATGGTTGCACCAATTGTCGCTAAAGTAGACGATTGTAAACAAAAGGTAAACGCATCTTAACACATTTTGTCACTGATTGTTTATTTTGGTTGCAGCAATGTGAAGCTACTTCATCAATGAAAAAAGTCGCACCAAATGTCGCCAAAGTAGACGATTCTCAACAAAAGGTAAACACATAACACATTTTGTCAATGATAGTCTAGTTTGGTTGCCGCTCTGTGATGCTACCACATAGATGAAAAAAGTCGCACCAACTGTGGCCAAAGTAGACGATTGTAAAAAAAAGGTAAATGCATCTTAACATATGTGCTCAATGATTTTTTTAGATTGGTTGCAGCAATGTGACGCTAACACATTAATGAAAAAAGTCACACCAACTGTCACCAAACTAGACGATTGTAAACAAAAGGTTAACTCATCTTAACACATTTAGTCAAGGATGGTCCAGTTGTGTTGCAGCACTGTGATGCTACCAAATCAATGAAAAAAGTTGCACCAACTGTCGCCAAAGTAGACGATTATAAACAAAATGTAAACACATTTCAACACATTTTCTCAATGATTGTTTAGTTGCAGCAATGTGACGCTACCACATTAATGAAAAAAAGTCACACCAAATGTCAGCAAACTAGACGATTGTTAACAAAAGGTAAACTCATCTTAACACATTTAGTCAATGATTGTCTAATTTTGTTGCCGCACTGTGATGCTACTACATCAATGAAAAATAGTTGCACCAGCTGTCGCCAAAGTAGACGATTGTAAACAAAAGTTAAATGCATCGTAACTCATTTAGTCAACGATTGTGTAGTTTAGTTGCATCACTGTGATGCTACCACGTCATTGAAAAATGGTTGCACCAACTGTCGCCAAAGTAGACAATTGTAAACAAAAGGTAAACGCATCTTAACACATTTTGTAACTCATTGTTTAGTTTGGTTGCAGCAATGTGATGTTACTACTTCAATGAAAAAAGTCGCACCAAATGTCGCCAAAGTAGACGATTGGAAACAAAAGGTAAACACATAACGCATTTAGTCAATGATAGTCTAGTTTGGTTACCGCACTATGATGCTAACACATCAATGAAAAAAGTCGCACCAACTGTGGCCAAAGTAGATGATTGTGAACAGAAGGTAAACGTATCTTAACATATGTTCTCTATGATTTTTTCAGTTTGGTTGCAGCAATGTGACGCTACCACATTAATGAAAAAAAGTCACACCAACTGTCACTAAACTAGATGATTGTAAACAAAAGGTAAACTCATCTTAACACATTTAGTCAATGATTGTGTAGTTTATTTGCCGCACTGTGATGCTACTACATCAATGAAAAATATTTGCACCAACTCTCGCCAAAGTAGACGATTGTAAACAAAAGGTAAATGCATCATAACGCACTTAGTCAATAATTGTGTAGTTTAGTTGCAGCACTGTGATGCTACCACATCAATGAAAAATGCTTGCACCAACTGTCCCCAAAGTAGACGATTATAAACAAAAGGTGAACACATCTTAACACATTTTGTCAATGATTGTTTAGTTTGGTTGCAGCAATGTGACGCTACTACATCAATGAAAAGAGTCGCACCAACTGTCGCCAAAGTACACGTTTGTAAACAAAAGTTAAACACATCTTAACACATTTTGTCAATGATTGTTTAGTTTGGTTGCAGCAATGTGATGCTACCACATCAATGAAAAAAGTCGCACCAAATATTGCCAAAGTGAACGATTGTAAACAAAAGGTAAATGCATCTTAACATATGTTCTCAATGATTTTTTAGTTTGGTTGCAGCAATGTGACGCTACCACATTCATGAAAAAAGTCACACCAACTGTCACCAAACTAGACGATTGTAAACAAAAGGTAAACTCATCTTAACACATTTAGTAAATGATTGTGTAGTTTATTTGCCGCACTGTGATGCTACTACATCAATGAAAAATAGTTGCACCAACTATGGCCAAAGTAAACGGTTGTAAAGAAAATGTAAACACATTTCAACACATTTTCTCAATGATTGTTTAGTTGCAGCACTGTGACGCTACCACATTAATGAAAAAAAGTCACACCAAATGTCACCAAACTAGACGATTGTTAACAAAAGGTAAACTCATCTTAACACATTTAGTCAATGATTGTCTAGTTTTGTTCCCGCACTGTGATGCTACTACTTCAATGAAAAATAGTTGCACCAGCTGTCGCCAAAGTATTTGATTGTAAACAAAAGTTAAATGCATCGTAACTCATTTAGTCAATGATTGTGTAGTTTAGTTGCAGCACTGTGATGCTACCACATCAATGAAAAATGGTTGCACCAACTGTCGCCAAAGTAGACGATTGTAAACAAAAGGTAAATGCATCTTAACACATTTTGTCACTGATTGTTTAGTGTGGTTGCAGCAATGTGACGCTACCACATCAATGAAAAGAGTCGCACCAACTGTCGCCAAAGTACACGTTTGTAAACAAAAGGTAAACACATCTTAACACATTTTGTCAATGATTGTTTAGTTTGGTTGCCACACTGTGATGCTACCACATCAATGAAAAAAGTCGCACCGACTGTGGCCAAAGTGAACGATTGTAAACAAAAGGTAAACGCATCTTAACCTATGTTCTCAATGATTTTTTAGTTTGGTTGCAGCAATGTGACGCTACCACATTCATGAAAAAAGTCACACCAACTGTCACCAAACTAGACGATTGTAAACAAAAGGTAAACTCATCTTAACACATTTAGTCAATGATTGTGTAGTTTAGTTGCAGCACTGTGATGCTACTACATCAATGAAAAATATTTGCACCAACTGTCGTCAAAGTAGACGATTGTAAACAAAAGGTAAATGCATCATAACGCACTTAGTCAATAATTGTGTAGTTTAGTTGCAGCACTGTGATGCTACCACATCCTTGAAAAATGGTTGCACCAACTGTCGCCAAAGTAGACGGTTGTAAACAAAAGGTAAATGCATCTTAACACATTTTGTCACTGATTGTTTAGTGTGGTTGCAGCAATGTGACGCTACCACATCAATGAAAAGAGTCGCACCAACTGTCGCCAAAGTAGACGGTTGTAAACAAAAGGTAAACGCATCTTAACACATTTTGTCACTGATTGTTTCGTTTGGTTGCAGCAATGTGACGCTACTACTTCAATGAAAAAAGTCGCACCAAATGTCGCCAAAGTAGACGATCGTAAACTAAGGTAAACACACAACGCATTTAGTCAATGATAGTCTAGTTTGGTTGCCGCACTGTGATGCTAACACATCAATGAAAAAAGTCGCACCAACTGTGGCCAAAGTAAATGATTGTGAACAGAAGGTAAACGTATCATAACATATGTCCTCAATGATTTTTTTTGTTTGGTTGCAGCAATGTGACGCTACCACATTAATGAAAAAAGTCACACCAACTGTCACCAAACTAGACGATTGTAAACAAAAGGTAAACTCATCTTAACACATTTAGTCAATGATTGTCCAGTTTTTCTGCCGCACTGTAATGCTACTACATCAATGAAAAATAGTTGCACCAACTGTGGCCAAAGTAAACGGTTGTAAAGAAAATGTAAACACATTTCAACACATTTTCTCAATGATTGTTTAGTTGCAGCACTGTGACGCTACCACATTAATGAAAAAAAGTCACACCAAATGTCACCAAACTAGACGATTATTAACAAAAGGTAAACTCATCTTAACACATTTAGTCAATGATTGTCTAATTTAGTTGCCGCACTGTGATGCTACTACATCAATGAAAAATAGTTGCACCAGCTGTCGCCAAAGTAGACGATTGTAAACAAAAGTTAAATGCATTTTAACTCATTTAGTCAACGATTGTGTAGTTTAGTTGCATCACTGTGATGCTACCACGTCATTGAAAAATGGTTGCACCAACTGTCGCCAAAGTAGACGATTGTAAACAAAAGGTAAACGCATCTTAACACATTTTGTAACTCATTGTTTAGTTTGGTTGCAGCAATGTGATGTTACTACTTCAATGAAAAAAGTCGCACCAAATGTCGCCAAAGTAGACGATTGGAAACAAAAGGTAAACACATAACGCATTTAGTCAATGATAGTCTAGTTTGGTTACCGCACTATGATGCTAACACATCAATGAAAAAGGTCGCACCAACTGTGGCCAAAGTAGATGATTGTGAACAGAAGGTAAACGTATCTTAACATATGTTCTCTATGATTTTTTTTGTTTAGTTGCAGCAATGTGACGCTACCACATTAATGAAAAAAAGTCACACCAACTGTCACTAAACTAGATGATTGTAAACAAAAGGTAAACCCATCTGAACACATTTAGTCAATGATTGTCTAGTTTTGTTGCCGCACTGTGATGCTACTACATCAATGAAAAATAGTTGCACCAGCTGTCGCCAAAGTATACGATTGTAAACAAAAGTTAAATGCATCGTAACGCATTTAGTCAATGATTGTGTGGTTTAGTTGCATCACTGTGATGCTACCACATCAATGAAAAATGGTTGCACCATCTGTCGCTAAAGTAGGCGATTGTAAACAAAAGGTAAACGCATCTTAACACATTTAGTCACTGATTGTTTAGTTTGGTTGCAGCAATTTGATGCTACCACATCAATGAAAAAAGTCGCACCAACTGTGGCCAAAGTAGACGGTTGTAAAAAAAAAAAGGTAAACACATCTTAACATATGTGCTCAATTATTTTTTTAGATTGGTTGCAGCAATGTGACGCTAACACATTAATGAAAAAAAGTCACACCAACTGTCACCAAACTAGACGATTGTAAACAAAAGGTTAACTCATCTTAACACATTTAGTCAATGATTGTGTAGTTTTTTTGCCGCACTGTAATGCTACTACATCAACGAAAAATAGTTGCACCAACTGTGGCCAAAGTAAACGGTTGTAAAGAAAATGTAAATACATTTCAACATATTTTCTCAATGATTGTTTAGTTGCAGCACTGTGACGCTACCACATTAATGAAAATAAGTCACACCAAATGTCACCAAACTAGACGATTGTTAACAAAAGGTAAACTCATCTTAACACATTTAGTCAATGATTGTCTAATTTTGTTGCCGCACTGTGATGCTACTACTTCAATGAAAAATAGTTGCACCAGCTGTCGCCAAAGTATTCGATTGTAAACAAAAGTTAAATGCATCGTAACTCATTTAGTCAATGATTGTGTAGTTTGGTTGCAGCACTGTGATGCTACCACATCATTGAAAAATGGTTGCACCAACTGTCGCCAAAGTAGACGATTGTAAACAAAAGGTAAATGCATCTTAACACATTTTGTCACTGATTGTTTAGTGTGGTTGCAGCAATGTGATGCTACCACATCAATGAAAAGAGTCGCACCAACTGTCGCCAAAGTACACGTTTGTAAATAAAAGGTAAACACATCTTAACACATTTTATCAATGATTGTTTAGTTTGGTTGCAACAATGTGACGCTACTACATCAATGAAAAAAGTCACACCAACTGTCACCAAACTAGACGATTGTAAACAAAAGGTAAACTCATCTTAACACATTTAGTCAATGATTGTCTAGTTTATTTGCCGCACTGTGATGCTACTACATCAATGAAAAATAGTTGCACAAACTGTCGCCAAAGTAGACGATTGTAAACAAAAGGTAAATGCATCATAACGCACTTAGTCAATAATTGTGTTGTTTAGTTGCAGCACTGTGATGCTACCACATCATTGAAAAATGGTTGCACCAACTGTCGCCAAAGTAGACGATTGTAAACAAAAGGTAAATGCATCTTAACACATTTTGTCACTGATTGTTTAGTTTGGTTGCAGCAATGTGATGCTACTACTTCAATGAAAAGAGTCGCACCAAATGTCGCCAAAGTACACGTTTGTAAACAAAAGGTAAACTCATCTTAACACAATTAGTCAATGATTGTGTAGTTTTTTTGCCGCACTGTAATGCTACTACATCAATGAAAAATAGTTGCACCAGCTGTCGCCAAAGTAGACAATTGTAAACAAAATGTAAATGCATCATAACGCACTTAGTCAATAATTGTGTAGTTTAGTTGCAGCACTGTGATGCTACCACATCGTTGAAAAATGCTTGCACCAACTGTCTCCAAAGTAGACGATTATAAACAAAAGGTAAACACATCTTAACACATTTTGTCAATGATTGTTTAGTTTGGTTGCAGCAATGTGACGCTACTACATCAATGAAAAAAGTCGCACCAAATGTTGCCAAAGTAGACGATTGTAAACAAAAGGTAAACACATAACACATTTATAATCAACGTTTGGTTGCCACACTGTTATGCTACCACATCAATGAAAAAAGTCGCACCAACTGTGGCCAAAGTAGACGATTGTAAACAAAAGGTAAACGCATCTTCACGTATGTTCTTAATGATTTTTTTAGTTTGGTTGCAGCAATGTGACACTACCACATTAATGAAAAAAGTCACACCAACCGTCACAAAACTAGACGATTTTAAACAAAAGGTAAACTAATCTTAACACATTTGGTTAATGATTGTTTAGTTTTGTTGCTGCACTGTGATGCTACTACATCAACGAAAAATAGTTGCACCAACTGTCGCCAAAGTAGACGTTTGTAAACAAAAGGTAAATGCATCATAACGCACTTAGTCAATAATTGTGTAGTTTAGTTGCAGCACTGTGATGCTACCACATCGTTGAAAAATGCTTGCACCAACTGTCCCCAAAGTAGACGATTATAAACAAAAGGTAAAGACATCTTAACACATTTAGTCAATGATTGTGTAGTTTAGTTGCAGCACTGTGATGCTACCACATCGTTGAAAAATGCTTGCACCAATTGTCCCCAAAGTAGACGATTATAAACAAAAGGTAAAGACATCTTAACACATTTTGTCAATGATTGTTTAGTTTGGTTGCAGCAATGTGACGCTACTACATCAATGAAAAAAGTTGCACCAGCTGTCGCCAAAGTAGACATTTGTAAACAAAAGATAAACACATCTAAACAAATTTCGTCAATGAATGTGTACTTTGGTTGCAGCACTGTGATGCTACCACATCAATGAAAACAGTCGCACCAACTGTTGCCAAAGTAGACGATTGTAAACAAAAGGTAAACACATCTTAACATATTTAGTCAATGATTGTCTAGTTTTGTTGCCACACTGTGATGCTACCACATCAATGATAAAAAGTCACACCAACTGTCGCCAAAGTAGACGATTGTAGACAAAAGGAAAAGCCTCTTAACACATTAAGTCAATGATTGTCTACCTGCCATCACATGTTACAACAAGGCGGGTAAGAGAAGTTGGCAAGACCGATCCATAACTTCAGAACCAGGACTGGGTGGGTTTGGCTGAAGTGCAAAGCTAGGCCGTGTGCGTCTCGCCGCCCGATCACCCAAGCCGCCGCAGCAAACGGTCACGCCTTGTTACCGCCGAGGCTGCAGACACTCGCGTGTGTCGTGATTACGGTTCTGCAAAGTTTTTCAGTGGCCACATTTTCTGCGCATCACTAGATAGATAGATAGATAGATAGATAGATAGATAAATAGATAGATAGATAGTACATTATTGATTCCTTCAGGAGAGTTCCTTCAGGAAAATTAAAATTCCAGCAGTAGTGTACAGAGTTGAGATCTATTTGAATAAAAGTAAAAAGTAAATAATGGGGGTTTAAATGGAAACAAAAAAGAGAAATATTACAATGAGAATAAAAACTAAAAAGCAACAATGGGAATACAAATATAACAGTAAAATAAGAATATAACAAGAAAAATTAGGCAGTAGTGACCATGTTATGAAAACGTATTGCACTGTTTATTGTTTTGCATCCCCTGTCATCCTAGTACCCCTAATGGCGTGTGGGACATATTAGTTTTTGAGTCTATTAGTCCTGCACTTGGGATGAAGCAGTCTAGAACTGAACAGGCTCCTCTGGCTACTGATAACGCTATGCAGAGGGAGACTGGCATCATCCAGGATGCTCACAAGTTTGTCAACAGTCCGCTTCTCTGCCACCGTCACCAGTGAGTCCAGTTTCATTCCGATTGTAGAACCGGCCCGCCTGATCAGTTTCTCAAGTCTGGAGCTGTCCTTCTTAGATGTACTGCCCTCCCAGCACACTACCATGTAGAACAGAACACTGGCAACCACAGACTGGTAGTACATCCACAGGAGTTTTTTGCAGATGTTGAACTAGTCAACAGTGTGTGAATAATTCTCTCTCTCTATCTCAATCAATCAATCAATGTTTATTTATATAGCCCTAAATCACAAATGTCTCAAAGGACTGCACAAACCACTACAACTACGACATCCTCGGAAGAACCCACATAAGGGCAAGGAAAACTCACACCAAGTGGGACTTCGGTGACAATGATGACTATGAGAATCTTGTCATCCATTGCTTTCACTCCCCCTAGGGGACTGAAAGCAATGGATGTCGAGCGGGTCTAACATGATACTGTGAAAGTTCAATTCATAGTGGATCCAAGACAGCAGCGAGAGTCCCGTCCACAGGAAACCATCCCAAGCGGTGTCGGATCAGCATCGTAGAGATGTCCCCAACCGATACACAGGCGAGAGGTCCATCCTTGGTCCCGACTCTGGACAGCCAGTACTTCATCCATGGTCATCGGACCGGACCCCCTCCGCAAGGGAGGGGGGTACAGAGGAGAAAAAGAAAAGAAGCGGCAGATCAAGTGGTCTAAAAAGGAGGTCTATTTAAAGGCTAGAGTATACAAATGAGTTTTAAGGTGAGACTTAAATGCTTCTACTGAGGTGGCATCTCGAACTGTTACCGGAAGGGCATTCCAGAGTACTGGAGCCCGAACGGAAAACGCTCTATAATTCGCAGACTTTTTTGGGGCTTTAGGAATCACTAATAAGCCGGAGTCTTTTGAACGCAAATTTCTTGCCGGGACATATGGTACAATACAATCGGCAAGATAGGATGGAGCTAGACCGTGTAGTATTTTATACGTAATTAGTAAAACCTTAAAGTCACATCTTAAGTGCACAGGAAGTCAGTGCAGGTGAGCCAGTACAGGCGTAATGTGATCAAACTTTCTTGTTCTTGTCAAAAGTCTAGCAGCCACTTTTTGTACCAACTGTAATATTTTAATGCTAGACATGGGGAGACCCGAAAATAATACGTTACAGTAGTCGAGGCGAGGCGTAACAAACGCATGGATAATGATCTCAGCGTCTTTTGTGGACAAAATGGAGCGAATTTTAGCGATATTACGGAGATGAAAGAAGGCCGTTTTAGTAACGCTTTTAATGTGTGCCTCAAAGGAGAGAGTTGGGTCGAAGATAATACCCAGATTCTTTACTGTGTCGCCTTGTTTAATTGTTTGGTTGTCAAATGTTAAAGTTGTATTATTAAATAGAGGTCGGTGTCTAGCAGGACCGATAATCAGCATTTCCGTTTTTTTGGCGTTGAGTTGCAAAAAGTTAGCGGACATCCATTGTTTAATTTCATTAAGACACGCCTCCAGCTGACTACAGTCCGGCATGTTGGTCAGCTTTAGGGGCATGTAGAGTTGGGTGTCATCAGCATAACAGTGAAAGCTAACACCGTATTTGCGTATGATGTCACCCAGCGGCAGGATGTAGATGCTGAAGAGTGCAGGGCCAAGGACCGAACCCTGGGGAACTCCACACGTTACCTTAACATAGTCCGAGGTCACATTGTTATGGGAGACGCACTGCATCCTGTCAGTAAGAAAAGAGTTAAACCAAGACAGGGCTAAGTCTGACATACCAATTCGTGTTTTGATACGCTCTAATAAAATATTGTGATCGACGGTATCGAAAGCGCTCTCTCTCTCTCTCTCTCTCTCTCTCTCTCTCTCTCTCTCTGTATATATATATATATATATATATATATATATATATATATATATATATATATATATATATATATATATATATATATATATATATATATGTATATATATTTGGTGTATGCATGAACTATTCGACATTTAATTGGAACTAGTTAGAGTTCCAAAACAATATATGTATTATTAGTTACAATATATTAATTATGAGTTACAATATATTAATTATGCGCCAGGTGGCGGTAATGAACATTGCCACACTGTGTTAGATAAATTGGTTAGCTTTTCAGCCACAGCCCGGCCTACATCATTAATCTGCACCGAAAACAGCTTCTATGACATTTTGTGAAAATCTATTGTCGCTATTGTACGCGTTGTAAGCCTTCATTACTCGCACCCCACAAAAACACCCCTCCTTCTTTTGTTGTGAAGGTTCTTCCGGCGTCATTATGCCTTTGTTGTGAAGACCGGATCCGGAAGTGGAGTGGCTGGTTCGCCTGCACCACGTGTGGCTTGACAACGCCGTGAGACAGTAACCGGAGCTCGGCAACACTTTAGCCGGAACTCAGTGTAAACTCCAGCGCGGGCAGCGAGAGCACCTTTGACGGCGTCTGACCACCTGGAGCAACTGCGATGACATCTCGCAGGTAGAACAACCACTTTTTTCTTCTTTTCTCGTCACGTGGCGTGTCACCTGTCACGGTGTCCACGTGTTTTCTTCACACCTGCTTCACTTTCCGTGCAACGACGTCTGATTGAAATGTTGTCAACATATCCAAAATATTCAGCTTGGTCTGCAAAATATTCAGTGGACAATATTTCCATGTTAATTTTTTTTTTTTTAATACAAAAAATAAAAAAAATAAAAAGGTTATCAAGCAATTTATTAGCATCACGTTTTTAAAGAAATACGCTCACTGTTTAATGTTATAATATAATTATGAGGTCAATATTTTGTCTGTACTGATTTTGGGACAAGACATAACATATATAGTGTTACGAGCATATTTTAGGTATATTTTGTTGTATTGCAAGAATGAAGTCGTATGTATTAAAACATTTGATTTTATGCGTAATATAAGAAAAAATATATGTGGTGCAATAAAGTTATGTGTTTTTTTAAAACTATTTAAACTTTTATGACAGTCACATTTTCTTTTAAAATGTTTTTGATTAAATATTCTATAAAGTTGATGAACTCAGTATTTTTGGTTTCAGCATCCCCCACGATCCCGAAGTGTGTGTGTGTGTGTGCGTCCGTATATATATATATATATATACATACACGTATATATGTGTATACACGTATGTATGTGTGCATATATATGTTTATATACAAAAATGTGTGTATGTGCATATATTTATGTATTGTATGTGTATATTTATATATGTGTATGTATATTTATATATATATATGGTGTATATATATATATATATATATATATATATATATATATATATATACCTATGTATGTATACTATATATATATATATATATATACACATACAAACCCTGTTTCCATATGAGTTGGGAAATTGTGTTAGATGTAAATATGAACAGAATACAATGGTTTGCAAATCCTTTTCAACCCATATTCAATTGAATGGACTACAAAGACAATATATTTGATGTTCAAACTCATAAACTTTATTTTTTTTGCAAATGATAGTTAACTTAGAATTTCATGGCTGCAACACATGCCAAAGTAGTTGGGAAAGGGCATGTTCAACACTGTGTTATATCACCTTTTCTTTTAACAACACTCAATAAACGTTTGGAAACTGAGGAGACACGTTTCTGAAGCTTTTCAGGTGGAATTCTTTCCCATTAAGTTGTTCAACTCTGTTGTCGTATTTTAGGCTTCAACATTTTCAATGAGAGACAGGTCTGGACTACAGGCAGGCCAGTCTAGTACCCGCACTCTTTTACTATGAAGCCACGCTGTTGGAACACGTGGTGTGGCATCGTCTTGCTGAAAAAAGCAGGGGCGTCCATGATAACGTTGCTTGAATGGCAGTATATGTTGTTCCAAAACCTGTATGTACCTTTCAGCATTAATGGTGCCTTCACAGATGTGTAAGTTACCCATGCCTTGGGCACTAATGCACCCCCATTCCATCACAGATGCTGGCTTTTGAACTTTGCGCCTATAACAATCCAGATGGTTCTTTTCCTCTTTGTTCCACAGTTTCCAAAAACAATTTGAAATGTGGATTCGCCAGACCACAGAACACTTTTCCACTTTGCATCAGTCCATCTTAGATGATCTCGGGCCCAGAGAAGCTGGCGGCGTTTCTGGATGTTGTTGATAAATGGCTTTCGTTTTGCATAGTAGAGCTTTAACTTGCACTTACAGATGTAGCGACGAACTGTATTTAGTGACAGTGGTTTTCTGAAGTGTTCCTGAGCTCATGTGGTGATATCCTTTAAAGATTGACGTCGGTTTTTGATGCAGTGCTGTCTGAGGGGTCGAAGGTCACGGTCACTCAATTTTGGTTTCCGGCCACTTACGTGGAGGGATTTCTCCAGATTTTCTGAACCTTTTGATGATATTATGGACCGTAGATGTTGACAACCCTAAATTTCTTGCAATTACACTTTGAGAAACATTGTTTTTAAACTGTTTAACTATTTGATCATGCAGTTGTGGACAAAGGGGTGTACCTCGCCCCATACTTTCCTGTGAAGGACTTAGCATTTTTTGGGGAGTTGTTTTTATACCCAATCAGCCTGCACACCTGTGGGATGTTCCAAATAAGTGTTTGATGAGCATGCTTCAACTTTATCAGTATGTATTTCCACCTTTCCCAACTTCTTTGTCAAATTCTAAAGGTAATGATTATTTGCGGGCTTCACAGTGGCAGAGGGGTTAGTGCGTCTGCCTCATAATACGAAGGTCCTGAGTAGTCAGGGTTCAATCCTGGGCTCGGGATCTTTCTGTGTGGAGTTTGCATGTTCTCACCGTGAATGCGTGGGTTCCCTCCGGGTACTCCAGCTTCCTCCCACTTCCAAAGACATGCACCTGGGGATAGGTTGTTTGGCGATACTAAATTGGCCCTAGTGTGTGAATGTGTGTGTGAATGTTGTCTGTCTCTCTGTGTTGGCCCTGGGATGAGGTGGCGACTTGTCCAGGGTGTACCCCGCCTTCCGCCCGATTGTAGCTGAGATAGGCGCCAGCGCCCCCGGCGACCCCAAAGGCAATAAGCGGTAGCAAATGTATGGATGGATGGATGATTATTTGCAAAAGAAAAATGTTTATCAGTTTGAACATCAAATATGTTGTCTTCGTAGCATATTCAACTGAATATGGGTTGAAAATGAATATGGGTTGAAAATGATTTGCAAATAATTGTATTCTGTTTATATAAAACAATTTCCCAACTCATATGTAAACGGGGTTTGTGTATATATATATATATATATATATATATATATATATATATATATATATATATATATATATATATATGTCTTGATTGGATTATCCAGAGAATAGTGCTCGATACCGTGGTACAGCGCAATATGTAGGTGTGGGAAAAAAATCACAAGACTACTTCATCTCTACAGATCTGTTTCATGAGGGGTTCCCTCAATCATCAGGAGATTTTCTCCTGATGATTGAGGGAACCCCTCATGAAACAGATCTGTAGAGATGAAGTAGTCTTGTGATTTTTTTCCCACACCTATATATATATATATATATATATATATATATATATATATATATATATATATATATATATATATATATATATATATATTGTCTGTCTCTGTTTTGGCCCTGCGATGAGGTGGCGACTTGTCCAGGGTGTTCTTGCCTTCCGCCCAATTGTAGCTGAGATAGGCGCCAGCGCCCCCCACGACCCCGAAAGGGAATAAGCGGTACGATAAGGAGTTGCATCCCAAGAACACCACACCTACTGTGAAGCATGGTGGTGAAAAAAATCATCTTTTGGGGCTGTTTTTCTGCTAAAGAGACAGGAGGATTGATCCGTGTTAAGGAAAGAATGAATTGGGCCATGTATCGTGAGATATTGAGCCAAAACCTCCTTCCATCAGTGAGAGCTTTGAATGGTTGACCAAATACTTATTTTCCACCATAATTTACAAATAAATTCTTCAAAATTCCTACAATATGAATTCCTGGATTTTTTTTTTCCACATTCTGTCTCTCACAGTTGAAGTGTACTTATGATGAAAATTACAGACCTCTGTCATCATTTTAAGTGGGAGAACTTGCACAATCTGTGGCTCACTAAATACTTTTTTGCCCCACAGTAGATGTGTATATGTATATATATATATATATATATATATATATATATATATATATTAGGGGTGTAACGGTACACAAAAATTTCGGTTTTGTACGTACTTTAGAGGTCACGGTTCGGTTCATTTTCGGTACAGTAAGAAATCAACAAAATATACATTTTTTGGTTATTTATTTACCAAATTTGTAAACAATAGCTTGATCCTTTTAACATTGGGAACTCTATAATAATTCTGCCCACGTTAATCCACATTAAACTGCCTCAAGTTGTTGCTTAGATGAAATAAAATGACACAACTTCTACATATAAAAAGTGCAACATTTAACAGTTTCAAGTCAACTCATCATGCTTAATTTATTACAGAATAGAGGAAGCCTGTAGTTATTTTTTTATTATGTAAATGTTATATTTGTATCATCATGTGATAGCAGGGACCCTGCCATTCAAAACTAGGCTGCTACATTACTAATGATTAATGTAACTATAGCTGAAAAATAGTGCAATAGCAATAGGAGAGACTATTCATCCCTGAACACCATGGATTTCATGAAGGCTTTATGATGCACTTATATTATTATATACACTATCAGAGACAGAAACTCTTCATTTAACATAATGTCCTTTTTTGCTGTTTCAACACACCTCAATCAACACTGTCCGTAACACACACACACAAACACACACACGCGCGCGCACACACCGTAAAATGAGCTAACGTTACGCTTAAAGCCAGGACTGCGAGTGAGCTGAGCTGCAGTTTGTTTCTAGGTCAGCGGGCTCATAGTGATGTTTAGAAAGTAGTTGACTTGGAAGTGTTTATTATATTGGGGAGAGTCCGTTGCTCCCCTGCTAAAGACCTACCTGCTCGACGCTGAAGTGCTGACTAGATGCGCTCTGAATACGCACTGCTGATTGGCTTGTTACCGCTACTGTTGTAACCAATTCGATGGTTGTGTGGGAGGGACAATGCAGGGTGCTGTGTACAGACAGAGACGGAGGCAGAACGGAGCGGAGCAGCTTTTTAAGACTTTAGCATAGGCGGCTACTTTATATGTTCGTGTGGAACTCGTTCGATACTCCTCCGCACCGAACCGAAACCCACGTATCGAAACGGTTCAATACAAATACACGTACCGTTACACCCCTAATATGGGTTGTACTTGGAACTTGCACAATTGCTGGCTGACTAAATACTTTTTTGCCCCACTGTATGTATATGTATACGTGTGTGTGTGTGTGTGTGTGTGTGTGTATGCATATATATATATACTGTATGAGTGTGTTTATGTGTGTATATTAATATGTATACCTGTGTGTGTATATGTATGCATATATATATTGTATGTGTGTGTATATGTATGCATATATATATTGTATGTGTGTGTATATGTGTATATATATGTGTGTGTGTATATATATATATATATATATATATATATATATATATATATATATATATATACTGTACACCCATATATATGTGTATGTGTGTATATATATATATACTGTATACACACACATATATATATATATATATACTGTATACACACACACATATATATATATATATATATACGTGTGTGTGTGTGTGTGTGTATATATATATATGTGTGTGTATATATTAGGGGTGTAACGGTACACAAAAATTTGGGTTCGGTACGTACCTCGGTTTAGAGGTCACGGTTCGGTTCATTTTCGGTACAGTAAGAAAACAACAAAATATAAATTTTTTGGTTATTTATTTACCAAATTTGTAATTAATGGCTTTATCCTTTTAACATTGGGAAGACTATAATAATTCTGCCCACGTTAATCCACATCAAACTGCCTGAAGTTGTTGCTTTGATTAAATAAAATGACAAAACTTTTCTTCTACATATAAAAAGTGCAACATTAAACAGTTTCAGGTCAACTCATCATGCTTAATTTATTACAGCATTTGGGAAGCTTGTAGTTGATTTTTATTATGTAAATGTTATATTTCTGTCAGCATGTGATAATAGGGACCCTGCCAATCAAAACTAGGCTGCTACATTACAAATGATTAATGTAACTATAGCTGAAAAATAGTACAATAGCAAAAGGAGAGACCATTCATCCCTGAACACCATGGAGTTCAAGTGAAATAACAGACAGACAGGGCTGTCACCTCTAGCCAGGACTGCGAGCGAGCTGAGCTGCAGTTTAAGTTTCTAAAACGTCAACGGGCTCATAGTGATGTACTAGTAGTTGACTGGGAGGTGGGTTTATTTATAATTTGGGGAGAGCACGCTACCAATGCTAACCTGCTAAACACATATCTCCTCGACGCTGAAGCATTGACTACATGCGCTCTGAATACGCACTGCTGATTGGCTGTTATCGCTTCGTATGTAACCAACCAGATGGTTGTGTGGGTGGGACAATGCTGGGTCCTGACATAGAGGCAGAAGAAACAAAGCAGCTTGTTAAGACTTTAGCTTTTGAAACTCGTTCGATACACCCCATAACCAAACCGAAACCCCGGTACCGAAATGTTTCAGTACAAATACACGTACCGTTACACCCCTAGT
>NC_084637.1:17889657-17919657 GCF_033978795.1 Nerophis ophidion | reverse complement strand
TGTGTTGTCTCCCTCGCTTGTGTTGTCTCCGCTCCTTTGTGTTGTCTCCGCTCCTTTGTGTTGTCTCCCTCGTTTGTGTTGTCTCCCTCATTTGTGTTGTCTCCCTCGTTTGTGTTGTCTCCCTCGTTTGTGTTGGCTCCCTCCTTTTTGTTGTCTCTGCTCCTTTTGTGTTGTCTCCCTCGTTTGTGTTGTCTTCGCTCCTTTGTGTTGTCCCCGCTCCATTGTGTTGTCACCCTCGTTTGTGTTGTCTCCCTCGTTTGTGTTGTCTCCCTCGTTTGTGTTGTCTCCTCGTTTGTGTTGGCTCCCTCGTTTGTGTTGGCTCCCTCGTTTGTGTTGTCTCTGCTTCTTTGTGTTCTCTCCGCTCCTTTGTGTTGTCTTCGCTCCTTTGTGTTGTCTTCCTCCTTTGTGTTGTCTCCCTCGTTTGTCTTGTCTCCCTTGTTTGTGTTGTCTCCGCTCCTTTGTGTTGTCTCCCTCCCTCATTTGTGTTGTCTCTGCTCCTTTGTGTTGTCTCCGCTCCTTTGTGTTGTCTCCGCTCCTTTGTGTTGTCTCCGCTTGTTTGTGTTGTCTCCCTGATTATGTTGTCTCCCTCGTTTGTGTTGTCTCCGCTCCTTTGTGTTGTCTCCCTCGTTTCTGTTGTCTCCGCTCTTTTGTGTTTAATCCCTCGTTTGTGTTGTATCCGCTTCTTTGTGTTGTCTCCGCTCCTTTATGTTGTCTCCGCTCCTTTGTGTTGTCTCCGCTCCTTTGTGTTGTCTCCCTCCTTTGTGTTGTCTCCCTCGTTTGTGTTGTCTCCCTCGTTTGTGTTGTCTCCCTCGTTTGTGTTGTCTCCCTCGTTTGTGTTGTCTCCCTCGTTTGTGTTGTCTCCCTCGTTTGTGTTGTCTCCGCTCCTTTGTGTTGTCTCCCTCGTTTTTGTTGTCTCCCTTCTTTGTGTTGTCTTCCTCCTTTGTGTTGTCTCCTTCGTTTGTGTTGTCTCCTTCGTTTGTGTTATCTCCGCTCCTTTGTGTAGTCTCCGCTCCTTTGTGTAGTCTCCGCTCCTTTGTGTTGTCTCTGCTCCTTTGTGTTGTCTCCGCGCTCTTGTTTTCTCCGCTCCTTTGTGTTGTCTCCGCTCCTTTGTGTTGTCTCCCTCGTTTGTGTTGTCTCTGCTCGATTGTGTTGTCTCCGCTCGTTTGTGTTGTCTCCCTCGTTTGTTTTGTCTCCCTCGTTTGTGTTGTCTCCGCTCCTTTTGTGTTGTCGCCGCTCATTTGTGTTGTCTCCGCTCATTTGTGTTGTCTCTACTCCTTTGTGTTGTCTCCCTTGTTTGTGTTGTCTCCGCTCCTTTGTGTTGTCTCTGCTCATTTGTGTTGTCTCCACTCGTTTGTGTTGTCTCCGGTTGTTTGTGTTGTCTCCGCTCCTTTGTGTTGTCGCCGCTCATTTGTGTTGTCTCCGCTCATTTGTGTTGTCTCCGCTCATTTGTGTTGTCTCCGCTCCTTTGTGTTGTCTCCGCTCCTTTGTGTTGTCTTCCTCCTTTGTGTTGTCTCCCTCGTTTGTCTTGTCTCCCTTGTTTGTGTTGTCTCCGCTCCTTTGTGTTGTCTCCCTCCCTCATTTGTGTTGTCTCCCTCCCTCATTTGTGTTGTCTCCGCTCCTTTGTGTTGTCTCCGCTCCTTTGTGTTGTCTCCGCTCCTTTGTGTTGTCTCCGCTTGTTTGTGTTGTCTCCCTGATTATGTTGTCTCCCTCGTTTGTGTTGTCTCCGCTCCTTTGTGTTGTCTCCCTCGTTTCTGTTGTCTCCGCTCTTTTGTGTTTAATCCCTCGTTTGTGTTGTATCCGCTTCTTTGTGTTGTCTCCGCTCCTTTATGTTGTCTCCGCTCCTTTGTGTTGTCTCCCTCCTTTGTGTTGTCTCCCTCATTTGTGTTGTCTCCCTCGTTTGTGTTGTCTCCCTCGTTTGTGTTGTCTCCGCTCCTTTGTGTTGTCTCCCTCGTTTGTGTTGTCTCCCTCGTTTGTGTTGTCTCCGCTCCTTTGTGTAGTCTCCGCTCCTTTGTGTTGTCTCCGCTCCTTTGTGTTGTCTCCGCGCTCTTGTGTTTTCTCCGCTCCTTTGTGTTATCTACGCTCCTTTGTGTTGTTTCCCTCCTTTGTGTTGTCTCCGCTCTTTTTTTTTGTCTACGCTCCTTTGTGTTGTCTCCGCTCCTTTGTGTTGTCTCACTCGTTTGTGTTGTCTCTGCTCGATTGTGTTGTCTCCGCTCATTTGTGTTGTCTCCGCTCGTTTGTGTTGTCTCCCTCGTTTGTTTTGTCTCCCTCGTTTGTGTTGTCTCCGCTCCTTTTTTGTTGTCTCCGTTCCTTTGTGTTGTCGCCGCTCCTTTGTGTTGTCTCCGCTCATTTGTGTTGTCTCCGCTCATTTGTGTTGTCTCCGCTCATTTGTGTTGTCTCCGCTCATTTGTATTGTCTCTGCTCGTTTGTGTTGTCTCCGCTCCTTTGTGTTGTCTCTGCTCATGTGTGTTGTCTCCACTCGTTTGTGTTGTCTCCGGTTGTTTGTCTCCGCTCGTTGTTTGCGTTGTCTCCGCTCGTTGTTTGCGTTGTCTCCGCTCGTTGTTTGCGTTGTCTCCGCTCGTTGTTTGCGTTGTCTCCGCTCGATGTTTGCGTTGTCTCCGCTCGATGTTTGCGTTGTCTCCGCTCGATGTTTGCGTTGTCTCCGCTCGTTGTTTGCGTTGTCTCCGCTCGTTGTTTGCGTTGTCTCCCTCGTTTGTGTTTTCTCCGCTCCTTTGTGTTGTCTCGGCTCCTCTGTCCTTTGTGTTGTCTACGCTCCTTTGTGTTGTCTCAGCTACTTTGTGTTGTCTCCGCTCCTGCGTGTTATCTCTGGTTGTTTGTCTCCACTCGCTGTCAGTGAGTGTAATATTAATAATAATTGTTGCGGGGGCCCTCACTAAATTCTTACTCTAAGTTAGCGTAATATTAATAATTATAAATTCTGTGTGAATTATGTCTATCTGTGTTGGCCCTGCGATGAGGTGGCAACTTGTCCAGGGTGTATGCTGCCTTCGGCCCAATTGTAGCTGAGATAAGCTCCAGCGCCCCCCTGAAGTGAATAAGCGGTAGAAAATGGATGGATGGATATATATGTGTATATATATATATATATATATATATATATATATATATACACACACATATATCTATATGTCATATATATATAGATATATGTGTCTATATATATATATATATATATATACATATATATATACACAGTGGTGCAAAAAAGTATTTAGTCAGCCACCGATTGTGCAAGTTCTCCCACTTAAAATGATGACAGAGGTCTGTAATTTTCATCATAGGTACACTTCAACTGTGAGAGACAGAATGTGAAAAAAAAATCCTGGAATTCTCAATGTAGGAATTTTAAATAATTTATTTGTAAATTATGGTGGACAATAAGTATTTGGTCAATAACAACAATTCAACTCAATACTTTGTAATATAACCTTTGTTGGCAATAACAGAGGTCAAACGATTACTATAGGTCTTAACCAGGTTTGCACACACAGTAGCTGGTATTTTGGCCCATTCCTCAATGCAGATCTTCTCGAGAGCAGTGATGTTTTGGGGCTGTCACCGAGCAACACTGACTTTCAACTCCCTCCACAGATTTTCTATGGGGTTGAGGTCTGGAGACTGGCTAGGCCACTCCAGAACTTTCAAATCCTTTGTTGCTCGGGCGGTGTGTTTGGGATCATTGTCATGCTGGAAGACCAGGCCACGTTTAATCTTCAAAGCTCTCACTGATGGAAGGAGGTTTTGGCTCAAAATCTCACAATAAATGGTCCCATTCATTCTTTCCTTAACACGGATCAGTCGTCCTGTCCCCTTAGCAGAAAAACAGCCCCAAAGCATGATATTTCCACCCCCATGCTTCACAGTAGGTGTGGTGTTATTGGGATGCAACTCAGTATTCTTCTTCCTCCAAACACGACGAGTTCAGTTTATACCAAAAAGTTCTAATTTGGTGTAATCTGACCACAAGACATTCTCCCAATCCTTTGCTGTGTCATCCATGTGCTCTCTGGCAAACTTCAGACATGCACTGGCTTAAGCATGGGGACATGTCTGGCACTGCAGGACTTGATTCCCTGTAGGCATAGTGTGTTACTGATGGTAACCTTTGTTACTTTGGTCCCAGTTCTCTGCAAGTCATCCACCAGGTCCCCTTGTGTGTCTGTGATTTTTGCTCACCGTTTTCATGATCATTTAGACCCAGATCGAGGAAGATTATCAGTGGTTTTGTATGTCTTCCATTTTCTGATAATTGATCCCACAGTTAATTTTTTCACACCAAGCTGCTATTGTCGATTCACTCTTCCCAGTCTGGTGCAGGTCTACAATTATTTTCCTGGTGTCCTTCGACAGCTCTTTGGTCTTGGCCATTGTGGAGTTTGGAGTGTGACTGTTTAAGGCTGTGGACAGGTGTCTTATATACAGATATTGAGTTCAAACAGGTTCCATTAATACAGGTAAAGAGTGGAGGACAGAAGAGCTTCTTAAAGAAGAAGTAACAGGTCTGTGAGAGCCAGAGATCTTGCTTGTTTGAAGTGACCAAATACTTATTTTCCACCGCAATTTACAAATAAATTCTTTAAAATTCCTACAATGTGAATTCCTGGATTTTTTTTTCACATTCCGTCTCTCACAGTTGAATGATGAAAATTACAGACCTCTCATCATTTTAAGTGGGAGAACTTGCACAATCGGTGGCTGACTAAATACTTTTTTGCCCCTCTGTATGTATATATATATATTATATATATGTGTGTGTGTGTGTGTATATATATATATGTGTGTATATATATATATATTTGTCACACATTCTAGATGTGGCAAAATTATTTTCTGCATTTGACCCATCACCCTTGATCACCCCCTAAAAGTAACATTACTCCTAATTTGTAGCATCATTTGAAAAGTTAAGGGCTAATAACTGTTTATTAAATACAGTGTTGATCAATTGACTTAGTTTTGATTTCCTTCTCTGCATGAAAGTTTAAAATGAGCATATATTAACGCAGTATGAACAAGAATGTTTTAATGTAGACACATAGAGTCATCATACTGCTGTGATTATATGTATCAAGTGTTAATTCAAGGCTAAGGCAAAATACCGAGATATATATCGTACATATAGACATATAAATATAAATATATATATATATATATATATATATATATATATATATATATATATATATATATATGTATATATATATATATATATATATATATATATATATATACATAGACATATACACAGTGGGGCAAAAAAGTATTTAGTCAGCCACCGATTGTGCAAGTTCTCCCACTTAAAATGATGACAGGGGTCTGTAATTTTCATCATAGGTACACTTTAACTGTGAGACACAGAATGTGAAAAAAAAATCCAGCAATTCACATTGTAGGAATTTGAAACAATTTATTTGTAAATTATTGTGGAAAATAAGTATTTGGTCACTTCAAACAAAGAAGATCTCTGGTTCTCATAGACCTGTAACTTCTTCTTTAAGAAGCTCTTCTGTCCTCCACTCGTTACCTGTATTAATGGAACCTGTTTGAACTTGTTATCTGTGTAAAAGACACCTGTCCACAGCCTTAAACAGTCAGACTCCAAACTCCACTATGGCCAAGACCAAAGAGCTGTCGAACGACACCAGGAAAAGAATTGTAGACCTGCACCAGCTTGGTAAGAGTAGTTCTACAACAGGCAAGCAGATTGGTGTGAAAAAATCAACTGTGGGAGCAATTATTAGAAAATGGAAGACATACACGACCACTGATAATCTCCCTCGATCTGGGGCTCCACGCAAAATCTCAATCCGTGGGGTCAAAATGATCATGAGAACGGTGAGCAAAAGTCCCAGAACCACACGGAGGGACCTGGTGAATGACCTGCAGAGAGCTGGGACCAAAGTAACAAAGGTTACCATCAGTAAGGGAATCAAATCCTGGAGTGCCAGACATAACCCCCTGCTTAAGCCAGTGCATGTCCAGGCCTGTCTGAAATTTGCCAGAGAGCACATGGGAGAATGTCATGTGGTCAGATGAAACCAAAATAAAACTTTTTGGTATAAACTCAACTCTTGTGTTTGGAGGAAAAAGAATACTGAGTTGCATCCCAAGAACACCATACCTACTGTGAATCATGGGGGTGGAAACATCATGCTTTGGGGCTGTTTTTCTGCTAAGGGGACAGGAGGATTGATCCGTGTTAAGGAAAGAATGAATGAATGTATCGTGAGATATTGAGCCAAAACCTCCTTCCATCAGTGAGAGCTTTGAATTGTTGACCAAATACTTACTTTCCACCATAATTTACATGTAAATTCTTTAAAATTCCTAGAATGTGAATTACTGGATTTTTTTTTCACATTCTGTCTCTCACAGTTGAAGTGTAACTATGATGAAAATTACAGACCTCTGTCGTCATATTTAGTGGACAGAGTCCCATTGCTTTCATGAGCGGTCGAGCGAGTCAAAAGCCGGAAAAAAAAAAAAAAAAAGTAATATTTATTTATTTTTATTTATTTTTTTTAAATTGTATTTGTGGCGGCCGTAATTCTTTCGTAGTGGGCCGCCACAAATGAATGTGTGGGAAACCCTGTGTGTGTGTAATAATGTGTGTGTGTATATATATATATATATATATATATATATATATATATATATATATATATATATATATATATATATACGTGTAATAATGTGTGTGTATATATATATATGTCTGTGTATATTTATGTGTGTGTAAATAAATAAATATATATATATATATATATATATGTTTGTGTGTGTGTGTGTCTGTGTGTATATATATATATATATATATATATATATATGTGTGTGTGTGTATTTATGTGTATATATATGTGTGTGTGTATGTATATATGTATATATATGTATGTATGTGTGTGTGTGTATATGTATATATATATATATATATATATATATATATGTATATGTGTGTGTGTGTGTGTGTGTGTGTGTGTGTGTGTGTGTGTATATATATATATATATATATATATGTATGTGTATATATATGTATATGTATATGTGTGTGTGTGTATATATAGATATATGTTTTTATATATGTATATGCAGTATATGTATGTGTATATATGTATGTGTATATGTGTATATATGTATGTGTATTTATGTGTATATGTATACGTATATGTGTATATATATATGTATTTGTGTATATATATGTGTGTATATATATATATGTATATGTATATATATGTGTGTGTATGTATATATATATGTGTGTATATATATGTATATATATATGTGTGTATATGTATATATATATATGTGTGTATATATATGTCTATATATGTATATGTGTGTGTATATATATATGTATGTATAGATAGATAGATAGTACTTTATTGATTCCTTCTGGAGAGTTCCTTCAGGAAAATTTAAATTCCAGCAGCAGTGTACAGAGTTGAGATCAATTTAAAAAAAAAAAGTAAAAAGTAAATCATGGGGGTTTAAAAGGAAACAAAATATAGAAATATTACAAAAAGAATAAAAAAACAATGGGAATAACAATATAACAGTAAAATAAGAATATAACAAGACAAAGTAGGCATTAGTGACCATGTTATGAAAACGTATTGCACTGTTAATGTTTTGCAACCCCTGTCATCCCAGTACCCCCCGCCCCCCGTCCCAGAGAGGAGTTGTACAGTCTAATGGCGTGTGGGACAAAGGAGTTCTTGAGTCTATTAGTCCTGCACTTGGGATGAAGCAGTCTAGCACTGAACAGGCTCCTCTGGCTACTGATAACGCTATGCAGAGGGTGACTCTCAATCATCAGGATGATTGAGGGAACCCCTTATGAAACAGTTCTGTAGAGATGAAGTAGTCTTGTGATTTTTCCCACACCTACATATTGTGCTCTACCACGGTATCGAGCACTATTCTCTGGATAATCCAATCAAAACATATATATATATATATATATATATATATATATATATATATATATATATATATATATATATATATATATGTATGTATGTATAATGTGTATGTATGTATGTATATATATTTTAGGGGTGTAACTGTACACAAAGATTTTGGTTCGGTACGTACCTCGGTGTAGAGGTCACGGTTCGGTTAATTTTCGGTACAGTAAGAAAACAACAAAATATAAATTTTTGGGTTATTTATTTACCAAATTTGTAAACAATGGCTTTATCCTTTTAACATTGGGAACACTATAATAATTTTGCACTCGTTAATCATTATTAAACTGCCTCAAATTATTGGTCAGATTAAATAAAATGACAAAACTTCTACATATAAAAGGTGCAACATTAAGCGCCTACTGAAACCCACTACTACCGACCACGCAGTCTGATAGTTTATATATCAATGATGAAATATTAACATTGCAACACATGCCTTTTTAGTTTACTAAATTGCAATTTTAAATTTCCCTTGTAGTGTCCTGTTGAAAACGTCGCAGAATGCTGACGTGTACGCGTGACGTCACGGATTGTTAGGAAATATTAGCTCTGCTCACACACAGCTAAAAGTCGTCTGCTGTAACCGCTTTATCACACAGTATTTTGGACATCTGTGTTGCTGAATCTTTTGCAATTTGTTCAATTAATAATGGAGAAGTCAAAGTAGAAAGATGGAGTTGGGAAGCTTTAGCCTTTAACCACACAAACACACTGGGATTCCTTGTTTAAAATTCCCGGAGGTGAAGCTTTACTATGGATCAGAGCAGTTAAGCGAACATGGATCCCGACCAAATGTCAACCAGCAGTTTTTGGTGAGAAAATTGTGGTAAAAAGTCGCCACTTACCGGAGATCAGCTGAGCTTGTGCCGTCTTTACAGCTGCCGTCGACTTCCATCAGACACTGGCGTCAACACACCCATGGACACACCCTTCCGACAATCAGGTACTATTAAACTCACTAAAACACTAGCATGCAATAGAAATATAAGGGATTTCCCAGAATTATCCTAGTAAATGTGTCTAAAAACATCTTAATCCATCCCAATGCAATCGCGTTTTTTTTTTACTTGATTTTTTTTTTTTTCTTTTTTATTCAAACACGAATCTTTCATCTTCTCTCAAATTAATGGGGAAATTGTCATTTTCTCGGTCCGAATATCTCTTTTTGTCAGGAAGAGTCATTGATGCAAAGGATTCTGGGTATTTGCTGCGTTGCGTTTATGTTGTGTTACTGTGAGGATGTTCTCCAGAAATGTGTTTGTCGTTTTTGTTTGGTGTGGCTTCACAGTGTGGCGCATATTAGTAAGAGTGTTAAATTTGTTTATATCACAACCATCAGTGTAGTCTGTGTCAGCCAGTATGCCTTGCAGTCGTGTGCGTGTTTGCGGAAGCCACATTCAACATTTTGCTGGGCTGGCAAGCAGTTTGTACATGATGTAGAAGGCGTTAAAGTCAAAGGCTTCATAGCACGCCCTCATCCTTGTAGTCTGGATGACCGCTAGCAGATATTTACGAGTATATATGCGGCTCCTATTGTCTTTTTTACTTCGAGACAAGGGTCAAAACGGCTCTTTGAGTGGTGAAGGTTGCCGATCCCTGAAAAATGTATATTAAATATTTCCGAATGGTTCAACCGCCACCCGCCCGAATCAATCTAAAATCTATTTTTTCGACATGTCACCCACCCGACCCGCGGTTTATCCGCGGACTCTGCGGATGAGACCACAAACCGCGCATCTCTAATATATATATATATATATATATATATATATATATATATATATATATATATATATATATATATATATACACATACACATATATGTATATACACATACACATATATGTGTGTGTGTATGTATGTGTGCAAGTATAGGAAATTTAAAAATGTATGTCTCGTTTGCGTTAGCATTAGCCAAGTTTTGCTAAGTGTGTGTGTGAGTCTTTGCTAGGAAAAGAAGAAGCTTTGGAAGCTCCGGGGGGCAAAAATTCTGTCGAAACAAAAGTAGAAACAAATTTTCTCTCTTTTTTTTTTTTTTTTTTTTCAGCAGCAAAAAACTCAAATGAATCCATAAAATCACTTGTGTTTCTTTCAGCAACCTAGCTCAAAAAGCTACAGGCGGAACTAGGTTTCAACTACCAGGAAATGTCAGAAGTGGGCCAAAGGATTACGTTTTGGGGCTGATCTGGATCACCTTCTGTATTCAGGTCTTTGTTTTCCTCTCTTGGGAGATGTGTATGAAATTGTGTAGAATTACACTGGACATACCTTTTTGAAAAGGTAATCCTGGGACGTGACTACACACTGGTACTACTCGCTACTTTGATTGTGACTTCCTGCCGGGTCTGGGAGAGGAATAGTCTCCCAGCGTGCTGCTGAATTGGCTGGATTGTGGTGGCTTTATCCGGGCGGCGGGCCGACAATGATCGGGTGTAACTACGGTTTAGATGTAATCTCCTGGCACGGGCGACACAGCTGTCGTGTTCCCCGCAGCCGGCGACAAGACCTGGAGACCGGGTTGCTGGTCCTGGCACGTTTGTGTTGCCCGCCGTAGAAAGCTGAATCGACTTTGTTTGGCGTTACTCTGGAGAAAGGTGCTGGGAGCTGTCAGAGGACAGGAAGGAGGAAGGGGGGTGTGGCGTTAGCACTATCAGCCTCGCTCACGCTCATCCAAATCCCAGATTACAAGGCCTCCGCCCCCCTCGCCTGCCCCTGCACAGTCCCTCTCTCACATTGCTAGATTGGCGCAAAGCCGCACGTTTTCTCTCAGTGGTCTCATTCCCTCCAACCCTCAACTTGCCATACGCTTTTGACCCTGGCTTGTGTGCCAGTGCTGGATGACAGGCTGCTGAAGCTAAGGTGTTTGTGGAAGTCTTCTACCAAAATGGTGAGGTAGGCAGAGATCATTTTACCGTATATTCTTCTACCGATTTCCGTGGTCTGCGACTTACTTTCAAATGGTGGACCCCGATGTGTTCCAAGAAGTTGTTCGGTTCAAAATTGCTGCTTGCTCAATACGTACCAACTTCTGCCACCATACTTGAGTAGTGGTTCACATGGACGACTCCCGCATCGTCCAGTAGTTGACCGGCGATCGGTCCAGGTGGTATGGTCATGGATGGACCGCTGGACGGCTTTAACGATACGCTATAATCATAGTTGGGTACGTATCCCAGTTTTGAAGTTGTGTTGAAGTCATTGTGGGCCACATCGCAGTTATGGCGGCCCTCAGAGGGCCGATTGGAACAATGCGTAATATTTTACCGTATTTTGCGGACTATAAAGCGCACCACTCAAATAAAAAAAAAAATAATTCAATATTTTCCATATATTAGCCGCACCGGACTATAAGCCTCACCCACAAAATTCCAGAGATAAAAATAGGTTTTCCTTGAATTAGCCGCACTCACTAAATTCTACAGATAAAAATATGTTTCCATGTATTAGCCGGAACGGACTATACGCTGCACCCTCAAAATTTTTGAAGAAAAAAAATAGTTTTCCATATATTAGCCGCACTGGACTCTAAGCCACACCCACTAGATTCTCGAGATACAAATATTTTCAGTATATTAGCTGGACTGGACTATAACCTGCACCCATTTTTTTTATATATATAGATTTATTTATTAAAGGTAAATTGAGCAAATTGGCTATTTCTGGCAATTTATTTAAGTGTGTATCAAACTGGTAGCCCTTCGTATTAATCAGTACCCAGGAAGTAGCTCTTGGTTTCAAAAAGGTTGGTGACCCCTGTCCTACGGTGTTAATCTGGAAATAGTTGCTTCGGTATTTTGTTGGTGTGGCACCGAATGGAGATGTTGAAATGCGGAGTAAGCACTATTCGTTCTCTCGCGGGTCACTTTTCAACTGATCCTACAAATTAGCAGTGGTGCTACTTTCTGTACAAACGCTACTACCGCATAAACGTAAACATATTCTCGCTTGAAGCCAAACCACCGCCAGACGATGGACCCCCTGTGGTTTTTCTTGGGACTTAATAATTCCTTGTTACCTGATTCGCACCTTCTCTCTCTCGTATTACCACCCGCTACACTCCGCTAGCATCACAGCTAATGTTACCCATGTCACTACCTCTCTGCTCCGCGGGAGCGTGTGACGTTGCTCACGAGACAGTATGTGACGTATGTAAAAAGGTGCACTTGTTTTAAAGGCCTACTGAAACCCACTACTACAGAACACGCAGTCTGATAGTTTATACATCAACGATGAAATATTAACATTGCAACACATGCCACTACGGCTGTTTTAGTTTGCTAAATTGCAATTTTAAATTTCCCGTGAGTTTCTTGTTGAAAACGTCGCGGAATGATGACGCGTACGCATGACGTCACGGACTGTCAGGAAATATTAGCGCTGCGCTACTAGCGGCTAAAAGTTGTCTGCTTTGATCGCATAATTACACAGTATTTTGGACATCTGTGTTGCTGAATCTTTTGCAATTTGTCCATTTAATAATGGAGACTATAAAGAACAATGCTGTTGGTGGAAAGCGGTGGATTGCAGCTGTCTTTAGCACCGAGACACAGCCGGTGTTTCTTTGTTTGCTGTGAAGCAGAGTAGTCAAGCGAAAAAAATTTCTCTACGTCAACCAGCATGTTTTTGGACGGGGAAATTGTGATATATATCTTACCGGAGACATCAGTGGATTATTTGTCGTCCTGCAGCAGCTGTCAAAAAAGGCAGCTGTGAGCTTGGCTCCTCGGCTTCTCTCTGAGACACTGCGTGTTCACCGCAGCCATCCGATCTCAAGGTATGTCTTTACATCCGACCTCAAGGTATGTCTTTACAATCTTTAAAATCTCACTAAAACCCTATTAAAACAATAAGCAGATAAGGGATCTTCCAGAATTATCCTAGTAAATGTGTCTAATTACATTTGAAACACTCACACTGCCGCCGCCTGGAGATGTCGCTTTTTTTTTTTTCTTTTTCTAGTCCTTCACTATCAATATCCTAACTCACGGATCTTTCATCCTCGCTCAAATTAATGGGGAAATTGTCGCTTTCTCGGTCCAAATTGCTCTTACTGCTGGTGGTTCCCATTATAAACAATGTGAATATGTGTGGAGCCCTGCAACTCGTGACGTCACACGCACATACTTCCGGTAAAGGCAAGGCTTTTCTATTAGCGACCAAATGTTGTGATCTTTATCGTCGATGTTCTCTACTAAATCCTTTCTTCAAAATATGGCAATATCGCAAAATGATCAAGTATGACACATAGAGTGGACTTCCTATTTCCGTTTAAATAAGAAAATCTAATTTCAGTAGGCCTTTAAGTGTCTGTGAGAAGGAGAGACAACAAAGAGGGAGAAACGCATGCAGTTTAATGCCGGCAGCTAAAAGCAACTACGTAAGAAAGTATACTCGAATATCCCAATATAGTCATTTTCTATATCGCACAGAGACAACCCCGCGATATATCGAGTATATCGATATATTGCCCAGCCCTAGTATGACAAGATAATATTTACAATTCTAAAATATATGCGATTGTATGCAGTATTTTCTTAAGTACATATTTCAAGGCTTTTGCGGGCCCACGTAAAAAGAAGTGGCGGGCCAGATCTGGTCCCCGGGCCTTGAGTTTGGCAACTGTGCTGTTGAGGAAGGAAATGCAAAACAAAGCTGCTTCTTTTTTGAGTACAAACCCTGTTTCCATATGAGTTGGGAAATTGGGTTGGATGTAAATATAAAGGGAATACAATGATTTGCAAATCCTTTTCAAACCATATTCAATTGATTGCACTACAAAGACAAGATAATTGATGTTCAAACTCATAAACTTTTTTCTGTGCAAATAATAATTAAGTTAGAATTTCATGGCTGCAACACGTGCTAAAGTAGTTGGGAAAGGGCATGTTCACCACTGTGTTACATCGCCTTTTCTTTTAAAAACACTCAATAAACGTTTGGGAACTGAGGAAACTAATTGTTGAAGCTTTGAAAGTGGAATTCTTTCCCATTCTTGTTAATGTAGAGCTTCAGTCGTTCAACAGTCCGGGGTCTCCGCTGTCGTATTTTACGCTTCATAATGCGCCACACATTTTCCATGGGAGACATGTCCGGACTGCAGGCGGGCCAGGAAAGTACCCGCACTCTTTTTTTTAAGAAGTAACGCTGTTGTAAACCGTGGCTTGGCATTGTCTTGCTGAAATAAGCAGGGGCGTCCATGATAACGTTGCTTGGATGACAACATATGTTGCTCCAAATCCTGTATGAACCATTCAGCATTAATGGTGCCTTCACAGATGTGTAAGTTACCCATGCCTTGGGCA
The DNA here is from genome assembly GCF_033978795.1 of Nerophis ophidion. NCBI lineage: Eukaryota > Metazoa > Chordata > Actinopteri > Syngnathiformes > Syngnathidae > Nerophis > Nerophis ophidion. The sequence goes on along the minus strand of NC_084637.1, from coordinate 17,905,369 downwards.
CTAATACACCCCCATACCATCACAGATGCTGACTTTCGAACTTTGCTCCTATAACAATCCAGATGGTTATTTTCCTCTTTGTTCCGGAAGACACCACGTCCACAGTTTCCAAATATAATTTGAAATGTGGCCTCGTCAGACCATAGAACACCTTTCCACTTTGCATCAGTCCATCTTAGATGAGCTCGGGCCCAGCGAAGCCGGCGGCGTTCCTGTGTGTTGTTGATAAATGGGTTTTGCTTTGCATAGTAGAGTTTTAACTTGCACTTACAGATGTAGCGACCAACTGTAGTTACTGACAGTGGTTTTATCAAGTGTTCCTGAGCCCATGTGGTGATATCTTTTACACACTGATGTCGGTTTTTGATGCAGTACCACCTGAGGGAACAAAAGTCCATAATATCATCGCTTACTTGCAGTGATTTCTCCAGATTCTCTGAACCTTTTGATGATTTTATGGATTGTCGATGGTAAAATCGCTAAATTCCTTGTAATAGGTCGTTGAGAAATGTTCTTAAACTGTTCGACAATTTGCTTACAAATTGGTGACCCTCGCCCCATCCTTGTTTGTGAATTACTGAGCATTTCATGGAAGCTGCTTTTATACCCAATCATGGCACACACCTGTTCCCAATTAGCCTGCACACCTGTGGGGTGTTCCAAATAAGTGTTTGATGAGCATTCCTCAACTTTATCAGTATTAATTGCCATCTTTCCCAACTTCTTTGTCACGTGTTGCTGGCATCAAATTTTAAATGTAATTATTATTTGCACAAAAAAAAAATGTTTATCAGTTTGAACATCAAATATGTTGTCTTTTTACTACATTTTCAACTGAATACTGGGTGAAAATGATTTGCAAATCATTGTATTCCGTTTATATTTACATCTAACACAATTTCCCAACTCATATGGAAACGGGGTTTGTACTGTAAATACCTTCGCTGCAATGAAACAAATCACACAAAAAGGGACAATAGTCTCGATCCAGATAAATTGGAAAGTCTTGTTTGGTTCCCAGAGCTGCCAATTTGACCCTTTGACCCCAAAGGAAATAAGCAACAGGAAATGGATGGATGGATGGAGGTCTTTGATACTCGCTCCCAGTTGTGGGATTTGACATGTGTGTCACTGAGATGGAGCTTTTAGTCTGGGTCCTCCTGTTGCCCCCATTGTTGGATGATTCCACAGTAGGATTACATCTGGATTAGCGACAATTATTCTTTCTGTGGATGAATCTGTGTGAAGGATTACAAACAAGACAATGAGTAATCTGTTGGCCAGCTGACACCGTGACCTCTCGCTCTTGCTGATTCCTACATTCTCAATCTATGATCCCTGTCACCCGCTCAAAAACCTTCATAACAATATGTCATATACACACTTCTAGTATTTATAAAATGTGGTAACAGACACCTTCATAACAATATGCAATATGTACAATATACACACTGCAAGTATATATTATATAATGTAGCAACACACCTTCAAAACAATATGTAATATGTACAAAATACACACTGCAAGTATAAATATAATGTAGTAATAGACACTTTCATCATAATATGTAATATGTACAATATACACACTGCTAGTATATATATAATGTAGTCATAGACACATTCATAACAATATGTAATATGTACAATATTAGAGGCAGTAAATATGTATATGTGTATATATATATTAATATATATATATATATATATATACATACATACATATATTAATTTATATATGTATATATATATATATATATATATATATATATATATATATATATATATATATATATATATATATATATTAGGGCTTCAACAACTAATCGATTAAAATCGATTATAAAAAAAGTTGGCGATTAATTTAGTCATCGATTCGTTGGATGTATGCAATGCGCATGCGCGGAGGTTTTTATTTTAATTTTTTTATTATTTTTTCCCCCTAATCCTTTATTCATAAACTGCAACACGCTACGTAGTTTTACTTGTCCTGCATAGGTTTTTTTCTGGCTGTGTAGTGTGAATGGTTTTTATCTTACTAAAATCCTTCCCGTTGACTATTTACAACACTACACAGTATTTATTATTATTATTATTATTATCTATAATTACATTTAAATGGCATTGCATACATGTAAAATTAAATGCTATTTCCCATTACTTGACCAGTAGCAGTTACACCCATCTGAACAGGTCAGCCACCTGTTTAAAGCCCGATTAACAGTTGAAATTTTGAAATGAAGGGCCTTGAATGGCTAAAACATTAACCTGGACAACATTTTAACAGCTGGTTGGCTCAGATTTTATTCTTTTCATTGCATTCACATGCTGCAGTGGACAGTGCACAATTTAGCATTCAGTATTAACGCAGTATCTGAAGCACCGTCTCCATGTGTGTTTATTGACAACAGGGTTATAACCTGGACACGTTAGTTCGTCGGTATGGTAACAGGTGACTGTTACTGCGTGCGTCTGCCCCGGCCCTGAAAATAAAAATTAAGAAAATCCGAGTCGGTGCTGCACACTGTACAGGTTCGGACCACTTTTGAACTTGTTTGCCAAGACGTCTTACCCTCGTATTTTGATCCGGTCGGTCCGTTATTCCTTTACTTCGTCGTCGTCGTCTTCTTCTTCTTCTTCTGACCCACCAGGTGAATTAAGTGCAAGTGGCGGAGTTACAGTGCATAGAAGGCTACCGCCACCTACTGCACCGTAGTTGTAACTACAAGCTTTATTGTGAATTGTGAATTATATTTATATAGCGCTTTTTTCTCAAGTGACTCAAAGCGCTTTACATAGTGACACCCAATATCTAAGTTACATTTAAACCAGTGTGGGTGGAACTGGGAGCTGGTGGGTAAAGTGTCTTGCCAAAGGACACAACGGCAGTAACTAGGATGGCACAAGCGGGAATCGAACCTGCAACCCTCAAGCTGCTGGCACGGCCACTCTACCAACCGAGTCCCATTGCTTTTATGAGCGGTCGAGCGAGTCAAAAGCCGAAAAATTTATTTGTGGCGTCCGTAATTCTTTCGTGGCGAAATGAATATGTGGGAAACCCTGATAAGAATGTACTTACATTCACGTCTCGATCGTGCCAACTTTCTTTTGCATCGGAAAAACAATCCACCTCATAGTCCAAGTCATGACATATATAATACATATATAGATTAGATAGCTATTGATATGCATATATATATATATGTGTCTGTGTGTGTATATATATATATGTATATATATATATATATATATATATATATATATATATATATATATATATATATATATATACAGTGGGGCAAAAAAGTATTTAGTCAGCCACCGATTGTGCAAGTTCTCCCACTTAAAATGATGACAGAGGTCTGTAATTTTCATCATAGGTACACTTCAACTGTGAGAGACAGAATGTGAAAAAAAAAATCCAGGAATTCACATTGTAGGAATTTTAAATAATTTATTTGTAAATTATGGTGGAAAATAAGTATTTGGTCAACCATTCAAAGCTCTCACTGATGGAAGGAGGTTTTGGCTCAAACTCTCACGATACAGGGCCCCATTCATTCTTTCCTTAACACGGATCAATCGTCCTGTCCCCTTAGCAGAAAAACAGCCCCAAAGCATGATGTTTCCACCCTCGTGCTTCACAGTAGGTTTGGTGTTCTTGGGATACAACTCAGTATTCTTCTTCTTCCAAACACGACGAGTTGAGTTTGTACCAAAATGGATACATGGATGATACAGCAGAAGATTGGGAGAATGTCATGTGGTCAGATGAAACCAAAATAAAACTTTTTGGTATAAACTCAACTTGTGGTGATTAGTGATTCTCATCATTTGGATGGCTTGCCAAATATATTTGGCAATATAGTGTATGTTGCTCCAAAAGCTGTATGTACATTTGAGCATTAATGGTGCCTTCACAGATGTGTAAGTTACCAATGCCTTGGACACTAATGCACCCCCATACCATCACAGATGCTGCCGCCTTTTACATTTTGACCCTAGAACAATACGTTTGGTTCTTTTCCTCTTTGGTCCGGAGGACACAACGTCCACAGTGTGTATATATATATATATATATATATATATATTGTATATGTATAGGGGGGCTTCACGGTGACAGAGTGGTTAGTGCGTCTGCCTCACAATACAAAGTTCCTGCAGACCTGGGTTCAAATCCAGGCTCGGGGTCTTCCTGTGTGCAGTTTGCATGTCCTCCCCGTGAATGCGTGGGTTCCGTCCGGGTACTCCGGCTTCCTCCCACCTCCAAAGACATGCACCTGGGGATAGGTTGATTGGCAACACTAAATTGGCCCTAGTGTGTGAATGTTGTCTGTCTATCTGTGTTGGCCCTGCGATGAGGTGGCAATTTGTCCAGGGTGTACCCCGCCTTCCGCCCGATTGTAGCTGAGATAGGCGCCAGCGCCCCCCTTAACCCCAAAAAGGAATAAGCGGTAGAAAATGGGATGGGATGGGGATGTATAGGGGGTGGGACCTAATAAGTTTACTTCTTCCCACTCCCTTTTGAGCCAATCTTGACATCTACAAAAGATTAGTCACATGTAATGTTTTCAATGTAGGTGTAAAAATAATGTATATACATATTTCTTTTGTATTTTATGTCATTCTTTTGTTTTGTTTGCATGGCTCAAAATAAACCATTCATTCATTCATTCAGTTTCCAAAAAATATTTGAAATGTGGACTCGTCAGACCACAGACCACTTTTCCACTTTGCATCAGACCATCTTAGATGAGCTCGGGCCCAGCGAAGCGTTTTCGGGTGTTGTTGGTAAATGGCTTTGGCTTTGCATAATAGAGTTTTAACTTGCACTTACAGATGTAGCGACCGACTGTAGTTACTGACAGTGGTTTTCTAAAGTGATCCCGAGCCCATGTGGTAATATCCTTTACACACTGATGTGGCTTTTTTATGCAGTACCGCCTGAGGGATCGAAGGTCACGGGCCTTGCAGTTTATGTGCAGTGATTGGGCGTAGATGGTGAAATCCCTAAATTCCTTGCAATAGCTGCTTGAGAAATGTTGTTCTTAAACAATTTGCTCAGGCATTTGTTGAGAAAGTGGTGACCCTCGCCTCATCCTTGTTTGTGAACGATTGAGCATTTCATGGAAGCTGCTTTTATACCCAAACCTGGCACCCACCTGTTCCTATTTAGCCTGTTCACCAGTGGGATGTTCCAAATAAGACTTTGATGAGCATTCCTCAACTTTCTCACTCTTTTCAGCCACTTGTGCCAGCTTTTTTGAAGCATTTTGCAGGCTTCACATTCCAAATGAGCTAATATTTGCAAAAAATAACACAGTTTTTCAGTATGAGCATGAAATAGCTTGCCCTTGCAGTCTATTCAATTGAATATACGTTGAAAAGGATTAACAAATCATTGTATTCTCTTTTTATTTACCATTAACACGAGGTGACAACTTCACTGGTGTTGAGGTTTGTACAAGCCGCAGGGTTCAAAGCATGGGGGAATAAGTCAAACTAAGGTCCTCCCCTCACTTGAAATGTGTCACTTGTAGAGTTGCTCTTCAGACTTTCACCTGACTAAAATTCCAGGTGCGTTCTGGTCCAGAGTTCTGGTCTTGCTGACCCTGAGCCGAGACTTTTCAGAATAGTTTAGAGCTTTCCATGTATCTCCAATGAGAGAGCTTTCCTCCCGTCTGTCACCTTTCTGTTGCAGGAAGTGCAGCTCAGCTCTACTGACAAAGTGCAGCTGAGATAAAAGCCCAAACATGACGTGTTTGCGGTGACACACCACTTCTATTTTTATCCTGGCGTATAACGACCGTGCGTCATGCAGATCCACCACTTCCTTTGCAATCAATAGTCACACATTTTCTTTTGGAGGGGTGGTGAAAAACTATGCGGAGTGTCATCATTTTCACTGCTTTTTTTCTGCTTTTTCGGATTTTTATAATTAAAAATTGTTTCTTTCAGGGTGTAATCTGTAAGGTCTCAGTCATAAAAAAAAATTCCGCACGTAATCGACTTAAGATCAATCTGTCGATATACAGTTATTTTTATTATTTTTGTAAGCCTGTTTTTTTATGGTAACCACACAAAATATTTCAAAGTTTAGTATTTGATGTGAAGTAAGTGCAGCATTAATTAGGTCAATAGTTCATAACAACATTGATTTTGATTCATTATTATTTTTTGAGCAATGACAGTTAATTAAAAAAAACAAAAAACACCCACTAAAATTCTTAGGGACCCAAAAGGGTCCCACTCATAAAAGTGTTTTTTTTGGGGGTCAACGCCTAAATCTCCATATCAACTTCCGATCCATCATATTTAATGTGTTTTATAGTTTTTTTATGTTTATATTTTGATTTGTTTGTTTTATGCCCTTTTTGTCAAAGAAAACTGTTTTTGGCAAGAACACAAAATATGCAATATTTTTCCACAAAATATTTCAAAGTGTAATATTTGATGTGAAATAATTGCAGCTTTAAATATGTTAATCATTCATAACAACATAGATTTTGATTTTTTTAATAATTTTTTTGAGCAATGACAGTTAAAAAAAAAAATCACAAAAATTCTAACAGACTCAGAAGGGTCCCATCAAAGTGTTTTTTAGTTATTTACTTTCAACGCTTAAATCTTTATATCAACTTCAGACCTATCTATAGATTATATATTTTTATTGTTTTTTTATGTTTATATTTTGATTTGTTTGTTTTGTCCTTTTTGTCAAAGAAAACTTTATATGGCAAAACACAAAATATGCAATTTTTTTCCTACAAAATATGTCTGTAATATTTGATGTAAAGTAACTGCAGCATTAAATATGTCAATTCATAACAACACTGATTTTGATTCATTATTATTTTTTCAGCAATGACATCCCACTAAAAAATGCAACATTTTCCCACAAAATATTTCAAAGTGTAATTTTTGATGTGAAGTAATTGGAGCATTAAAATATGTCAATAATTCATAACATAGATTTTGATTCATTTTTGTTCATTTTTAGCTGTGACAAAAAAACTCCTCACTAAAATTCTTAGGGATCCAAAAGGGTCCCACTCATATAAGTGTCAAAAATCATTTTGATTTTTTTTGTACTTGCAACACTTAAATCTGTATATCAACTGCGGATCTATCGTCGATTAGACGTTTTTTATAGTTTTAATTTTATTTGTTTGTTTTATGACCATCTTTCACTGCACAGCCCTCTAATAAGTCAATGACTGTCCTCTAGTGGATGATACGTTTAATGTACATGTCGCATCCTATACGTCAGGATTTTAAGTTAAAATAACACATTACACTGATGGTGTAGAGCAGTAGTGTCAAACTCAAATACAGAGCGGGCCAAAATTTAAAACTGAACAAAGCCGCGGGCCAAGGTTGAACAAATTAATCCTTTAATAGGGACCCAAACAAGTTTTGCATTGAATATTGACCAAGCAAGGCTTATATAACTTTATAGTGACATGCAAAATCCAGTTTCAAATAATATTAATTAAAAAATATCAATGGCATACCAAATTAAATAAAAACACAAATTTAAGGCCTTTTTTCGGCGGCGGGTTTGAGTTGGGGCGGGGTTTGGTGGTAGCGGGGGTGTATATTGTAGCCTCCCGGAAGAATTAGTGATGCAAGGGGTTCTGGGTATTTGTCCAGTTGTGTTTATGTTGTTACGGTGCAGATATTCTCCCGAAATGTGTTTGTCATTCTTGTTTGCTGTGGGTTCACAGTGTGGCGCATATTTGTAACAGTGTTAACCTTGTTTATACGGCCACCCTCAGTGTGACCTGTATGGCTGTTGACAAAGTATGCCTTGGATACACTTGTGTGTGTGTATGAGCCGCATATATTCCGTGAGTGGGCCGGCACGCCGTTTTTATGGAAGAAAAGCGGTCGTGGCGACATGTAGAGAACGCCAAAATAGTGATTTTACGGCCCGCTCCCAATATTGTTGTCCGGGTGGAAATCGGGAGAAATTCGAGAGGGGCACTGAACTTCGGGAGTCTCCCGGGAAAATTGGGAGGGTTGACGAGTATGAGTATTAGCGGTGAGCCAGCTCTAATGTTAATTTGATATTGCCTCAAATTTGGCCCGCGGGCCAGAGTTTGACACCCATGGTGTAGAGGGCTCAAAAACTTATGAATCACTTCTGATACGTTTGTTGTTGTAGTTTGAAACTTTCAAAATTATGAATTGATTTAGAATTGGGATGAAAAAGAATCTCACACAGCTTTACACTCTACCTTTAATGTAACGCGGGTATTGAGCCTGATCGCCACCGAATTTGACGGGCGCCACAAGAGGTTTGTCTATAAAATATGAGCAAGATTGGTGAAAAAACACAGTCGCTATCGAGCGAAACGTCTTTGCAGTGTTGCAAAATATGAAGCCTAAGACAGACACGTTTTCTTTTGTTTGTAAGGGTGTGAGTTCCTGATAATCAATACCAATACTGACAGAATGTAGTATGAATGTAAGAATAGTTGGAATGTTGAAGAGTTTGAATTTCCACGAAAAACGGGAATTTGGTTTGGAACTTGGGAAAATATCCCATTTATTTCAGTGGGTACTTCCTGGAATTTTGGGGAAAAGCTGGATTTTTAGGGAAATGATCAGGAGCATGAATGTCCTGATTGAGCTGAAATGGTTGGTGCTGGAATTGTTGAAATCGGTCAAGAAATGTTGAAGTAGTAACAGTTTTTTCATTGAAAAAAAAAAAAAAAAATTCCTGGAAATGTGTTGAACGTGGAAAAATGGTTGTCTGATTTTCCAGAATGGTTTGAATCGGTTGAAGAATGAGGAAATTATGGAAGTTTGAAAAATGGAGAATTAATTTTGAATGGGGAAAATGTCTCTAGAAATTGTGAATTCTAGGAAATACAGAATTTTTTTTTTTTTGAAATATTGTAGGAGATCACACAATTCCGGAACAGGCTGAATATTTTGTAGTTGGAACGGTTTGAATTGGATAAACAATGTGTGAGTTGTGGAACTTTGAAAAATGTTCCATTCTTTCCAATGGGAATTTCGGGAAAAAAGGGGAATATTTTTGGGGGGAAAATGATAAAACATTTGTATGTTCTAAATGAGTTAAAATGGCTAGTATTGAAATTTTTCAAATCAGTCAAGAAATGTTAATTTGTAACATTTTTAATTGAGACATGGTATTACAGAATTCCTGGAATTTCGGGAAAGCCGGGAATTTTTCCAGCTATAAAAAAACAACTTAGTTTTTCTGTACTGTTAAGGAGGAATGTGTTGACGGTGGAACGGTTGAAGTGGGTTGAAAAATGTGAAAGGAGTAGTCGACAGAAAATAGGGTGGAAATACGGTTTGAAAAAACGGGAATTCCGGGAATTCCTCAAATTTTTTGGAACCTGGAAAAATGATAGTTTGAATGTCCAGGTTGAGTGGATTGTGTTGAAGGTGGAATGGTTTTAATCGGTTGAAAAATGGGGGTTTTGTGCAATTTGGAAACAAGGGACATTCATTTCAAAGGAAACTTCCTGCAAAATTTGGGAATTTGGGGGAAAGCGGGACTTTTTTGGAAATGATTAGGAGCATGAATGTCCTGAATGATCTGAATTGGTTGGTGTTGGAATTGTTGAAATTGGTCAAGAAATGTTGAAGTAGTAAAAGTTTATTTGACAAATAGTATTACGGAATTTCGGGAAAACCGGGAATTTTTCAAGTTGTTTGTCCTGACCAAGAGGAATGTTTTGACGGTTAAACGGTTGAAATGGGTTGGAAAATGTGAAAGGAGTCATCGCACTAAAAAAAGTTGGAATTAAGGTTAGAAAAAGATAGAATTCCTGGAAATTTGTTCCACTTGGAAAAATGGTTGGTTGAATTTCCAGGATGTGTTGAAAGTGGAATGGTTTGAATTGGTTGAAAAATGTAGAATTCATTTTGAATTGGGAAAATGTCCCTAAAAATTGGGAATTCTAGGAAATCCGGGAATTTTTTATTAGAGCTATTGAAGGAGCGCACATAATTCTTGAACAAGCTGAATATTTTGAAGTTGGAACAGTTCGAATCGGATAAAAAATGTGGGAGTTGTGGAACTTTGAAAAAAACTGAATCCTAGTTGTTTTTATTGAACGTGACCCCAGGCGGACAGTGCTGCACTTTTCCTACATGTCCTCACCATGTGGGTGTACAGGTGGTTCCACCCCTACATGTCCTCACCATGCGGGTGTACAGGTGGTTCCACCCCTACATGTCCTCACCATGTGGGTGTACAGGTGGTTCCACCCCTACATGTCCTCACCATGCGGGTGTACAGGTGGTTCCACCCCTACATGTCCTCACCATGTGGGTGTACAGGTGGTTCCACCCCAATTTTTCCTTCATGTCCTCACCATGCGGGTGTACAGGTGATTCCACCCCAATTTTTCCTTCATGTCCTCACCATGCGGGTGTACAGGTGGTTCCACCCCTACATGTCCTCACCATGCGGGTGTACAGGTTGTTTCACCCCAACATTGCCTACATGTCCTCACCATGTGATCTACAGGTGGTTCCACCCCAACATCAGTGGACTCCAAGCAGAGCGCCTCCTGCTGACCCGGGGCGTCCACGGCAGCTTCCTGGCCCGACCCAGCAGGAGCAACCCTGGGGACTTTACCCTTTCTGTCAGGTAAACCTACACCTGTATGTCTGTCTGTCTGTCTGTCTGTGTGAGAGTGAGATTGTGAGTGATAGAGTGAGAGAGAGTGTGAGTGAGATTGTGTGGGTGAGAGTGAGAGAGTTCCAGTGAGTGTGAGAGTGAGTGAGTGTGAGTGTGTGAGAGTATGTGAGTGTGAGAGAGTGAGTGTGAAAGTGTGTGAGAGTGAGATTGAGAGTGTGAGTGAGAGTGAGTGTGTGTGAGTGAGAGAGTGAGAGTGAAATATTGTGAGAGTGAGTGAGTGTGTGTGAGAGTAAGAGAGTGACAGTGAGATTGTGAGTGTGAGTGTGTCCAACCATTAAAGGCCCCCGGACCAAAAAGGGTCTTAGTCATTTAAGTGTTAAAATAAAAAAGGTCTGTGAGTGTGTGTGAGAGAGAGTGAGAGTAAGTGTGACTTTTTGAGAGTGTGTGTGCGATTGTCAGAGTGAGTATGTTGGAGTGAGTATGTGAGAGTGTGAGAGAGTGTGTGAGTGAGATTGTGAGTGAGTGTGAGAGTGAGTATGTAAGAGTGTGACAGTGTGAAATGTGTGTGAAAGTGAGTGTGTGAGTGACAGTGAGATTGAGAGTGAGCGTGAGAGTGAGAGAGTGTTTGTGGGTGTGACTGAGAGTGTGAGAGAGTGAAAGTGCGTGAGAGTGAGCGTGAGGGAGTGAGATATTGTGAATGTGAGATATTGTGAGTGTGTGTGAGAGAGATAGTTTAGGAGTGTGAGAGTGAGAAAGTGTGTGAGTGTGAATGTAAAAGTGTGAGAGTGAGATATTGTGTGTGTGTGTGTGTGTGTGTGTGTGTGTGTGTGTGTGTGTGTGTGTGTGTGTGTGTGTGTGTGTGTGTGTGTGTGTGTGTGTGTGTGTGTGTGTGTGTGTGTGTGTGTGTGTAAGAGTGTGTGTGTGTGTGAGAGCCTGAGTGAGTGTGTGAGTGAGAGAGCGAGAGCGAGAGTGAAAGTCCAACCATTAAAGTTCCCTGGACCAAAAAGGGTCTTAGTCATTTTAGTGTTAAAATAAGTCATATATTTTTTTATTTCTACATCAACTTCGGATATAAAGTTTTTATTGTTTTTATGTTTTTTTTTTCATAGAAAAACTTTTTTATTGCAAAATCATTAACCCCCCAAAGATGTTCAAGGTGTACTATTTAATGTGAAATAATTAAATGAGTCAATCATTCATAACAACATTGATTTGGATTCATTGTTATTTTTTTGAGCAGTGACTATCAGAAATATCAGGACCCAAAAAGGTCCCACTCATAAAAGTGTTACAAATAAGTCTTATATTATTTGATATCATTCATGAATTGTATATGAATTTTACTTTCAACACCATCCATTTTCTAAAGCTTGTCCCTTCGGGGTGGCGAGGGGTGCCGGAACCTATCCCAGCTGCATTGGGGCGGTGGGCAGGGCTTTAAATCCAATTCACTTCTGTACGTCGATTATAGATTTTCACATTAAATGAAGAAAATAGTTTTTATAAATGTCAATCGCTTTTTTTAATTGAAGGAAATTATTTTTCTAATAGCCAATCAGTTTCACAATAGTTTTTATACTTGTCGATCATTTTTTCATTTTTGAAAAAAATAGTTTTTTTTACTTAGAAATCATTATTTTAATTGAAGGATATTGTTTTCATACGAGCTAATCGTTTTTTAATCGAAGAAAATTTTTTAATACTTGCCAATCGTTTTTAGTTGTTATACTTGCAAATCATTTTTAAAATTATTTTACTTGCCAATTATTTTTTTAGTTGTCTTATAATTGCAAATATTTTTTTTAAATTGCAGAAAATAGTTTTTATGCTTACTAATCGTTTTTTCAATAGTTTTCATACTTGTGTATTGTTTTTTTCAATTGAAGAAAATTGTTTCATACTTGCCAATATAAAAAATTTTTCTTATAGTTTTTATACTTGCAAATCGTGTTTTAGTTATTTTTATACATGTGAATCATTAAAATAGTTTTTATTTCTCCTAATTGTTTTTATACTTGTCAATCGTTTTTTTAAATGAAAAAAAATCGTTTTCTTACTGGCAAATTGTTTTTTATTGAAGAATATTGTTTTATACTAGCCTATCGTTTTTTTGATTATTTTACCAATAGATTTTTAGTTGTTATACTTGCAAATCATTTTTTCTAATTGAAGGATATAGTTTTTATACTTACAAATTGTTTTTTTTAAATATTTTTCATACTTATGTTTTTTTTTTTCAATTGAATAATTTTTTTATACTTGCCTGTATTGTTTTTTTAAAATATTTTTTATGCTTGCTGATTGTTTTTTAAATTGCAGAAATAGTTTTTATACTTGCCAATCGTTTTTATATAGTTTTTAAACTTGCAAAAAACATGTGATATTGTTATTTAAGTTGCCAATCGTTTTTTAGTTGTTATATTTGCAAATAATTTACAGAATATTGTTTTTATAATTACAAATATTTTTAAAATAGATATTTTTCATACTTATGTATTTTTTTATAATTGAAGACAATTGTTTCATACTGGCCAATATGTTTTTTTAATAGTTTTTATATTTGCCTATCGTTTTTTAATCAAATAAAACAATTTTTTTAAATGAAGAAAATCGTTTTTATACCTTCCAATAATTTTTTTTATTCAAAATATTTTTATTATACTTGCCAATATTTTTTTAATTAAATATGTCAATAATTCATAACAACATTGATTATGGTTCATTATTATTTTTTGAGCAATGACAGTTAAAAACAAAATCCCACAAAAATTTCTGCGGATCCAAAAACGTCCCACTCATTAAGTGTTAAAAATAAGTCATATTGTTTATTTATTTTTTTTTACTTTCAACATTAAGTTCTCTCGATCAACTTCAGATTCATCTGCCGTTTATAAGTTTTAGGAAAAAAATTTTTGTTAAAAATAAATCATATTGTTTTAAAAAAATTTACTTTCAACGTTTGGTTCTCTGGAGCAACTTCAGATTTATTTGCCGTTTATACGTTTTTATAAGTTTTTAAAGTGTCATTTTATGTTTGTTTTATCCCCATTTTGTCATAGAAAACTAGTTTTTAAAATGGCAAAAACACAAAGTATGCAAAAGAAATGGTCAAAGTGTAATATTTATGTGAAGTAATTAAATATGTCAATAATTCATAACAACATTGATTTTGATTCATTGTTATTTTTTGAGCAATGACAGTTTAAAACAAAATCCCACTAAAATTTTTGAGGATCCAAAAAGGTCCCACTCATAAAGTGTTAAAAATAAATCATATTGTTTTAACATTTTTTACTTTCAATGTTTGGTTCTCTGGATCAACTCCAGATTTATTCGCCGTTTATACGTTTTTCTAAGTTTTTAAATGTTATTTTATTTTTGTTTTATCCCCCTTTTTGTCATAGAAAACTAGTTTTTAAAATGGCAAAAACACAATATATGCAAAAGAAAATGTCGAAGTGGAATATTTGATGTGAAGTAATTAAATATATCAATAATTCATAACAACATTGATTTTGATTCATTATTAGTTTTTGAGCAATGACAGTTTAAAACAAAATCACACTAAAATTTCTGGGGATCCATAAAGGTCCCACTCATTAAGTGTTAAAAATAAATCATATTGTTTTAAAAATTGTTTTACTTTCAACATTAAGTTCTTTGGATCAACTTCAGATTTATTCGCCGTTAATACCTTTTTATAATTTTTCAAAATGTTTTTTTATGTTGGTTTTATTCCCTTTTTGTCTTTTTTTTTTTCCAAATGGCAAAAACACAACATATGCAAAAAAAAATGTCAAAGTGTAATATTTGATGTGAAGTAATTAAATATATCAATAATTCATAACATTAATTTTGATTCAGTATTATTTTTTGAGAAATGACGGTTTAAAACAGAATCCCTCTAAAATTTCTGGGGACACAAGAAGATCCCACTAATTGTTAAAAATAAGTCATATTGTTTTAAAAAATGTTTTACTTTCAACGTTAAGTTCTCTAGAACAACTTCAGATTTATTCGCCGTTTTTATAATTTTTTCAATGTTTTTTTATGTTGGTTTTATGCCCTTTTTGTCTAAGCAAACTAGTTTTCAAAATGGCAAAAACACAATATATGCAAAAGAAAATGTCAAAGTGTAATATTTAATGTGAAGTAACGAAATATGTCAATAATTCATAACAACATTGATTTTGATTCATTATTTTTTTTTTTGAGCAATGACAGTTTAAAACAAAATCCCACAAACTTTTCTGGGGATACAAAAAAGTCCCACTCATTAGTTGTTCAAATAAGTCAAATTGGGTTTTTTTTAACTTTCAAAAATAAGTTCTCTAGATCAACTTCAGATTATTTCGGCGTTTATAAGTTTTTAGACATTTTTTTTCATGTTTTTTATGTTTTGTTTATTTCCCTTTTGTCAAAGAAAACTAGTTTTTAAAATGGTAAAAACACAACATATGCAAAAGAAAATCTCAAAATTTAATATATGATATGATGTAATTACATATGTCAATAATTCATAACAGCATCGATTATGATTCATTATTATTTCTGGAGTAATGAGAGTTTTAAAGGAAAACAAATGAGTCAATTTTGCTACTTTTGATTATTACATCTCATTGGCTGTATCAGCATTGAAGCATGTGATATCAGGACTGGAAATCGGTTAATGTATCACTTTGCATATTCAAATGGCTCAGGCGGGTTTGATGCACAAAGGCGATTGTTGTTAGAACAAAGATGCACGGGAAGTGGTTACTTGCTATCTCTCTGCTTACTGTCAACTCTGCAAACTTGTAGGGACAGTCAGAAGATCACAACAGGAAGTTACATCTACAGCGAAACATCCTCCAAAATGTCTCGGTAACTGCGGTCCAGTTACTTAGGTATCGCACACAAGTAATCACTAATAAGACATTGAGTATTCATGTTGCATCTGTTCTGCATGTATGTATGTATGTATGTATGTATGTACAAACCATGTTTCCACATGAGTATGAAAATTGTGTTGGATGTAAATATAAACGGAATACAATGTTTTGCAAATCCTTTTCAACCCAATTGAATGCACTACAAAGACAAGATA
>NC_084637.1:17834657-17884657 GCF_033978795.1 Nerophis ophidion | reverse complement strand
CCATAACGTGTACTGTTACTACACTATGGGTGGTACCACGGGCACCTGCTCTAGTACTGACCATGTGACAATGTGTACTACAGGTGGTACCATGGAATGTGTTCTGGTACTGACAATATGTGCTACAGGTGGTACCACGGGCACCTGTTCTGGTACTGACCATGTGACAATGTGTGCTACAGGTGGTACCACGGGAACCTGTTCTGGTACTGACCATGTGACAATGTGTGCTACAGGTGGTACCACGGGCACCTGTCGGGCCGAGACGCCGACAAACTGCTGACAGAGAAAGGAAAGGTGGGCAGCTTCCTGGTGAGGGAGAGCCAGAGCAAACCAGGCGACTTTGTCCTCTCCGTGGTGACACAGGAAGACCAGCAGGACTACGTGGAGCGCAGGACCAAGGTCACCCACGTGATGATCTGCTGCCAGGTACCCGCACTGACTCTTGGCTTTTTAGCACTTTTCATGTCGGCTGGTGAGGCTTCATTGTTTTTAGCACATTTCATGTGGGCTGAGGCTTCATTCTTTTTAGTCTGTTTCCTGTCGGCTGGTGAGGCTTCATTCTTTTTAGCACGTTTCATTTGGGCTGAGGCTTCATTCTTTTTAGCACGTTTCATGTCAGCTGGTGAGGCTTAACTCTTTTTAGCACTTTTCATGTCGGCTGGTGAGGCATCATTCTTTTTATCATATTTTATGTCGGCCGGTGAGGCTTCATTCTTTTTAGCACATTTCATGTCGGCTGAGGCTTCATTCTTTTTAGCACGTTTCATGTCAGCTGGTGAGGCTTAACTCTTTTTAGCACTTTTCATGTCGGCTGGTGAGGCATCATTCTTTTTATCATATTTTATGTCGGCCGGTGAGGCTTCATTCTTTTTAGCACGTTTCATGTCGGCTGAGGCTTCATTCATTTTAGCACGTTTCATGTCAGCTGTTGAGGCTTAACCCTTTTTAGCACTTTTCATGTTGGCTGGTGAGGCTTCATTTTTATAGCATTTTTCACGTCGGCTGGTAAGGCTTAATTGTTTTTACCATATTTTATGTCAGCCGGTGAGGCTTCATTCTTTTTAGCACGTTTCATGTCGGCTGAGGCTTCATTTTTTTAGCACGTTTCATGTTGGCTGGTGAGGCTTAACGCTTTTTAGCACTTTTCATGTCAGCTGGTGAAGCTTCATTTTTGTAGCACTTTTCATGTCGGCTGGTAAGGCTTCATTCTTTTTAGCATATTTCATGTCGGCCGGTGAGGCTTCATTCTTTTTAGCACTTTTCATGTCGGCTGGTGATGTTTCAAGTCTTCCTGCAGGAGGGCAAATACGATGTGGGTGGCGGTGAAAGGTTCGACACCCTGGCGGAGCTGGTGGAGCACTACAGGAGGAACCCCATGGTGGAGAAGAGTGGCATTGTGGTGCACCTCAAACAGGTTTGGAAGATTCCTCTTTCAAAATATAAGCATTTTGATATCTGTCATTTTCAAAACCAACACAGTATTTATATTTTTTCAACCATTAGTCATAAAAATTATATATTTGATGTGAAGTAATTGGAGTCTTAAGTAGGTTGATTATTCATAGCATTGATTTTAAAGTTAAAAAAATACCATCAAAATTCTTGGAGACCCAAAAGGGTCCCACTCATAAAAGTTTGTAATAATTCATACATTTTTAAAATTATTTTTACTTTATACACTTCGTCCCAAGATCAACTTCAAATCCATCCTTCAATTTTAATTTATATTTATTTTTTATCTTTTGTGTGTTTTGTTATTTTTGTCAAAGTGTAATATTTGATGTGAAGTAATTGGAGTCTTAAATAGGTCGATAATTCATAATATTGATTTTGAAATTTAAAAAAAAAAAGCATACATTTTTGGACACCCAAAAGGGTCCCAGTCATAAAAGTTTTAAAATAGCATTTTTACATTTACAAAAAATACATTTTTTTATTTTTTTACTTTATACACTTCGTCCCTAGTTTAACCTCAAATCTATACATCAATTTTAATTTTAATTTATTTTTTATGTCTTGTTTTTGTCATTTTTGTCCAATTTTTTTTTTTAATATAGAAAACACACAAAATATGCAATTTTTTCAAAGTGTAATATTTGATGTGAAGTAATTGGAGTCTTAAATAGGTCGATAATTCATAACATTGATTTTAAAGTTAAAAAAAAAAAAGCACACATTTTTGGGGACCCAAAAGGGTCCCACTCATAAAACTTTTAAAATTATTCATACATGTTTTAATTTACACTTCCTCCGTAGATTAACTTCAAATCTATACGTCAATTTTAATTTCTATTTATTTTTTTATGTTATGTATGTATCTTTCTAATGAAAACAAAGCATTTCAGTATTGTAAAGAGTTGCATGCTGTGTTTGTGCAAGCAGCCTTTTAACGCCACCAGGATCAACGCAGCCAACATCGACAGCCGAGTGCGAGAACTCAACAAAGTCGCCGACAATTCCGACAAACCCAAGCAAGGATTTTGGGAAGAGTTTGAGGTATGTTGCCTTCAAACTCAAACTCTTTAACGTGTTGTAGAAAGTATTTGACGTGTTGTAGAAAGTCTTTAACGTGTTGTAAAAAGTATTTAACGTGTTGTAAAAAGTATTTAACGTGTTGTAGAAAGTTTTTAACGCGTTGTAGAACGTTTTTAACGTGTTGTAGAAAGTCTTTTACGTGTTGTAAAAAGTCTTTAAAGTGTTGTAGAAAGTCTTAAACATGTTGTAGAAAGTCTTTAATGTGTTGTAGAAGGTCTTTAATGTGTTGTGGAAAGTCTTTAGCGTGTTGTAGAAAGTATTTAATGTGCAGTAAAAAGCCTCTTAGGTGTTGTAGAAAGTATTTAACGTTTTGTAAAAAGCCTCTTATGTGTTGCTGAAAGTCTTTAACGTGTTGTATAGAGTCTTTAATGTTTAGTAAAAAGTCTTTAACGTGTTGCAGAAAGTCTTTAAGGGGTTCTAGAAAGTTTTTAACGTGTTGTAGAAGGTCTTTAACGTGTTGTAGAAATCCTTTAACGTGTTGTAGAAAGTCTTTATAGTGTTGTAGGAAGTCTTTATAGTGTTGTAGAAAGTCTTTATAGTGTTGTAGAAAGTCTTTAAAGTGTTGTAGAAAGTCTTTATTATGTTGTAAAAACTTTTTAGCGTGTTGTAAAAAGTTCTGAACGTGTTGTAGAAAGTCTTTCATGTGTTGTAGAAAGTCTTTATAGTGTTGTAGAAAGTCTTTAAAGTGTTGTAGAAAGTCTTTATTATGTTGTAAAAACTTTTCAGTGTGTTGTAAAACGTTCTGAGCGTGTTGCAGAACGTCTTTAACGTGTTGTAGAAAGTTTTTAACGTGTTGTAGAAAGTCTTGAGCGTGTTGCAGAAAGTCTTTAACGTGTTGTAGAAAGTTTTTAACGTGTTGTAGAAAGTCTTTAGCGTGTTGTATAAAGTCTTTAACGTGTTGGGGAAATTATTTAACATGTTGTAGAAAGCCTTTAACGTGTTGTAGAAAGTTTTTAATGTGTTGTAGAAAGTCTTTAATGTGTTTTACAAAGTCTTTAATGTGTTGTAGAAAGTTTTTAACGTGTTGTAGAAAGTTTTTAACGTGTTGTAGAAAGTCTTTAACGTGTTGTAGAAAGTCTTTAATGTATTGTAGAAAGTCTTTAACATTTTGTAAAACGTCTTTAACGTGTTGTTGAAAGTCTTTAACGTGTTGTAGAAAATCTTTAACGTGTTGTAGAAAATCTTTAACGTGTTGTAGAAAATCTTTAACGTGTTGTAGAAAATCTTTAACGTGTTGTAGAAACTCTTTACCGTGTTGTAGAAAGTCTTTACCGTGTTGTAGAAAGTCTTCAACGTGTTGAAGAAAGTCTTAACGTGTTGTAGAAAGTATTTGTGTTGTAAAAAGCCTCTTATGTGTTGTAGAAAGTATTTAACGTTTTGTAAAAAGCCTTTTATGTGTTGCTGAAAGTCTTTAACGTGTTGTAAAAAGTCTTTAAAGTGTTGTAGAAAGTCTTAAACATGTTGTAGAAAGTCTTTAATGTGTTGTAGAAGGACTTTAATGTGTTGTGGAAAGTCTTTAACGTGTTGTAGAAAGTATTTAATGTGTAGTAAAAAGCCTCTTAGGTGTTGTAGAAACTATTTAACGTTTTGTAAAAAGCCTCTTATGTGTTGCTGAAAGTCTTTAACGTGTTGTATAGAGTCTTTAATGTTTAGTAAAAAGTCTTTAACGTGTTGCAGAAAGTCTTTAAGGGGTTCTAGAAAGTTTTTAACGTGTTGTAGAAGGTCTTTAACGTGTTGTACAAATCTTTTAACGTGTTGTAGAAAGTCTTTATAGTGTTGTAGAAAGTCTTTAAAGTGTTGTAGAAAGTATTATGTTGTAAAAACTTTTCAGTGTGTTGTAAAAAGTTCTGAGCGTGTTGCAAAAAGTCTTTAATGTGTTGTGGAAAGTCTTGAGCGTGTTGCAGAAAGTATTGAACGTGTTGTAGAAAGTCTTTAGCGTGTTGTATAAAGTCTTTAACGTGTTGGAGAAATTATTTAACATGTTGTAGAAAGCCATTAACGTGTTGTAGAAAATCTTTGTGTTTTAGAAAGTTTTTAATGTGTTGTAGAAAGTCTTTAATGTGTTTTACAAAGTCTTTAATGTGTTGTAGAAAGTTTTTAACGTGTTGTAGAAAGTTTTTAACGTGTTGTAGAAAGTCTTTAACGTGTTGTAGAAAGTCTTTAATGTATTATAGAAAGTCTTTAACATTTTGTAAAAAGTCTTTAACGTGTTGTAGAAAGTCTTTACCGTGTTGTAGAAAGTCTTCAACGTGTTGAAGAAAGTCTTAACGTGTTGTAGAAAGTATTTGTGTTGTAAAAAGCCTCTTATGTGTTGTAGAAAGTATTTAACGTTTTGTAAAAAGCCTTTTATGTGTTGCTGAAAGTCTTTAACGTGTTGTATAAAGTCTTTAATGTTTAGGAAAAAGTCTTTAACGTGTTGCAGAAAGTCTGTAATGTTTAGTAAAAAGTCTTTAACGTGTTGTAGAAGGTCTTTAACGTGTTGTAGAAAGTCTTTAACGTGCTGTATAGAGTCTTTAATGTTTAGTAAAAAGTCTTTAACGTGTTGCAGAAAGTCTTTAAGGGGTTCTAGAAAGTTTTTAACGTGTTGTAGAAGGTCTTTAACGTCCATCCATCCATCCATTTTCTACCGCTTATTCCCTTTCGGGGTCGCGGGGGGCGCTGGCGCCTATCTCAGCTACAATCGGGCGGAAGGCGGGGTACACCCTGGACAAGTCGCCACCTCATCGCAGGGCCAACACAGATAGACAGACAACATTCACACTCACATTCACACACTAGGGCCAATTTAGTGTTGCCAATCAACCTATCCCCAGGTGCATGTCTTTGGAAGTGGGAGGAAGCCCACGCATTCACGGGGAGAACATGCAAACTCCACACAGAAAGATCCCGAGCCTGGATTTGAACCCAGGACTGCAGGACCTTCGTATTGTGAGGCAGACGCACTAACCCCTCTGAACGTGTTGTAGAAAGTCTTTATAGTGTTGTAGAAAGTCTTTAAAGTGTTGTAGAAAGTATTATGTTGTAAAAACTTTTCAGTGTGTTGTAAAAAGTTCTGAGCGTGTTGCAAAAAGTCTTTAATGTGTTGTAGAAAGTCTTGAGCGTGTTGCAGAAAGTATTTAACGTGTTGTAGAAAGTCTTTAGCGTGTTGTATAAAGTCTTTAACGTGTTGGAGAAATTATTTAACATGTTGTAGAAAGCCTTTAACGTGTTGTAGAAAGTCTTTATAGTGTTGTAGAAAGTCTTTAAAGTGTTGTAGAAAGTATTATGTTGTAAAAACTTTTCAGTGTGTTGTAAAAAGTTCTGAGCGTGTTGCAAAAAGTCTTTAATGTGTTGTAGAAAGTCTTGAGCGTGTTGCAGAAAGTATTTAACGTGTTGTAGAAAGTCTTTAGCGTGTTGTATAAAGTCTTTAACGTGTTGGAGAAATTATTTAACATGTTGTAGAAAGCCTTTAACGTGTTGTAGAAAATCTTTGTGTTTTAGAAAGTTTTTAATGTGTTGTAGAAAGTCTTTAATGTGTTTTACAAAGTCTTTAATGTGTTGTAGAAAGTTTTTAACGTGTTGTAGAAAGTCTTTAACGTGTTGTAGAAAGTCTTTAATGTATTATAGAAAGTCTTTAACATTTTGTAAAAAGTCTTTAACGTGTTGTTGAAAGTCTTTAACGTGTTGTAGAAAATCTTTAACGTGTTGTAGAAAGTCTTTACCGTGTTGTAGAAAGTCTTCAACGTGTTGAAGAAAGTCTTAACGTGTTGTAGAAAGTATTTGTGTTGTAAAAAGCCTCTTATGTGTTGTAGAAAGTATTTAACGTTTTGTAAAAAGCCTTTTATATGTTGCTGAAAGTCTTTAACGTGTTGTATAAAGTCTTTAATGTTTAGGAAAAAGTCTTTAACGTGTTGCAGAAAGTCTGTAATGTTTAGTAAAAAGTCTTTAACGTGTTGTAGAAGGTCTTTAACGTGTTGTAGAAAGTCTTTAACGTGTTGTAGAAAGTCTTTAACGTGTTGTAGAAAGTCTTTAACGTGTTGTAGAAAGTCTTTAACGTGTTGTTGAAGGTCTTTAACGTGTTGTAGAAAGTCTTTAACGTGTTGTAGAAAGTCTTTAACGTGTTGTAGAAGGTCTTAAACGTGTTGTAGAAGGTCTTTAACGTGTTGTAGAAATTCTTTAACGTGTTGTAGAAATTCTTTAAGGTGTTGTAGAAAGTCTTTAACGTGTTGTAGAGTCTTTAATGTGTTGAACGTCTTTAAAGTGTTGTAGAAAGTCTTTATTATGTTGTAAAAAGTCGTCAGCGTGTTGTAGAAAGTCTTGAGCGTGTTGCAGAAAGTCTTGATCGTGTTTAGTTGCGAGCCAGCAAGACAAAATGTCTTCTCTGCAGGTTCTCCAGCAGCAGGAGTGCAAGCTGCTGTATCCTCGCAAGGAGGGCATGAAGGCGGAGAACAAGAGCAAGAACCGCTACAAGAACATCCTGCCTTGTGAGTCTCACCCACACTTCCTGTGGAAAGAAGCAAGACGTGTGGCTCTGACTTCTCGCACGCTTTCTTCATGACTTTTACTTTTGCAGTCGACAACACACGGGTGAAGATCAGAGACGCCGACCCGGAAGTGGCCGGTTCTGACTACATCAACGCCAACTACATTCTGGGGAGTGGCAAGCGAGAGGCAAGTGGAAACTATTTCTCTTTATGTTATGTAATAACCACACATTAGAGTGAAATTACCCCAAATTGGAGTGAAATTCCCACAAAAAATTTTGAGTGAAATTACCACAAATGGGAGTAAAATTACCACAAATGAGAGAAATGACCACAGATTAAAGGTGAGATTACCATAAATTGGAGTCTAAATACCACAAAATGGAGTGAAATGACCATAAATTGGAGTGTAATTACCACACATTGTAGTGAAGTTAACACTAATTAGAGTCAAATGACCACAATTTATAGTGAAATTACCACATTTTATAGTGAGATTACCACACATTTGAGTGAAATTACCCCAAATATGAGTGAAATTACCACAAATATGAGTGAAATTACCACAAATATGAGTGAAATTACCCCAAATTGGAGTGAAATTACCATATATTGCAGTGAAATTACCACAAAATATGCAGTGAAATTACCACAAAAAATTGGAGTGAAATTAACACTAACTAGAGTGAAATTAACACTAACTAGAGTGAAATTAACACTAACTAGAGTGAAATTAACACACATTGGAGAGAAATTAACACAAATTGTAGTGAGATTACCACAAATTGGAGTGAGATTACTTCTAATTAGAGTGAAATTACCACATATTGGAGTGAAACTACCACCAATTGGAGTGAAATTACCATATATTGCAGTGAAATTACCACAAAAAATGCAGTGAAATTACCACAAAAAATTGGAGTGAAATTACCACACATTGGAGTAAAATTACCACACATTGGAGTTAAATTACCACACATTGGAGTGAAATTACCACACATTGGAGTGAAATTAACACAAGAGTAAAATTAACACTAACTAGAGTGAAATTAACAGTAATTTGAGTGAAATTAACACAATTTAGAGTGAAATTAACACAATTTAGAGTGAAATTGCCACACACTTGAGTGAAACTACCACAAATTAGAGTGAGAGTTCCACAAATTGGAGTGAGATTACCACAAATTACAGTGAGATTACCACACTTTAAAGTGAGATTTCCACACATTGGAGTGAGATTACCACAAAGAAGGAAGGGTGAACAAGCTCAACCTCTAGTTTTCCCCTCGCTTCTGCTGCTTCTGTTATTTTTGGTGGACGGCACCATGCGCAACCTGTGGGTTTAGAGTGGGAGTTAGTGGGTGTGTGGATTGTGCTTGGTGGAATATGACTGACAAAAAAAGAGTTTTATACTTGCAAAGAGTTTTTTTATTGAAGAAAATACAGTAGTTGTGTTACACTTTCAAGTCTTTGTGTTGTTGTTGTTCAGCAGGACATGCATGCAGCGGGTGAGGAGAAAGTCTTCATCGCCACCCAAGGGTGCCTGCAGAACACGGTGGATGACTTCTGGAAGATGGTGCATCAGGAGAACACGCACGTCATCGTCATGACAACCAAGGAGATGGAGAGAGGTCGGGTAAGGATTTTACTATAGTGTATGATGTTTTACACTGTAATGTGGGATTATATAATATATGACAAAAGTGTATATTCAACATGTAAATTCTGACATGTAAAGCGTGTCAAAGTGATTTTATTACTAATAAAAGTGTGTTGGTGCCAGTCTGCATGTTTTACTCCGATACTGAAGCGGTGATGATTGTTTTATAAAAAATGATACTTTGTCCTTCAACATTTCCTAATGTGTGTGTCACTTTAAGAGAAACCATGTGACCGATAAACCTCTGTTATTTGAGTCAAGCGGCAAAGTGAAAGCACTTCTTTTAGCTCTCAAGCCACACTATTGCAAACAAGAAAAAAATAATTGCAATTAAAACAAATTAATTGCAATTCAAAAAATGTTTGCAAATAAGAAAAATATTAATGCAACTAAGAAAAAAACGGTTAAAAAATATTGCAACTAAGAAAACATATTTGTAATTAAAAAATATATTGCAATTAATAAAAAATATTTGTTATTAAAAAATATATTGCAATTAGAAAATATTGCAATGAAGAAAAAACTTATGCAACAAAGAAAAAATAGTTGCAACTAACAAAAAATGATTTCAACAAAAAAAAATTATTGCAACCAACAAAAAATTATTGCAATTAAAAAATATTCCAACTAAGAAAAAACAGATATAACTAAGACAAATATCCATCCATCCATCCATCCATTTTCTGCCGCTTATTCCCGTTCGGGTAAGTGCAATAAAAAATATTGCAAATAAAAAAAATGCAATAAAAAAATATTGCAACAAAAAAAAATTGAAATTAAAAAAAAAAATGCAAATGACGAAAAATATTGCAACTGAGAAAGTAACTGCAACTAAAACATGATTCCAATTAAAAAAAATATTGCAACTAAAAAAATAATTGCAATTAAAAACAATATTGCCAATAAGGAAAAATACTGCAACAAGGAAAAAATTATTGCAACTAAAGAAATTATTGCAATAAAAAAATATTGCAACTAAAAAATAATTGCAAATAAGAAAAAACATTGCAAGTAAGGAAAAATATTGCAACTAAGAAAAAATAATAGCAACTAAGAAAAAATAATTGCAACTAAAAAAAGATGGCAACTAAAAAAAATGATTGCAATTAAAAAAATATTGCAACTGAAAAAAAATTGCAACTAACAAAAAATAATTGCAATTAAAACAAATATTGCAACTAAGAAAAAATTATTGCAATTAAAAAGATAATTGCATCTTAGAAAAAATAAATACAGCTAAGAAAAAATAATTGCAACTAAAAAAAGATTGCAACTAAAAAAAATGATTGCAATTAAAAAAATCTTACAACTAAAAAAAATCGCAAGAAATAAATACAATTAAAAAATATTGCAACTAAAAACAAATAATTGCAAATAAGAAAACAATGTTGCAACAAAAAATAATTGCAATTAAAGAAAATATTGCAAAAAGAACAATTAATTGCAACTAAAAATATATTGCAACAAATAAAAAATATTAAAACTATTAAAAAATATATTGCAACTAAAAAAGTGCAACTGTGAAAAAATAATTGCAATCAAAAATAATTGCAACTTAGAAAAAACAATTGCAACAAAAAACAATAATTGCAACTAAAAAAAATTATTGCAATTGAAAAAATATTGCAACTAAAAAAAAATTGCAACTAACAAAATATGGCAACTAAGAACAAATAATTGCAATCAAAAAGTTAATTGGAACTAAAAACAAAAATACCAATTAAAACAATTCTTACACTTAAAAAAATATTTTTGCAACTAAGAAAAAACACAATTAAAAAATATTGCAACTAAAAACAAATAATTTCAAATAAGATAAAATTATAGCAACAAGGAAAAATAATTGCAACTAAAAAGATATTGCAACAAACAAAAAATATTGCGATTATTACAAAAAATATTGCAACTAAAAAATAAAAATGCCACGAAGAAAAAATTGATACAATTAAAAAAATTATTGCAACTAAGAAAAAACAATTGCACGATTTTGTGGTTGAGGATAAGTTTCTTAGTATTACTAATATATATAAAAAAGAAAATAAGTATCATGCTTGTAAAATGTTAACTTTTATGATAATTTATGATTTATTTTTTTATTTTTTACTCTGTATAATTTGTAATTAAAAAAATGCTCTTGGAGAAAAAAATCATGTTTTCCTATTTGACTCGTTTGTCAGAGTTGCGTGTTTCAAATTCCTTCTGGAGGAGTTTTTCAATCGGAACAAAAGAAAAACAATTCAAGATAATAATTTCATCCATCCATCCATTTTCTACCGCTTATTCCCTTTTGGGGTGGCGGGGGGCGCTGGCGCCTATCTCAGCTACAATCGGGCGGAAGGCGGGGTACACCCTGGACAAGTCGCCACCTCATCGCAGGGCCAACACACATAGACAGACAACATTCACACTCACATTCACACACTAGGGCCAATTTAGTGTTGCCAATCGACCTATCCCCAGGTGCATGTCTTTGGAAGTGGGAGGAAGCCGGAATACCCGGAGGGAACCCACGCATTCACGGGGAGAACATGCAAACTCCACACAGAAAGATCCCGAGCCTGTTGAACCCAGGACTGCAGGACCTTCGTATTGTGAGGCGGACGCACTAACCCCTCTGCCACCGTGAAGCCCCGATAATAATTTAATTTCAAGATAATTTCATTTGCACATCATGGCCTTTTTCAATCGAGCAGACGGCCATTTTGAAACACAACACAGAGTCACCACTCTGTCAATATAGGTAGTGAGTGTGCCACAAACTCACAGAGGCATCATTTACACACACACACACACATATATATATAATAGGGCTGGGCAATGATTAAAAATGTTAATCGAAGTTAATCGCACAATTTCTCCGATTAATCGTGATTAACTACATTGTATACGCAAAGCCCAATAATGAATTCAAAAGTAGTGTGTAGTACACCTTTATTGGAATATTCTCCCACATGAACAAAAGCACCAAAACATTTGTTGTGCAAACACAATTTAAATCAGTCCTTGTTAAACAGTAGCAGTTAAATATCATATTTTATGAAAATCAACTCGAAAAATTTAAATACAAACATTTAAGCTTATTGCCACTTCCAGGGTATTTAAGTTATCCTGTTTGTTATGGAAAATAAATATAATCTACATACAAATCTCTGAGCCACAATCATAACATCCGAACAGGCATTTTTTTTATCAGGGATCTTATGTTTAAAAACCTATATTATGGGTAGTGGGCTGTTTTAGGGATTTTTTAATCAAATTATCTGTAGTAGCAATATTAATAATGTTGTGTTTATTATGCGTAGTGCACTTGAAATAATTACGACCATATCTAGGAATTGATATGACGGGAATTTTCCGATTGCTTGGTGCTTTGATAAACTGAACGCATCATATACATGGTACTATATTGTGATGTTATGAGCCAGGGAATAAAATAACTACCCTACCCAGCATGCAACAGGAGTGACGAGCATGCGCGGTAGCCCGGTATGGATTGTGTGTTGCCATGACGGCATCTTGTATGTTGTGATATGCACGCTCTGAAAGCAAACGTTAAGAACTCAGCCAACACTCCTCGTCTGCATTATTCATAAATAAACGGACAACTCATATACTCCGCTGCTTCACAGGCCGCTGGATGTAGCCGGCAAGGTATTCCCATGCTAGCTAGCAGGTCTAGCAAGCAAGCGTCCTTCAGTCCAAAACGGCCCGATCTAACTACATTCAAAATTGTCTGGCGGTCGTAAGTGATCCCGGAGTGACCACGCTGTAAGCCAGCCATGAAATTTGCAGAATTGTCCGGTATTTTTGCCAAATGTTCCATCTTTACCAAGAGCCCCTCGACGCCGAAGCCCGTCCGGGCGTCGCCATCTTATTAAGAAAAGGCGTTAACAAAATAAAAGCATGTAAACAACATACGCAAATGTGCGATAAAATATTTGTCCGCGTTAATAGATTGATGAGTTAACTCGTAATTAACGCATTAACTTGCCCACCCCTAATATATATATATATATATATATATATATATATATATATATATATATATATATATATATATATATATATATATATATTTGTATATATGTATATATATCCATCCATCCATCCATTCTTTACCGCTTATTCCCTCCGGGGTCCCGGCGGGCGCTGGAGCCTATCTCAGCTACAATCGGGCGGAAGGCGGGGTACACCCTAGACAAGTCGCCACCTCATCACAGGGCCAACACAGATAGACAGACAACATTCATGCAACGCTAGCATAAAAGAAAATTCTTGAACTTTGAGTTTCAGATTGCATTTTAAGACATGTAGAGAAGTTTGAGGACATAGCTGATTGTGTTCTCCCTGCCTGCACAGAACAAGTGTGTGCGCTACTGGCCCAAGCTGCACACCACCATGGAGCTGGGCAGCTTGCAGGTGAGGAACGTGGAGGAGCACACGGCACAGGATTATGTGCAGAGGAAGCTGCAGGTGACCCGACTAGACCGGGTAAGCACACACACTCACCTGAGCTCAGGTGATCTCATCCCTAAATCCCCCACATAGCACCTGCAAGCATGCTAGCGCTAAGGAGACACAGGCTTGTATGGATATATATATTATATATATATATATATATATATATATATATATATATATATATATATATATATATATATATATGTAGGTGTTGGAAAAATCACAAGACTACTTCATCTCTACAGAACTGTTTCATGAGGGGTTCCCTCAATCATCAGGAGATTTTAATGGAAGCATTCACATACAATGGTTTATATAGGGCCCAGAGTGGGTGGGTACAGGCAGGCGTAGGGTGTGGTGATTGGCTCATGTGTTACCTAGGAGGTGTTTCCCTCTGTGGCGGCATGTTGAAATGATTTCCCTGCGCTTGTTGAGGGATGATAGATCTGGATGATATATAATAAACAGTTTCTTTTTTAAGCATAGGTTGCATCTTTTATTACCACTGTTGTAAGGTGTGCTGGATGCAAGAATTTGCCATGTTATTGAATATTCAACATTATTGTCTTTGAGGTTCCAAATGTGTTTGCTGAGTTCTGTAGAATTCCGCAAAGTCTGGTTTCTAAAGGAGGCCTTGTGATTATTCCATCTTGTTTTGAACGCTCCTTCGGTTAATCCTACGTACGTGTCGGATGTGTTAATGTCCTTGCGTGTTACCTTTGCTTAGTAAACGACTGATGTCTGTAAGCACCCTCCGTTGAGAGGGCAATCAGGTTTCTTGCGACAGTTACATTCCTTATTGGTTTCAGAGTCGTTTAGTCTGGGAGTAGGCAGTCCTTTTGCAATTGCTTTGTTGTGGTTTGAAATCATTTGTTGTATGTTATTCATACAGCTGTAGCTCAATTTAATGTTGTTCTTGTTGAATATTTTTCTTAGGGTGTTGCCTTTGGGGAAGTGTTTGTCGATCAGAGTGAGGAACTTGCGGCCGATGTTGGTTGAGACGTTTTTGCTGAATGGCGGATTCGGTACGTACCTCGATTCAGAGGTCACGGTTCGGTTCATTTTCGGTACAGTAAGAAAACAACAAAATATACATTTTTTTATTATTTATTTACCAAATTTGCTAAATCTTCCACCAAAAATATTTTTCTTAGTGGAATATTTGATGTGAAGTAATCGGAAACTTGGATAGGTCAATAATTCATAATATCATTGATTTTGATTCAATATTATGTTTTGAGCAATGACAGTTTGAAAGAAAAAAAAAATAGCTTTGTTTTATTAGTCAACGTTGCAACTTTTTCGAAATTACATTTAGTCTTTAAGCTTTTCTATTTCACTTTTGTTTATGTTTATTTTAATAGTAGTTTTAGATTGTGCCGTGGGCCTTTAAAACATTAGCCGTGGGGCGCAAATGGCCTCCGGGGCACACTTTTGACACACCTGCTAT
Source organism: Nerophis ophidion (assembly GCF_033978795.1). Classification (NCBI taxonomy): domain Eukaryota; kingdom Metazoa; phylum Chordata; class Actinopteri; order Syngnathiformes; family Syngnathidae; genus Nerophis; species Nerophis ophidion. The sequence continues at coordinate 17,870,085 of NC_084637.1, read as the reverse complement.
AGATAATAAAAAATAAAATCTGATAAATCTATGGGTAAAAAGCAGAGTCTGGAGACGCAGGCGCGTTTATCATAACTCTCTCGCTCTCTCCGTCTCTGCCCCGCCCTCACGAATGCTGCTGTGTGCACAAATTGTCTTGTTTCTAACCCCTTCTTAACCCTGAACATACATTGAAAATACACACAACCCTAACTTAAAATGCCGGACATTTGAGGCATTTAAGAAACTCCACCCGGACAGCCCCGCAAAAGACAACATGTCCGGTGAAAAGAGGAGGTGTGGTCAGTCTATCGTATCCCAGTCGTTGCTAGCATGCCGTGTGTTGTTGTTTTTTTGATTGATTGAAACTTTTATTAGTAGATTGCACAGTTCAGTACATATTCCGTACAAATTACCACTAAATGGTAACACCCCAATAAGTATTTCAACTTGTTTAGGTCGGGGTCCACGTAAATCAATTCATGGTGCCTCATAGATGTGCAAAAGATCAAAACACTCACGGTTCGGATCGTTTCTCGGATCAGAGTCACGGATCGGATCATTTTTCGGATCAGCAAAAAAAAAAAAAAAAAAAAAAAAAAAAGACAAGACAAATAAACAGAAGTGTTGTCGTTTTGTTTTGTAACACTTTTAAATTATTAAATTAAAATATATAAAATCAAGTTCAAGTGCACAAGGCATAACATCTTCTTTTTAACATAATTAATGAAAAACAGTGCCACATAAAAAGGCATTTCTCCTTTCTTTAAACTTGGACCAATGACCATTAATAGAACAAAATCAATTTAAAGTGCAACATAAGAATGCACAACAGCTTCCTTGAAACATAGGTAGTGAAATAAAGCTTGACATCTGGAGTGATGCTGCTGTCTTCCACACTTGGACCCATGGATTATAGAATCCTTGTTTTCAGTGGCAGGATCATTGACACAGATGGTGAAGTTTCAGTGCTCAGCAGAGATGTAACAGTTTTGAGGGGGTTTAAGCACCTGGAGGACCTCCTCTGCCACTCTCACATCATCATCAGACAGGGTGATGATGTCTTTGACATTTGTCTTCAGTGTCTTGTGGGTCACCTAACCGGAACCCCTAGGTCTCTGCTTTTTGCAGACGATGTGGTCCTGATGGCTTCATCTGACCGGGATCTTCAGCTCTCACTGGATCGGTTCGCAGCCGAGTGTGAAGCGACCGGAATGAGAATCAGCACCTCCAAATCCGAGTCCATGGTTCTCTCCCGGAAAAGGGTGGAGTGCCATCTCCGGGTTGGGGAGGAGACCCTGCCCCAAGTGGAGGAGTTCAAGTACCTAGGAGTCTTGTTCGCGAGTGGGGGAAGAGTGGATCGTGAGATCGAAAGGCGGATCGGTGCGGCGTCTTCAGTAATGCGGACGTTGTACCGATCCGTTGTGGTGAAGAAGGAGCTGAGCCGGAAGGCAAAGCTCTCAATTTACCGGTCGATCTACGTTCCCATCCTCACCTATGGTCATGAGCTTTGGGTCATGACCGAAAGGATAAGATCACGGGTACAAGCGGCCGAAATGAGTTTCCTCCGCCGTGTGGCGGGGCTCTCCCTTAGAGATAGGGTGAAAAGCTCTGCCATCCGGGAGGAAGTCAAAGTAAAGCCGCTGCTCCTCCACATCGAGAGGAGCCAGATGAGGTGGTTCGGGCATCTGGTCAGGATGCCACCCGAACGCCTCCCGAGGGAGGTGTTTAGGGTACGTCCAACCGGTAGGAGGCCACGGGGAAGACCCAGGACACGTTGGGAAGACTATGTCTCCGGGCTGGCCTGGGAACGCCTCGGGATCCCCCGGGAAGAGCTAGACGAAGTGGCTGGGGAAAGGGAAGTCTGGGCTTCCCTGCTTAGGCTGCTGCCCCCGCGACCTGACCTCGGATAAGCGGAAGAAGATGGATGGATGGATGGTCTTGTGGGTCAATGCAGAGTATATAGCTGCCTGATGCGCCAACATATCAAAAGTGGAGTTCCACCTTGTTGGAACGTAGGAATCCTTCCTGATCCTCCCAAGGATGTTCTCCATCCTATTGACTGAGATGTGATGCCAAATTCACTACATGTGCAAAGCACCCTACCTGTGGTGCCAGTCCTGCCTCATTCACTACATTTATTTGATTTTTGGCATTATCAGTTGTGACTGGGATATCTTTATCTTCCATTCCTCTACTTTTTGTGTCAGTACCTGCGCAAGATGACTCTGGTAGATGGAGCGTGTCTTCTCACCTCCCACTCTGCTGTGATGAAATGAGCACTTATCATCACATAGTTCCCCTGGACCTCCACCCTTCTGTCGTGAGCGCAACAGATGACGCTCGGGATAGTTCGTCCACAACTTTTTTCTTCTCTTGCTCATAAAAATCCGGCATAATCTTATCGCTGAAGTTGGTGCGCGACGGGATGTCGTAATGTGGCTGAAGCACTTTCAGCATGTGTTTAAAACCCTCTTTTTGCACAATGGAGTTTGCACCTATAAAAACACAGATTAAATGGCACAGGGCGTTCAAGTTCCTCCGTTACTGCGCTTGCCATTACCACGCTGTGCAAACAACTTTTTTTTTTTCTTTTTTTTTAAAAATCAGACCGTGGATCACGTGTGTGCCGAACCGAAGATATTGATACGAACGGATCACGGATCAATGTTGATCCATTGCACCACTAGTGCCTCGGTGTGCATTGTTTACACAACGTGCTGTGCACTACTTAATATGTCCGTGTCGTTCGGTACACGTCCGAACCGAACCGAAACCCCCGTACCGAAACGTTCAATACAAATACACGTACCGTTACACCTCTAATATACATATATATGTATATATATATATATATATATATATATATATATATATATATATATATATATATATATATATATATATATATATATATATATATATATATATATATATATATATATATATATATATATATATATATATATATATATATATATATATATATACATATATATATATATATATATACATATATATATATATATATATATATATATATATATATATACATTCCGCTCCAAATTGACATTTGTTGAGCACTGTACGACGATCCGAAATGGAAAAGTTCAGCATCGACTACTCCACGAAGAACATTCCCATATATAAACCATTGTATGTGAATGCTTCCATTAAAATCTCCTGATGATTGAGGGAACCCCTCATGAAACAGATCTGTAGAGATGAAGTAGTCTTGTGATTTTTTTCCCACACCTACATATTGCGCTCTACCATGGTATCGAGCACTATTCTCCAGATAATCCAATCAAGACATATATATATATATATATATATATATATATATATATGTATATATATATACTCCAGCTCGTAGTAAACTAAGATATGCTCCATCTCGTGGTAAACCAAGGAATCACTTAGCTATGTATGTGTGTACCCAGGTGTCATTAAATAATAATTTATACATTCAAACAGTGTGACTATTCAAGAATAGGATTTTTTTATTTTATTTTTCCAAACTGGTATGTACATGGCCTTAATTTAGTGGTACACCAAAGAATAATTTACTTATACATTCAAACACAGTGTTACTATTCAAAAATATGAAATATATAATATATATATATATATATATATATATATATATATATATATATATATATATATATATATATATATATATATATATATATATATATATATATATATATATATATATATATATATATACACACATATATATATATAATTTTGTATTTATTTTATTTTGTTTATTTTCAAACTGGTATGTATGCAGGCTCCATCTCGTGGTACACCCAATAATCACTTATACTGTACATTCAAACACTGTTACCATTCAAAATTATGAAAAAAATAAACAATCTCAGACTGTGGTATTTACATGGCCTCCATTTAGTGGTACACCGACTAATCAATTAATTATACATTCAAACACAGTGTTTCTATTCAAAAATGTATTTTTTATTTATTTATTTTTTCAAACCGTGGTCTGTACACAGGCTCCATCTAGTGGTACACCAAAGAATAATGTCAAACACAGTGACTTCTCCCTTCCTTCCCAGAAGGACTCTATGAGGCAGGTCTGGCACTACCAGTACCTGAGCTGGCCAGACCACGGCGTCCCCAACGAGCCAGGGGGTGTCCTCTGGTTCCTGGAGGAGGCCAACCGGACCCAGGCCTCCATTGAGGGATGTGGACCCATGGTGGTCCACTGCAGGTACCAGCAGGTGAAGTTCAAGAAGGGAGAGGTCTTTGAAAGAAGTCAACGTTCCTTTTTGTGGTGTGACAGTGCAGGCATAGGAAGGACGGGCACCATCATCGTCATCGACATCCTCATCCACCTCATCAACCGCCAAGGTATGTCCACTTTGGTCATGGACTACTTCTTCTACCCCTATCTTGTACTATTAATGTTGCACCATCACCCTCATCCACCTCATCAACCGCCAAAGTTTGTCCACTTTGGTCATGGACTCCTCCTACCCCTATCTTGTACTATCAATGTTGCACCATCATCCTCATCAACCGCCAAGGTATTTCCACTTAGATCATGGACTCCTTCTTCTAGCCCTACCTCAAGGTTCAAGTTTATTTGTCACGTGCAGACTACACCACAGTGAAATGCTTTACCTTGTACTATTAATGTTGCACCATCATCCTCATCAACCGCCAAGGTATGTCCACTTAGGTCATGGACTCCTTCTACCCCTACCTTGTACTATTAATGTTGCACCATTATCCTCATCAACCGCCAAGGTATGTCCACTTTGGTCATGGACTCTTTCTTCTACCCCAACCTAGTACTATTAATGTTGCACCTTCATCCTTATCAACCACCAAGGTATGTCCACTTTGGTCATGGACTCCTTCTTCTACCCCTATCTTGTACTATTAATGTTGCACCATTATCCTCATCAACCGCCAAGGTATGTCCACTTTGGTCATGGACTCTTTCTTCTACCCCAACCTAGTACTATTAATGTTGCACCTTCATCCTTATCAACCACCAAGGTATGTCCACTTTGGTCATGGACTCCTTCTTCTACCCCTATCTTGTACTATTAATGTTGCACCATCATCCTCAACAACCGCCAAGGTATGTCCACTTTGGTCATGGACTCTTTCTTCTACCCCGACCTAGTACTATTAATGTTGCACCTTCATCCTTATCAACCACCAAGGTATGTCCACTTTGGTCATGGACTACTTCTTCTACCCCTATCTTGTACTATTAATGTTGCACCATCACCCTCATCCACCTCATCAACCGCCAAAGTTTGTCCACTTTGGTCATGGACTCCTCCTACCCCTATCTTGTACTATCAATGTTGCACCATCATCCTCATCAACCGCCAAGGTATTTCCACTTAGATCATGGACTCCTTCTTCTAGCCCTACCTCAAGGTTCAAGTTTATTTGTCACGTGCAGACTACACCACAGTGAAATGCTTTACCTTGTACTATTAATGTTGCACCATCATCCTCATCAACCGCCAAGGTATGTCCACTTAGGTCATGGACTCCTTCTACCCCTACCTTGTACTATTAATGTTGCACCATTATCCTCATCAACCGCCAAGGTATGTCCACTTTGGTCATGGACTCTTTCTTCTACCCCAACCTAGTACTATTAATGTTGCACCTTCATCCTTATCAACCACCAAGGTATGTCCACTTTGGTCATGGACTCCTTCTTCTACCCCTATCTTGTACTATTAATGTTGCACCATCATCCTCAACAACCGCCAAGGTATGTCCACTTTGGTCATGGACTCTTTCTTCTACCCCGACCTAGTACTATTAATGTTGCACCATCATCCTCATCAACCACCAAGGTATGTCCACTTTGGTCATGGACTCCTTCTTCTACCCCTATCTTGTACTATTAATGTTGCATCATCACCCTCATCCACCTCATCAACCGCCAAAGTTTGTCCACTTTGGTCATGGACTCCTTCTTCTAACCCTGTCTTGTACTATTAATGTTGTACCATCATCCTCAACAACCGCCAAGGTATGTCCACTTTGGTCATGGACTCCTTCTTCTACCCCTATCTTGTACTATTAATGTTGCACCATCATCCTCATCAACCACCAAGGTATGTCCACTTTGGTCATGGACTCCTTCTTCTACCCCTATCTTGTACTATTAATGTTGCACCATCATCCTCATCAACCACCAAGGTATGTCCACTTTGGTCATGGACTCCTTCTTCTACCCCTATCTTGTACTATTAATGTTGCATCATCATCCTCATCCACCTCATCAACCGCCAAAGTTTGTCCACTTTGGTCATGGACTACTTCTTCTACCCCTATCTTGTACTATTAATGTTGCACCATCACCCTCATCCACCTCATCAACCGCCAAAGTTTGTCCACTTTGGTCATGGACTCCTCCTACCCCTATCTTGTACTATCAATGTTGCACCATCATCCTCATCAACCGCCAAGGTATTTCCACTTAGATCATGGACTCCTTCTTCTAGCCCTACCTCAAGGTTCAAGTTTATTTGTCACGTGCAGACTACACCACAGTGAAATGCTTTACCTTGTACTATTAATGTTGCACCATCATCCTCATCAACCGCCAAGGTATGTCCACTTAGGTCATGGACTCCTTCTACCCCTACCTTGTACTATTAATGTTGCACCATTATCCTCATCAACCGCCAAGGTATGTCCACTTTGGTCATGGACTCTTTCTTCTACCCCAACCTAGTACTATTAATGTTGCACCTTCATCCTTATCAACCACCAAGGTATGTCCACTTTGGTCATGGACTCCTTCTTCTACCCCTATCTTGTACTATTAATGTTGCACCATCATCCTCAACAACCGCCAAGGTATGTCCACTTTGGTCATGGACTCTTTCTTCTACCCCGACCTAGTACTATTAATGTTGCACCATCATCCTCATCAACCACCAAGGTATGTCCACTTTGGTCATGGACTCCTTCTTCTACCCCTATCTTGTACTATTAATGTTGCATCATCACCCTCATCCACCTCATCAACCGCCAAAGTTTGTCCACTTTGGTCATGGACTCCTTCTTCTAACCCTGTCTTGTACTATTAATGTTGTACCATCATCCTCAACAACCGCCAAGGTATGTCCACTTTGGTCATGGACTCCTTCTTCTACCCCTATCTTGTACTATTAATGTTGCACCATCATCCTCATCAACCACCAAGGTATGTCCACTTTGGTCATGGACTCCTTCTTCTACCCCTATCTTGTACTATTAATGTTGCACCATCATCCTCATCAACCACCAAGGTATGTCCACTTTGGTCATGGACTCCTTCTTCTACCCCTATCTTGTACTATTAATGTTGCATCATCATCCTCATCCACCTCATCAACCGCCAAAGTTTGTCCACTTTGGTCATGGACTCCTTCTTCTAACCCTGTCTTGTACTATTAATGTTGTACCATCATCCTCAACAACCGCCAAGGTATGTCCACTTTGGTCATGGACTCCTTCTTCTACCCCTACCTTGTACTATTAATGTTGCACCATCATCCTCATCAACCACCAAGGTATGTCCACTTTGGTCATGGACTCCTTCTTCTACCCCTATCTTGTACTATTAATGTTGCATCATCACCCTCATCCACCTCATCAACCGCCAAAGTTTGTCCACTTTGGTCATGGACTCCTTCTTCTAACCCTGTCTTGTACTATTAATGTTGTACCATCATCCTCAACAACCGCCAAGGTATGTCCACTTTGGTCATGGACTCCTTCTTCTACCCCTACCTTGTACTATTAATGTTGCATCATCATCCTCATCCACGTCAACAACCGCCAAGGTATGTCCACTTTGGTCATGGACTCCTTCTACCCCTATCTTGTACTATTAATGTTCCACCATCATCCTCATCTACCTCAACCACCGCCAAGGTATGTCCACTTTGGTCATGGACTCCTTCTTCTAACCCTGTCTTGTACTATTAGTGTTGCACCATCATCCTCATAAACAGCAAAGGTATGTCCAGTTAGATCATGGACTCTTTCTTCTAGCCCTACCTCAAGGTTCAAGTTTATTTGTCACATGCAGACTACACCACAGTGAAATGCTTTACCTTGTACTATTCATGTTGCACCATCATCCTCATCAACCCTCAAGGTATGTCCACTTTGGTCATGGACTCCTTCTTCTACCCCTGTCTTGTACTATTAGTGTTGCACCATCATCCTCCTCAACCACCAAGGTATGTCCACTTTGGTCATGGACTCCTTCTTCTTCCCCTTCCTTGTACTATTAATATTGCACCATCATCCTCATCAACCACCAAGGTATGTCCACTTTGATCATGGACTCCTTCTTTTATGCCTACCTTGTAGTCAATGTTAATTGGCCTCAGGTGTGGAACTTCCTCCTCATGATGGTGTGGCAGGTGTCCAACACTGCACACACACCATTCTACTATTTTGGAACCTCATTTACAAACTTAATTGGGTCTGGGACAGGGTTCCTAAGTAAAAAAAATTGTAACGTGAAGCATACATTTACATTACATTACATTCCCCAGAAGAAAGAATGGAAACATTAATAATTGCTTCTTGCATCTACAAAAGTCCTTATTTAAGTAAAACAAAAATACCAAACAGTTTGAAGATGCACACATATATACACAGTTTTATTCATTATAACAGAAGTGTGTTTAAGGTGAGTAACCCTCAACATTCTTCAAATAAATGGTATTTTAATGAACACAAATGCATTGGGGACACTGCACGTTCTATTTCAAAGCCAGAAAACTGGAAACAAGTCATTTAATTTGACAATATTTTACAGAATATCAAGAAATATAAAACAAAAAAATAGCAGTGTTGACATTTTTCTTTACAAAACTCAAATGTACTGTATAAACTAAAAGTCTTGCAAATTCAACTTTTCTTAGAATTTATAAATATAATTTAGTTGCAGAGCCAGGGTTACTGATAACTGCTTCACACCTGTGGTACATGGAGTCGAGAGGTATGCAAAGACGAGATAGTTCATGTTCACACTGAGAAACTTTATTTTTTGCAAATATTACCTCATTTGGAATTTGATGCCTGCAACACATTACAAAAAAGGCATTTTTACCACTGTGTTACATGGTCTTTCCTTTTAACAACACTCACTAAAGGTTTGGGAACTGAGGTGACACATTTTTGAAGTGGAATTATTTCCCATTTGTGCTTGATGTACAGCTTAAGTTGTTCAACAGTCTCCCTTCTGATATTTTAGGCTGGCTTGGCATTGTCTTGCTGAAATAAGCAGGGGCGTCCATGATTGCGTTGCTTGGATGGCAACATATGTTGCTCTAAAAGCTGTATGTACCTTTCAGCATTAATGCCTTCACAGATGTGTAAGTTACCCATGTCTTCGGCACTATTACACCCCCATACCATCACAGATGCTGCTTTTTACACTTTGACCCTAGAACAAGCCGGATATTTTTTACCTCTTTGTCACGGGGGACACAACATCCACAGTTTCCAAAAACAATTTGAAACGTGGACTCGTCAAACCAAAAACACTTTTCCACTTTGCATCCATCATAGATGAGCTTGGGCCTAGCGAAGCGTTTCTGGGTGTTGTTGATAAATGGCTTTGTCTTTGCATAGAGTTTTAACTTGCACTTACAGATGTAGCGACCAACTGTAGTTACTGACAGTAGTTTTCTGAAGTGTTCCTGAGCCCATGTCGTAATATCCTTTACACACTGATGTGGCTTTTTGATGCAGTACCGCTTGAGGGATCCAAGGTGTGTAATATCATGCAGTGATTTCTCCAGATACTCTGAACCTTTTGATGATGTTACGAAGCGAAGATGGTGAAATCCCTTAGTTCCTTGCAATAGCTGGTTGAGAAATGTTGTTCTTAAACAATTTGCTGAGGCATTCGTTGACAAAGTGTTGACCCTCGCCCTGTCCTTGTTTGTGAATGACTGAGCATTTCATGGAAGCTGCTTTTATACCCAATCACGCCACGCACCTGTTCCCAATTGGCCTGTTTACCTGTGGGATGTTTCAAATAAGTCTTTGACGAGCATTCCTCAACTTTCTCAGTCTTTTTTGCCACTTGTGCCAGCTTTTTTAAACATGTTGCAGGCATCAAATTCCAAATGAGCTAATTTTTGCACAAAGTAGCAAAGTTTCTCAGTGTAAACATGAAATGTCTTGTCTTTGCAGTGTATTCAATTGAATATGAGTTGAAAAGGATTTGCAAATCATTGTATTCGCTTTATTTACCATTTACACAACGTGACAACTTCACTGCTTTTAGGGTTTTTACATATGAGACCTAAACTGGGACAGACTGAATGCAGTTTCTGGTGAATTTAAATTCTTATGTGACTATGAATCCTACCGACCTCGAAAATCCCCAAAATGCAATCTGTGTATTATTTGTAAGAGAAATTGACAAATATTAATGAACCAGCTCCATCCATCCATCCATCTTCAGGTCTTACAGGGTTTCAGGCTGGATCCTGACTTCAACTCCCGCTTCTGTCTGAACTTTGGCCCCATACTTTCCTCTCCAGGACTGGACTGCGACATCGACATCCCAAAGACCATCCAGAAGGTGCGGCAGCAGAGGTCCGGTATGGTGCAGACCGAGGCGCAGTACAAGTTCATCTACATGGCGGTGCAGCAGTACATGGACACCGCCCAGAAGAGGCTGGAGGAGGAGCAGGTACACCAGTCCAAAACCATGTCAGTCAGTCAGGGACCCCACACTGAAAAAATCAAAGCATGCGGGGATCATTTTTATACTTTTTATTTTCTTCAACACATAAATCTCGAGATCAACTTCAGATCTATGTATCAATATAAAGTTGTTGTTTTTTAAGATATGTCCTTTTTGTTAAAACCCTGTTTTCTATGAGGAAAACACCAAATATGCAACATTTTCCTCAAATAATATTTGATGAGAAGTAATTGGAGCCTTGTATATGGAAACAATAATAAACGTTGATTTTAGTTCATTATTATTTTCTTAACGACTGTTAAAAAAAAATAAAAAATCACACTAAAATCCTTAGGGACCCAAAAGGGTCCCGCACATTTAAAGTGTTAACTTTTTTTTATTTTACTCTCTGCAACAACTTCAGATATATCCGTTCATTATAAGTTTTATCATTTTTAATGTGTACTTTCTTTGTTTTTTATTGCTCTTTTGTAAAAGAAAACTTGTTTTTTATGGCAAACACACAAAATATGCAATATTTTCCTCAAAAAATATATTTCAAAGTGCAATATTTGATGTGAGGTAATGGGACCATTAAATATATCAGAAATTCATAAAAACATTGATTTTAGTTCATTCTTATTTTTTTAAAGACAGTTAAAAAACATTACACTAAAATTCTTAGGGATCCAAAACTCATAAAAGTGTTAAAAATAGTAACACTTTTTTTTTGTTTACTCTCAATGCTTAAATCTCTGAAGCAACTTCAGATCTATCTGTTGATTATACATTTTATAATTTTTTATACGTATTTTGTTTGTTTGTCAATGCTTTTTTTGTTAAAGAAAACTTGTTTTTTAGGGCAAAAACACATAACATGGAATATTTTCCTCAAAAAATATTTCCAAGTGTAATATTTGATGTGAAGTATTTGGAGCCATAAATATTTCAATAATTATAACATTGATTTTAGTTCATTATTATTTTCTTAACAACAGTTAAAAAATCACATTAAAATACTTAGGGATCCAAAACTCATAAAAGTATTTAAAAATAGTAACACTTTTTTTGTTGTTGTTTGTTTGTTTGTTTTTTTACCCTCAATGCTTAAATCTCTATAGCAACTTCAGATCTATCTGTTGACTATACATTTTATTATTTTTTATGTGTATTTTGTTTGTTTTTTTAATGCTTTTTTGTTAAAGAAAACTTGTTTTTTATGGCAAATACACAAAACCAGCAATATTTTCCTCAAAAAATATGTCAAAGTATAATATTTGATGTGAAGTATTTGGAGCCTTAAATATGTCAGTAATTATAACATTGATTTTAGTTCATTATTATTTTCTTAACAACAGTTACAAAAAATCACACTAAAATACTTAGGAATCCAAATCTCATAAAAGTGTTAAAAATAGTAACTCTTTTTTTGTTGTTTGTTTGTTTTTTTACCCTCAATGCAGCTTTAGATCTATCTGTTGACTACACATTGTATTATTTTTATGTGTATTTTGTTTGTTTTTTTTAATGCTTTTTTTGTTAAAGAAAACTTTTTTCTGGCAAAAACACAAAACCTGCAATATTTTCCTCAAAAAATATTTCAAAGTGTAATATTTGACGTGAAGTATTTGGAGGCTTAAATATGTCAGTAATTATAATATTGATTTTAGTTCATTATTATTTTCTTAACAACAGTTACAAAAAATCACATTAAAATACATAGGGATCCAAAACTCATAAAAGTGTTAAAAATAGTAACACTTTTTTTGTTGTTGTTTGTTTGTTTGTTTTTTTACCCTCAATGCTTGAATCTCTATAGCAACTTCAGATCTATCTGTTGACTATACATTTTATTATTTTTTATGTGTATTTTGTTTGTTTTTTTAATGCTTTTTTGTTAAAGAAAACTTGTTTTTTATGGCAAATACACAAAACCAGCAATATTTTCCTCAAAAAATATGTCAAAGTATAATATTTGATGTGAAGTATTTGGAGCCTTAAATATGTCAGTAATTATAACATTGATTTTATTTCATTATTATTTTCTTAACAACAGTTACAAAAAATCACACTAAAATACTTAGGGATCCAAATCTCATAAAAGTGTTAAAAATAGTAACTCTTTTTTTGTTGTTTGTTTGTTTTTTTACCCTCAATGCAGCTTTAGATCTATCTGTTGACTACACATTGTATTATTTTTGTGTTTTTTTTTTTTTTTTTTTTTAATGCTTTTTTTGTTAAAGAAAACTTTTTTCTGGCAAAAACACAAAACCTGCAATATTTTCCTCAAAAAATATTTCAAAGTGTAATATTTGACGTGAAGTATTTGGAGGCTTAAATATGTCAGTAATTATAACATTGATTTTAGTTCATTATTATTTTCTTAACAACAGTTACAAAAAATCACACTGAAATACTTAGGGATCCAAAACTCATAAAAGTGTTAAAAATAGTAACACTTTTTTTTTTTTAACTCAATGCTTAAATCTCTGCAGCAACTTCAAATCTATCCGTTGATTATACATTTTATTGTTTTTTATGTGTATTTCGTTTTTTTTTTTTAATGCTTTTTTGTTAAAGAAAACTTGTTTTTTTGGGGGCAAAAACACAAAACATGCAATAATATAATCAAAAAGTATTTGTAAGTGTAAAATTTGATGTGAAGTAATTGGAGCCTTAAATATGTCAATAATTATAACATTGATTTTAGTTCATTATTATTTTCTTAACAGTTTACAAAAAATCACACTAAAATACTTAGGGATCCAAAACTCATAAAAGTGTTAAAAATAGTAAGACTTTTTTTGTTATTGTTTGTTTGTTAGTTTTTTTACCCTCAATGCTTAAATCTCTATAGCAACTTCAGATCTATCTGTTGACTATACATTTTATTATTTTTTATCTGTATTTTGTTTGTTTTTTTAATGCTTTTTTTGTTAAAGAAAACTTGTTTTTTATGGCAAAAACACAAAACATGGAATATTTTCCTCAAAAACTATTTCCAAGTGCAATATTTGATGTGAAGTATTTGGAGCCTTAAATATGTCAATAATTATAACATTGATTTTAGTTCATTATTATTTTCTTAACAACAGTTAAAAAAAAATCACACTAAAATACTTAGGGATCCAAATCTCTTTTTTTGTTGTTGTTTGTTTGTTTTTTTACCCTCAATGCTTAAATCTCTGCAGCAACCTCAGATCTATCTGTTGACTATACATTTTATTATTTTTTATGTGTATTTTCTTTGTTTTTTTAATGCTTTTTTTTGTTAAAGAAAACTTTTTTTTTTATGACAAAAACACAAAACCTGCAATATTTTCCTCCAAAAATATTTCAAAGTGTAATATTTGATGTGAAGTATTTGGAGCCTTAAATATGTCAGTAATTATAACATTGATTTTAGTTCATTATTATTTTCTTAACAACAGTTACAAAAAATCACACTAAAATACTTAGGGATCCAAATCTCATAAAAGTGTTAAAAATAGTAACTCTTTTTTTGTTGTTGTTTTTTTTGTTTTTTTACCCTCAATGCAGCTTTAGATCTATCTGTTGACTACACATTGTATAATTTTTATGTGTATTTTGTTTGTTTTTTTAATGCTTTTTTTGTTAAAGAAAACTTTTTTCTGGCAAAAACACAAAACCTGCAATATTTTCCTCAAAAAATATTTCAAAGTGTAATATTTGACGTGAAGTATTTGGAGGCTTAAATATGTCAGTAATTATAACATTGATTTTAGTTCATTATTATTTTCTTAACAACAGTTACAAAAAATCACACTGAAATACTTAGGGATCCAAAACTCATAAAAGTGTTAAAAATAGTAACACTTTTTTTTTTTTTAACTCAATGCTTGAATCTCTGCAGCAACTTCAAATCTATCCGTTGATTATACATTTTATTGTTTTTTATGTGTATTTCGTTTTTTTTTTTAATGCTTTTTTGTTAAAGAAAACTTGTTTTTTTTGGGGCAAAAACACAAATCATGCAATAATATAATCAAAAAGTATTTGTAAGTGTAAAATTTGATGTGAAGTAATTGGAGCCTTAAATATGTCAATAATTATAACATTGATTTTAGTTTATTATTATTTTCTTAACAACAGTTTACAAAAAATCACACTAAAATACTTAGGGATCCAGAACTCATAAAAGTGTTAAAAATAGTAAGACTTTTTTTGTTATTGTTTGTTTGTTAGTTTTTTTACCCTCAATGCTTAAATCTCTATAGCAACTTCAGATCTATCTGTTGACTATACATTTTATTATTTTTTATCTGTATTTTGTTTGTTTTTTTAATGCTTTTTTTGTTAAAGAAAACTTGTTTTTTATGGCAAAAACACAAAACATGGAATATTTTCCTCAAAAACTATTTGCAAGTGCAATATTTGATGTGAAGTATTTGGAGCCTTAAATATGTCAATAATTATAACATTGATTTTAGTTCATTATTATTTTCTTAACAACAGTTTAAAAAAAATCACACTAAAATACTTAGGGATCCAAATCTCTTTTTTGGTTGTTGTTTGTTTGTTTTTTTACCCTCAATGCTTAAATCTCCACAGCAACCTCAGATCTATCTGTTGACTATACATTTTATTATTTTTTATGTGTATTTTCTTTGTTTTTTTAATGCTTTTTTTTGTTAAAGAAAACTTTTTTTTTTATGACAAAAACACAAAACCTGCAATATTTTCCTCCAAAAATATTTTCAAAGTGTAATATTTGATGTGAAGTATTTGGAGCCTTAAATATGTCAGTAATTATAACATTGATTTTAGTTCATTATTATTTTCTTAACAACAGTTACAAAAAATCACACTAAAATACTTAGGGATCCAAAACTCATAAAAGTGTTAAAAATAGTAAGACTTTTTTTGTTATTGTTTGTTTGTTAGTTTTTTTACCCTCAATGCTTAAATCTCTATAGCAACTTCAGATCTATCTGTTGACTATACATTTTATTATTTTTTATCTGTATTTTGTTTGTTTTTTTAATGCTTTTTTTGTTAAAGAAAACTTGTTTTTTATGGCAAAAACACAAAACATGGAATATTTTCCTCAAAAACTATTTCCAAGTGCAATATTTGATGTGAAGTATTTGGAGCCTTAAATATGTCAATAATTATAACATTGATTTTAGTTCATTATTATTTTCTTAACAACAGTTTTAAAAAAATCACACTAAAATACTTAGGGATCCAAATCTCTTTTTTTGTTGTTGTTTGTTTGTTTTTTTACCCTCAATGCTTAAATCTCTGCAGCAACCTCAGATCTATCTGTTGACTATACATTTTATTATTTTTTATGTGTATTTTCTTTGTTTTTTTAATGCTTTTTTTTGTTAAAGAAAACTTTTTTTTTTATGACAAAAACACAAAACCTGCAATATTTTCCTCCAAAAATATTTCAAAGTGTAATATTTGATGTGAAGTATTTGGAGCCTTAAATATGTCAGTAATTATAACATTGATTTTAGTTCATTATTATTTTCTTAACAACAGTTAGAAAAAATCACACTAAAATACTTAGGGATCCAAAACTCATAAAAGTGTTAAAAAAAGTACCTTTTTTATTTATTTATTTTTTTTTTACTCTCAATGTTTAAATCTCTGTAGCAACTTTATTATGTTTTTATGTGTATTTTGTTTATTTTAATGCTTTTTTGTTAAACAAAACTTGTTTTTTTATGGCAAAAACACAAAACATGCAATAATGTCCTCAAAAAATATTTCAAAGTGTAATATTTAATGTGAAGTAATTGGAGCCTTAAATGTGTCAATAATTAAAACATTAATTTTAGTTAATTACTATTTTCTTAACAACAGTTAAAAAAAATCACACAAAAATTCTTAGGGATCCAAAAGGGTCCCGTCATTAATGTGTTAAAAATAGTCAGGTTTTTTTTTTGTGTTTTATTTTTACTCTCAATGCTTAACACTCTGCAACAACTTCAGATTTATCTGTTGATTACAAGTTGTATCATTTTTATGTGTATTTTGTTTGGTTTTTTTAATATGCTTTTTCGTTAAAGAAAACTTGTTTTTTATGACAAAAACACAAAAAATGCAATATTTTACTCAAAAAATTATTCATAGTGTAATATTTGATGTGAAGTATTTGGGGCCTTTTATAGGTCATTGATTATAATATTGATTTTAGTTCATCATTATTTTCTTAACAATGACAGATTTAAAAATAAAAAAAAATCAGCTAAAATTCTTAGGGATCCAAAAGGGTCCCGCTCATAAAAGTGTTAAACTCACACTTTTTATATTTTTATTCCTCTTGTTTGTTTATTTTTGTAATAATATTTTCAAAATGGCCCCTGGCCCACACTTTGGACACCTCTGCTCAAAAGTCTTCTCATATTTTGGAAATTGAAACCCGATGATGATGATGGTGGTGGTGGTGATAATGATGATGATGATGATGATGTCATCATCTATTGCAGAGGAGTACAGTGAAGGAGAGAGAGTACTCCAACATCAAATATGTTCCCAACTGCACCTCCAGACTCAACATGGCGTCTTCACGCTCCTCCTCTGTGTGAGTAACTTGTGTGTGATATCATGTGCGATACAAGCAGTGTTTACTCGTGTGTGATATCATGTGTGATACAAGCAGAGTGTTTTCTTGTGTGTGATATAATGTGCGATACAAGCAGCCCTGCAGAGTGTTTACTTGTGTGTGATATCATGTGCGATACAAGCAGTGTTCTCCTGTGTGTGTGAAAACATGTGCAATACAAGCAGAGTGTTTACTTGTAAGTGGTATCATGTGCGATACAAGCAGTCCTGTAGTGCTATTTGTGTGTCATATAATGTGCAATACAAGCAGAGTGACTACGTGTGTGATATTACGTGTGATACAAGCAGAGTGTTTACTTGTGTGTGATATGTGAGATACAAGCAGAATGTTTACTTGTGTGTGTGATATTATGTGCGATACAATTGAAGATTGCAGACATCAGCAGTGTTATAAATCCGAGGAATGAACAACAATGTTATTATTTTTGCAGCGTGACAAATGACGATTCTTCAGGCGTGTACGAGAACATCAACTTCAAGAGCTCCCAGACGTCCTTCAGCAGCAACACCAGGAGGTGAAAGATGCTGCTGCTCTGTGAGTACTTTCACTTTCCTTTTCTCTCGATAGACAACACGAGTTGTCGAGACGGCCGAGGTCAAAGGACAAAAATGTATTCTCTTCTTATCTGAGCTATTGTGACTTTGAAGTCAGGCTGGATAATTATGGCAAAAATAATATTCCCCATTATTTGGATTATCAACACAATTATTATTACACCACTAAAACTCAACTACATCTAGAAGACATAAATAAGTAACAAGCAAGTAAATTAATTAGAACAGTAAAAACTATTAGAATTTCCAATTCCGGTACAAGAGGATGTATAATGCCCATTCATTGGCAATGGGGAGAAGTTTTGGGAAAAATTGGGAATTTTTAAATAGAGAAAAGATGTTTTGTGTTCGATGTGTGCAAAGAGTAGTGTGGGTGTGGATGGTTGGAAGGTCAGAATCGGGTAAAAAGTGGCACAAAATGTTAAGAATTTAGAGCATTGTAGAACTATAAATATGTCCATTCAGTTGAATGGGAATTTCGGGAAAACTGGGAATTTCTTTTAAATATTGATACTAGTTGATATGAATGGTTGGTGTTGGAATTTTTGGAATCAGTTAGAGCATTTGTTGTCCCAACTAAGAGGAATGTTTTGAAGGTGGAATGGTCAAAAACGGTTGTAAAATATGGACTGTGAAAATTTTCCAGAAAGAGGTGAAAATAAGGCACTAGAAAACCTGGGAATTCCTGGGGAAAAGATTAAAAACTTGGAAAATGTGTGAAGAGTAGTGTGTGTGAATGGTTGAAAGGTTGGAATCGGTTACAACAGTGGCGCAAAATGTTGAGAATTTAGGGCAGGGGTGTCAAACTCAAATACAGAGTGGGCCAAAATTCTAAACTGAACAAAGCCGCGGGCCTAAGATGATTGATTGGTTTTGATTGATACTTTTATTAGTAGATTGCACAGTTCAGCACATATTCTGTACAATTGACCACTAAATGGTAACACCCGAATACGTTTTTCAACTTGTTTAAGTCGGGGTCCACGTTAATCAATTCATGGTAAACAACATGGTTGAATAACTTAACCTTTAATAGGGACCCAAACAAGTTTTGCATTGAATATTGAACAAGCAAGGCTTATATAACTTTATAGTGACATGCAAAATCGAGGTTTGTTGGTAGCGGGGGTGTATATTGTAGTGTCCCGGAAGAGTCAGTGCTGCAAGGGGTTCTGGGTATTTGTTCTGTTGTGTTGATGTTGTGTTACAGTGCGGATGTTCTCCCGAAATGTGTTTGTCATTCTTTGGTGTGGGTTCACAGTGTGGTGCATATTTGTAACAGTGTCAAAGTTGTTTATATGGCCACCCTCAGTGTCACCTGTATGACTGTTGACCAAGTATGCTTTGCATTCACTTGTGTGTGTGTGTGTATGTGTAGAATCCACATATATTACGTGACTGGGCCGGCACGCTGATTGTATGGCAGAAAAGCGGACATGACAACAGGTTGTAGAGGACGCTAAAAGCAGTACCTTTAAGGCACGCCGCCGATATTGTTGTCCGAGTTGAAATCGGGAGAAATTCGGGAGAATGGTTGTCCCGGTAGATTTTCGGCGGGGACACACTGAAATTCGGGTGTCTCCTGGGAAAATCGTGAGGGTTGGCAAGTATTAGAATTAGCGGTGAATGCACCCCCCCTGTATAATACCGGCGGGCCAGCTCTAATGTTTATTTAATATTGTCTCAAGGGCCAAAATAAATTACATGGCGGGCCAAATTTGGCCCGCGGGCCAGAGTTTGACACCCATGATTTAGGGCTTCATGGTGGCAGAGGGGTTAGTGCGTCTGCCTCACAATACGAAGTTCCTGCAGTCCTCGGTTCAATCCAGGCTCGGGATCTTTCTGTGTGGAGTTTGCATGTTCTCCCCGTGAATGCGTGGGTTCCCTCCGGGTACTCCGGCTTCCTCCCACTTCCAAAGACATGCACCTGGGGATAGGTTGATTGGCAACACTAAAATTGGCCCTAGTGTGTGAATGTGAGTGTGAATGTTGTCTGTCTATCTGTGTTGGCCCTGCAATGAGGTGGCGACTTGTCCAGGGTGTACCCCGCCTTCCGCCCGATTGTAGCTGAGATAGGCGCCAGCGCCTCCCGCGACCCCGAAAGGGAATAAGCGGTAGAAAATGGATGGATGGATGGATTTAGGGCATTGTAGAAATATTAATATGTCCATTGAGTTGAATGGGAATTTCTTGGAAATTTGGGAATTTGGGGAAAACGAGGAATTTTTGAAATCATTGATGCTAGATGATATGAATGGTTGGTGTTGGAATTTTTGGATTCGGTTGAAAAATGTTAAAGTAAAAGTTTGAAATGACAATGGTGTTTTGTAATTCCTGGAAATTTGGAAAAAAAACACATTTGTACGGAAAACAATTTGGAACTTTTGTTATCTCAACTAAGCGGAATGTTTTGAATGGTCAGAAATGGTTCAAGAATGTGGACAGTGAAAACTTTCTCGGAAGAGGTGAAAATAGGGAATTTGAAAACCGGGGAATTCTGAGAATTCCTGGAAAATGTGTGAAGAGTAGTGTGTGTGGATGAATGAATGGTTGGAATCGGGTAAGAAGTGGCGCAAAATTTTGAGAATTTAGGGCATTGTTGGACTATGAATATGTCCATTCAGTTGAATGGGAATTTCCTGGAAATTTGTAGATTTGGGGAAAACCAGGAATTGTTTACAACTATTGATACTAGATAATATCCATAGGTTGGGGTTGGAATTTTTGAAAAATGTCGACGTAATAGTTTGAATTGCGAATGGGTATTTCGGAATTCCTGGAAATTCGTAAATGACAGGAATTTATTGCAGGGAAAAAAATTGATGTTTTGTTCTCCCAACTAAGAGGAATGTTTTGAAGGTGGAATGGTCAACAACGGTTGCGAAATGTGGCTTGTGAAAACTTTCCAGGAAGAGGTTAAAATAGGGCTTTGGAAAACTGGGGAATTGTCAGAATTCCTGAAAAATATTTACAAGTAGTTTGTGTTTGGATGGTTGTAAGGTTGGAATTGGTTAAAAAGTGGCGCAAAATGCCGAGAATTAATAGCATTGCGGAATTCTGGGAATGTCCATGGGAATTTCCTGGAAATTTGTGAATTTTAAGAAAAGTGGAAATGTTTGAAACTATTGATACTAAATAATATGAATGGTTTGTGTTGGAATGTTGGGACATTCACACAATCAATTAAAGTAACATCAACAATATGAAAAAATGACATCCATCCATCCATCCATTTTTTACATCCACTTTTCCAATTCCATTTGTACTTGTTTTATAAAGTGTCCTTTTTTTCATCAATACGATTAAACTCAAATATTGTCACATTTATTGATGCAAAAAAACTTTGGACAACTTTGACCATTATTTTAAGTCAAAGCATAATGACTTTTTAATTGTATCAACCCTTGCTTTGAAGAGAAACTTCACTTTTTATGGCATTTTGCCTATATTTGTCATCTTTTGTACATTCTAAGTTGTAAATAAATGCTAGCAAAAGTCAGCTAACAATGCAGATAATGGGAGTACACTACTCCGCCCATGAAGTCCTCCTAAAAGACACCCAAAAAGCGTCAACAATACTCCATTTACATAACAAGTATTAGTGGTATTGCTATTATGAGCGCTACCACAGAGGAACTACTTTTAGCTATCTTATCCTATATTGACATAATATATAATATCTCTCACCTGGATAGTAGAAGGTTTTGCACATAAACCCACAACTTTGACATCCAACTTAGACATGAAAAAAGTTATGTATTAACGTTTTGTTAGCATTATGATGATTGCTTACATGAACTGAAAGATACAAACATCCCATCAGTCTTTCTCCTAGTGAGAGCAGACATTGTACAGTAAGTGATTGCCCTCTTTTAAAAATGAACTGTTTTTAATGGCACAAAACACAAAATATGCAATATTTTCCATAAAGTAAGACTTGAGTGTGTCAATAATTCATAACAATATTGATTTTAATTAATTATTATTATTTGAACAGTGACAGTTTAAAAACTAAAATTACACTCAAGGTCAACGTCAAGGTCAAGTTGGATTTATGAAGCACCTTTAAATAGCTCAAGATGCCCCAAAGTGCTGCGCAAGTTGGGTTAAATAAGACGACAAAGGTCAACCAAATGTATTATTAAAATTAATAAAAACATCTTACAGGTTTAGAAAATATAAAATAAAACACGCTGAAGAAAACAACTAAACTAAACTACAATAGGCTGATTAAAAACAACAAATCACACTAAAGGTCCCCAAAATGGGTCTATTTTATTCATTTTACTTCCAACGCTGAAATATCCGGAGATCAACTTCAGATCTTCCCATATTGGTCCCTGAGACCTTCAGTGTGATTTTTTTTTTTAAACTGTCATTGTCAAAAATAGTAAAAACTTGTAATCGACAGATCGAAAATAGATTTTGAGATATCTGTCAATTATAAGTTTTTATTATTTTTGAGCAATGACAGTTTTAAAAAATCACATTAAAGTCCCAGGGACCAAAATGGGTCTTAGTTGTCAGTGTAATAAAATAAATAATGTATTTTCCTTATTTTTACTTTCAACACTTAAATATCTGGAGCTCACCCCTGGCTTAAAGAACGCTAGCAACAAAACAAGGTTTTTTTGATAAAAAACAAAAACAAAAAGTGCACAAATTAGTTTTTTGAGGACGTGAAAGTAAAAGATGTCCTGCTGGTTGTCTTAGATTGCTGAGACCTCCACCATGACGGCTTTATTCCCACCGGCTTGTGGCAGGAGCGAGGGTGGGGGGTTGGAGCTCCTCCTCGGCCCCACCAGAGTGCACCTTGCCTGGGCTGAGCGTGGCCGTCCCTCTCCCTCTGGCCTGGAGCTGGACGTGAGGACTTGGCCATCGACGTGCCTTCTTGAACTTTTGGACTTGACCTCCAGCAAGGGTCAGAGGTCACCTGCAGCCATGAAGACCAGTAAGACATTCTCACGTCCGTACCCTCCAGAAAAAGGTGTATTTTTGAACGCAGACACGAACATGTGAACGCGAGTGTAAATGTTTCTTATACTGATATTTGCCAGACACTGATTAAATGAATGTTGTGGACTGTTTGTGCTCCGTTTGTGGACCTTTGACACCAACAAAATAATCATACATGACAAATATATAAAGAGTGAATACAATCATATTATATACAATGAAATAACGTAAAATAATATTATATACAATGAAATAACACTAATATTATATACAAACCCTGTTTCCATATGAGTTGGGAGATTGTGTTAGATGCAAATATAAACGGAATACAATGATTTGCAAATCCTTTTCAACCCATATTCAATTGAATGCACTACAAAGACAAGATATTTGATGTTCAAACTCATAAACTTTATTTTTTTTTTGCAAATAATGAAATTTGAATTTCATGGCTGCAACACGTAGTTGGGAAAGGGCATGTTCACCAGTGTTACATCACCTTTTCTTTTAACAACACTCAAACGTTTGGGAACTGAGGAAACTAATTGTTGAAGCTTTGAAAGTGGAATTTTTTCCCGTTCTTGTTTTATGTAGAGTTTCAGTCGTTCAACAGTCCGGGGTCTCCGATGTCGTATTTTACGCTTCTTAATGCACCACACATTTTCCATGGGAGACAGGTGTGGACTGCAGGCAGGCCAGGAAAGTACCCGCACTCTTTTTTTACAAAGCCACGCTGTTTTAACATGTGCATTGTCTTGCTTAAATAAGCAGGGGCGTCCATGAAAAAGACTGTGCTTAGATGGCAGCATATGTAGTTCCAAAACCTGTATGTACCTTTCAGCATTAATGGTGCCTTCACAGATGTGTAAGTTACCCATTCCTTGGGCACTAATGCACCCCCATGCCATCACAGATGCTAGCTTTTGAACTTTGCGTCAATAACTGTCTGGATGGTTGGCTTCCTGTTTGGTCCGGATGACACGATGTCGAATATTTCCAAAAACAATTTGAAATGTGGACTCGTCAGACCACAGAACACTTTTCCACTTTGCAACAGTCCATCTTAGATGATCTCGGGCCCAGAGAAGCCGGCGGCGTTTCTGGATGTTGTTGATAAATGGCATTCGCTTTGCATAGTAGAGCTTTAACTTACACTTACAGATGTAGCGACAAACTGTATTCAGAGACATTGGTGTTTTTTAAGTGTTCCTGAGCCCATGTGGTGATATCCTTTAGAGCAGGGGTAGGGAACCTATGGCCCGCGAGCCAGATGGGGCTCTTTTCATGACTACATCTGGCTCTCTGATAAATCTGAGCTGACATTGCTTAACATGATAAGTAATAAATGATTCCACTTGTAATCACAGTGTTAAAAATAACGTTCAAAATATAAAACATTCTCATGCATTTTTATTCCATCCATCCGTTTTCTACAGCACCTGTTCAAGATGTTGCGTAATGGTAAGAAGTTATTTATTTATTAATGGTTAGTGTGGGGCTTGCCCCTCTGGGGGTTCTTTACACCACCAAGCACCGAAATGAGAGCCTGTTTCAGGGTTACAATATTGTTTTATTTTTCAATAAGTCTCTATGCGTGGTCGGTGGTAGTGGGTGGCATAGCTCTGTTGGTAGAGTGGCCGTGTTAGCAGCTTGAGGGTTGCAGGTTCGATTCCCGCTTCCGCCATCCTAGTCACTGCTGTTGTGTCCTTGGGCAAGACACTTTACCCACCTGCTTCCAGTGCCACCCACACTGGTTCAAATGTAACTTAGATATTGGGTTTCACTATGTAAAGCGCTTTGGGTCACTCGAGAAAAGCGCTATATAAATATAATTCACTTCACTTCACTTCTCAGTTGCTTTCCAGCAATTGTATTTTTCTCTTCATTCTCTCTCGCGCTCTGGCTACAGCCCCAACCCCGTCTCTCCTCCTGGCTGCTGCTTATAACAGAGCGACAGGTGATTAGATATCAAGGCCCAGGTGGACCATCTACGCACCTGTCGCTGATTTCGAGGCCTGTCTTGGCACACCCAGTTCCCTGCAGGCCCGCAGGCCATACTCCCTCCGCAGTTAGCTTCAGAATAACAATGTTATTACAAAGAATAATAAACCTCTTATACCCTAGAAAAGTTGGTCTTACTTAAAAATGCACGCGTTTAGTTGTTTTCAGTGTTAAAAAAAATATTATATGGCTCTTACGGAAATACATTTTGAAATATTTGGCTTTTTGGCTCTCTCAGCCAAAAAGGTTCCCGACCCACTGCTTTAGAGATGGATGTCAGTTTTTGATAGGTCACGGCCATTCAATGTTTGTTTCCGGCCATGCTGCTTACGTGGAGTGATTTCAATACCCAATCATGGCACCCAACTGTTCCCAATTAGCCTGCAAACCTGTGGGAGGTTACAAATAAGTGTTTGATGAGCATTTCTCAACTTTATCAGTATTTATTGCCACCTTTCCCAACTTCTTTGTCACGTGTTGCTGGCATCAAATTCTAAAGTTAATGATTATTTGCAAAAAAAAAATGTTTATCAGTTAGAACATCAAATATGTTGTCTTTGTAGCATATTCAACTGAATATGGGTTGAAAAGGATTTGCAAATCATTGTATTCCGTTTATATTCACGTCTAACACAATTTCCCAACTCATATGGAAACTGGGTTTGTACATCAAATAATATTATACACAATGAAGTTACATAAAATATTATATACAATGAAATTAAATATTAAATGCAATGAAATAACAGGAAATAATATATACAATGAAGTTGCATAAAATTATATTTACAATGAAATAAAATATTATAGACAATGAAATAACAGGAAATAATATGATATACAATTAAGTTGCATAAAATAGTGTATACAATGAAATAAGATACAATAATGTTATATACAATAAAGTAACATCAAATAATATACACAATGAAATAACATAAAATAATTTTATATACAAATGAAATAAAATAACATATACATCCATCCATCCATTTCCTACCCCTTATTCCTTTTGGGGCCGCAGGGGGCGCTGGTGCCTACCTCAGCTACAATCGGGCGGAAGGTTGAGTACACCTTGGAAAAGTTGCCCTCATCGCAGGGCCAACACAGATAGACAATTAAGTAATATAAAATATTATATACAATGAAATAACATCAAATAATTTTAAATATACAAATGAAACAACAAAATATTATAGACAATGAAATAACATATATTATTAAATACAATTAATTTACATAAAATAAAAGTATATACAATGAAATAACAAAATAATATATAAAAATGAAATAACAAAATATAATATACAATGAAGTTACATAAAATAATATATACAATTAAATAACAAAATATTACATACAATGCAATAACAAAATAATATAGACAATGAAATTACATAAAATAATATTATATACAATGAAGTAACAAAATATTATATACAATGAAATAACAGAATAGTATTATGTACAATGAAATAACTAATATATGAAAATTAAATAACAAAATAATATATACAATGAAATAACAATACTATTATAAATACAATTAAGTTACGTAAAATAATATATACAAAGATGTATTATAAAATCATTCTAAATACAATGGAGTCATGGCAATATCATTTCATATTACATGAGATTATAAATATCGATCCATCCATTTTCTACTGCTTGTCCCTTTTTTGGAGGAGGTTGAAATAAAAGTCCTCATAAGGAAAATGCTCATTTTAGAAGTGTGTGTGTGTGTGTGTGTGTGTGTGTGTGTGTGTGTGTGTGTGTGTGTGTGTGTGTGTGTGTGTGTGTGTGTGTGTGTGTGTGTATATATATATATATATGTGTGTGTGTGTGTGTGTATATGTAAATATATGTATATATATAATGTATGTATATATATGTGTATATATATATATATACATACATGTATGTGTGTATATAAATATGTATGTATATACATACATATGTATGTATGTATATATATATATATATATATATATATATATATATATATATATATATACACATATATATATGTGGGTGTATTTATATGTGGGTCTATATATATCAGAGGTGGGACCAAGTCATTGTTTTGCAAGTCACAAGTAAGTCTCAAGTCTTTGCCCTCAAGTCCCGAGTCAAGACAGGCAAGTCCCGAGTCAAGTCCAAAGTCAAGACTAGAAAGTCTCAAGTCAAGTCCCAAGTCCTGCATTTAGAGTTTCGAGTCCTTTCAAGTCATTTTAATCAGAGACTAATAAATTTACACAGATTGTGTATGTTTTTTAAAATGCTGTATTCATTTATTAAAACCAAGTGCATTTGAAATTGCAGGAAAAATAATAGTGCTGACATTGCACTTAATAGCACTATCAACTAGTCATTTTAAACATTTAACTCATTGCTTTACAGAATAAACACATTTGGAAAAACAAGTTCAACTGTACTTATTTGCACAAAAGTGTTAACATTGTATTTCCATGTCATATTGCATTGTAACTAGTTCCACAGCAGTTTCCATCCTGTTCTTACCTTATCTCATTGATCTCATCTCATACTGTTTGTGTGTTTATGTCTGCGTACACATGAATAACATAACAAATACATGAAAATAAAAATGAACAGAGTTGTACTTTTTAGATGTCAGGGCCCTATTCAATAGCAATATGTACACATATTCTTAATATAGTGTACATTTTAACTGACCTTTATTTGACTATGTTTGTCTTTTTGTAGGTGGCTAAAATACGCGGTGCTGCTGACCGCCGTCTAACGATATGTTACTGTGTGTGATACATTCACTAACGTAACGTTATGTGTCGGTACCCCATGCAACCCTGCTTAAAAAAAAATCACTTGACAAAAAGTATGAATAAGGTAGCAAACTGCAGTGGACGCAACAGATTGCCGTGTTTGCAATGACGTTATAACCATAGACATCTTATAAGTAGACGCCACATTGGCTGCTGTGGCGTGAGCAATTTGGCCGCCATCTTGAAGTGGTGACGAGGATCCGGCGAGCAGCCTAAACTGACAGTTGAGATGTAGAAAACAAAGATGGTGTTTAGCGTTTTCCTGTTAAAATGAGCGGACTGTTGAAAATAGGAATTGGGGGATTACTTTTCACAACTAAGATTAAACATTAACGCACTATTGCCTTCCGCCTGATTGTAGCTGAAATAGGTATCAGTGCCCCCCGCGACCCCAATGGGAATAAGCGGTAGGAAATGGATGGATGGATGGTTGTATTTTGTGAAAAGAATATTACCGCAGAGTTGGGAAGGAGCAAAGATTTCAATATTTGTATGTGAAAATCACAAAGAAATCTTCTGGGGGAGGATGACCCCCCTACAGGTATTTGGTTTACAAACTTTCAGCCCCACCTAAAACAAAATTCACCAGTCGCCAATGATTAAGATGCAATCTGATTTTCGGCAAAATATAGGACAATACTTTCTTAAATGTATGTATGTACCCAGGAATAAGTCTTCAAGTAACAATATTCAAATACTAACATTCTTGGGTAAAACAGAATTTAGTTTTATTCTGAATCCAGTCAAACAGATAGGTGGTTTTAGCTGATATAAAAATTTACAGGTTAAAGTTAAAGTACCAATGATTATCACACAAACACTAGGTATGGTGAAATTTGTCTTCTGCATGTGACCCATCCCCTTGTTCACCCCCTGGGAGGTTAGGGGTGCAGTGGGCGCCCGGGAATCCTTTTGGGTGATTTAACCCCCAATTCCAACCCTTTATGCTGAGTGCCAAGCAGGGAGGTAATGGGTTTCCATTTTTATAGTCTTTGGTATGACTCGGCGTATTAATATGTTTATGTTTAAGTGTTTGGCAGACGCATTTATCCAAAGTGACATACATAAAAAATACATATAAAACACTCACTGAAAACATGATCATTTCAAGGAAGAATGTAATACAGAATATCAATACAAAGTGTCAAGACAGAATAAACTATCTGCTCTTGCAGCAACAGAGATAGTCTATAGGTACCTAAGATACATATATATCTAATGTATTCATACATTGTTTATGTAGAATATATGCATGTATATATAACCTAATCATATGGTTTCTTGAATTAAAAAATAGCTGACCGTTTTTTTTCCCCTTCGCCGGGATTATATTCCCAGTATTGATCTGGGACGTCTGGTCATTTATAGCATATAGAAATATTATATTACTGTTAAGCAAACTATGAATAATAAAACACACCAAAACATGTGTCCTTTTATCATAGTTACACGTATGACAAAAATCTGTGGTTTTTAGTGAGGTAATATGAATGAAATGCGTCGACTGCTCCTGACAAATTAATTGCACTGAGTGGAGCGGATCACCACTCCAAGATGGCGGCCCCGCGTCTCGTCTCCTCAGCGCCAGTAGCAGAAGCGCTCTATGTCGCGTCTACTTATAAGATGTTTATGGTTGTAACGTTAGCATTGAGTTTACAGCCTCACTCATTTAACTACACAGCAAATAAAAGTAACATTACTCAGCCAATAAACTTGAGCTTACAATCAAAACTTACCCTTCTTTGTGCAACTTCAAATGTCGAACGAAATTGGAAGTTGTTGCGTCTACATGTTCGAACTGCATGTTTTGCATACGGCAATTCGTTTTTCGTTTACCAAGTCGTAGTTTTTATACCCGAACGAAACCAACTTTGGCATATTTTTTTCTCAATGGCGCGTTGTTTGAGAATTATTCTTCCTTGGTTTTCCTGTAATTAGATTGGATGAGTGCTGTGGGACCAAAACAACAGTACTAATTTGATTGGCTGTTGTACTGAGAGCATACAAGCTGACAGGAACAACACGCAGACAGACACAAGTACAAAATGAAAGATACGGCGCGCTCCTGAATAACTTTTTAATCTTTGGGTTTCGGGGAAAGTAGCAAGTCATGTCAAGTCAAAAGGCTCAAGTCCAAGTCAAGTCACAAGTCATTGATGTTAAAGTCTAAGTCGAGTTGCAAGTATATTTACATTTTGTCAAGTCGAGTCTAAAGCCATCAAATTCATGACTCGAGTCTGACTCGAGTCCAAGTCATGTGACTCGAGTCCACACCTCTGATATATATATACATATATATATATATATATATATATATATATATATATATATCCATCCATCCATCCATTTTTTTTTACCACTTGTTCCCTATGGGGTGGCGGGGGGCGCTGGTGCCTATCTCAGCTACAATCGGGCAGAAGGCGTCGTACACCCTGGACAAGTCGGCACCCCATCGCAGGGCCAACACAGGCAGACAGACAACATTCACACTCACATTCACACACGAGGGCCAATTTAGTGTTGCCAATCAACCTATCCCAAGGTGCATGTCTTTGTAAGTGGGAGGAAGCCTATGGCGTTACATTAGTGCCAAAAATCCAAGCGCATAAAAACTGTTATCGCGCGCTAATTCTCCACTTCGCGCGCGCGCGACGCTCTTTTGCGCGCGTGTGGTGCCTTAGCGCGCGCGCGTTGCCATTTTGCGCACGCGATTCGCCTTTTTGCGCGCGCGCGGTGCCTATATGTGTGCGCTCCGTCGCGGTCTGGCATCTCTCCTCGCACTCTCATGTTTGTTTTGGCACTTTGGGGGCGGGAATGGTTAGACAGCCCTTTCTTCCCGATTGGCTCTGAGTGCTGTCAGTCAATGGCAACGTGGCGGCCATCTTACCTCAGGCAGCTGGACGCCTAGTACATAGTTGTCAAGGAACATGTACTATTTAAATAACCATAACTTGCTCACTTTTCAACTCATTTCCAAACGGTTTGATTTGTTACAAATGTCAGGTTTTCATGGGGCTATCATGGCCGAACAAGTAAGTCTTACACTATTATCTCTCAGATTTAATTTGCCTAATGTATGGAGCTAGCTTTTTTTTTTTTTTTTTTTTTTAAATACATATTTTTAACTCTGCCATCTTTACTGATCTGGGCTGATATGTAATTTTCCATAGTTTTGATAAATGATAATATGAATACATTTAATAAAGTCACATTCAAATAAGACAACAAGAGAAGTATTCTACACTTCTCTTTTGTAAAGTAAATCTGAACAGCCGATAACATCAACCATATGATTTGCCTGAGAAGATGGACAGGACAAAAATAAAATAAAATAAAAAAAAATAAAATATTTTCCATAGTTTGAGTTGTTTGCAGAAGCGTAAATACTTTTTATAGTAATATTAAAACCATATTACTTAATTGTAGTGATAACCTGTCATTCATTATTCTACTAAAATAGTAATTGCAATCATAACATCAATAATTAGGCCCATATGCTAATCATGTGGTCCTGATATGAAGTACGCATAGATAAGTGGGTTCAGGTAGACTCTGGTTGGTGTAAACTTAAAGTAGATAGAGGAAAGAAAATTAATAATCCCCCATTGTGGCATATATACAAATATTAGATAAATAAAAATATTTTTTAAAACAGACGAGAGGAAAGAAAACATATTTGAAAATATAGTTTCCATCATTGACTGACATGTGTGGACTGGTTGTATGTGTATGAAAAGAGAGATATTGATCTTGACACTTCATTAACTATGTGATGTTCTCTCAACAGATGAGACATTACCTTCTTCAAAGACCTTTAGCATTTGTTTGTGTCAAGATCAATATCTCTCTTTTCATACACATACAACCAGTCCACAGATGTCAGTCAATGATGGAAACTATATTTTCAAATATGTTTTCTTTCCTCACTTGTCTGTTTTAAAAAAATAATTGTATTTATTTAATATTTGTATATGTCAATCAATCAATCAATCAATGTTTACTTATATAGCCCTAAATCACTAGTGTCTCAAAGGGCTGCACAAACCACCACGACATCCTCGGTAGGAAAACTCACACCCAGTGGGACATTGGTGACAATAATGACCCAGTGGGACGTCGGTGACAATGATGACTATGAGAACCTTAGAGAGGAGGAAAGCAATGGATGTCGAGCGGATCTAACATGATACTGTGAAAGTTCAATCCACAATGTATACAACACAGTCGCGAGAGTCCAGTCCAAAGAGGATCCAAGACACAGCAGCGAGAGTCCCGTTCACAGCGGAGCCAGCAGGAAACCATCCCAAGCGTAGGCGGACCAGCAGCGCAGAGATGTCCCCAGCCGATACACAGGCGAGCAGTACATGGCCACCGGATCGGACCGGACCCCCTCCACACGGGAGAGTGGGACATAGAAGAAAAAGAAAAGAAACGGCAGATCAACTGGTCTAAAAAGGGAGTCTATTTAAAGGCTAGAGTATACAAATGAGTTTTAAGGTGAGACTTAAATGCTTCTACTGAGGTGGCATCGCGAACTGTTACCGGGAGGGCATTCCAGAGTACTGGAGCCCGAACGGAAAATGCTCTATAGCCCGCAGACTTTTTTTGGGCTTTGGGAATCACTAATAAGCCGGAGTCCTTTGAACGCAGATTTCTTGCCGGGACATATGGTACAATACAATCGGCAAGATAGGATGGAGCTACACCGTGTAGTATTTTATACGTAAGTAGTAAAACCTTAAAGTCACATCTTAAGTGCACAGGAAGCCAGTGCAGGTGAGCCAGTACAGGCGTAATGTGATCAAACTTTCTTGTTCTTGTCAAAAGTCTAGCAGCCGCATTTTGTACCAACTGTAATCTTTTAATGCTAGACATGGGGAGACCCGAAAATAATACGTTACAGTAGTCGAGGCGAGACGTAACAAACGCATGGATAATGATCTCAGCGTCTCTAGTGGACAGAATGGAGCGAATTTTAGCGATATTACGGAGATGAAAGAAGGCCGTTTTAGTAACACTTTTAATGTGTGCCTCAAAGGAGAGAGTTGGGTCGAAGATAACACCCAGATTCTTTACCGTGTCGCCTTGTTTAATTGTTTGGTTGTCAAATGTTAGAGTTGTATTATTAAATAGAGTTCGGTGTCTAGCAGGACCGATAATCAGCATTTCCGTTTTTTTGGCGTTGAGTTGCAAAAAGTTAGCGGACATCCATTGTTTAATTTCATTAAGACACGCCTCCAGCTGACTACAATCCGGCGTGTTGGTCAGCTTTAGGGGCATGTAGAGTTGGGTGTCATCAGCATAACAGTGAAAGCTAATACCGTATTTGCGTATGATGTCACCTAGCGGCAGCATGTAGATGCTGAAGAGTGCAGGGCCAAGGACCGAACCCTGTGGAACTCCACACGTTACCTTAACGTAGTCCGAGGTCACATTGTTATGGGAGACACACTGCATCCTATCAGTAAGATAAGAGTTAAACCAAGACAGGGCTAAGTCTGACATACCAATTCGTGTTTTGATACGTTCTAATAAAATATTATGATCGACGGTATCGAAAGCAGCGCTAAGATCGAGGAGCAGCAACATAGATGACGCATCAGAATCCATCGTTAGCAATAGATCATTAGTCATTTTTGCGAGGGCTGTCTCCGTGGAGTGATTTGCCCTGAAACCGGATTGAAAGGTTTCACATAGATTGTTAGACGCTAAGTGTTCATTTAACTGCTCCGCAACAATTTTTTCAAGGATTTTTGAAATAAAGGGAAGGTGAGACACCGGTCGGTAATTTACCATGAGGTCAGGATCGAGGTTAGGTCTTTTAAGAAGAGGATGAATAACCGCTTTTTTGAATGCTAGGGGAACAGTGCCCGAGGAGAGTGATAAGTTTATAATATTTAGCACTGATGGACCTAATAATACAAAGAGCTCCTTGATCAGTTTCCCAGGAAGAGGGTCAAGTAAACATGTTGTCTGTTTTATTCCATTTACACGTTGTAACAATTCCTCTAATGTTATTTCCTCAAAACGAGAGAAAGTATTTTGGAGGGCAGTATCCGCCGTATATACAATCGTGTCAGTGTTAATAGAACCCCGTTGTAGCTGGGACGCATTGTCTTTAATCTCCTTTCTAATGACTTCAATTTTCTTACTAAAGAATTGCATAAAGTCATCAGCTGAGTGGGTTGAGCTACTGGAAGGAGTCCCTTGTTGGGTTAGCGATGCTACCGTACTAAACAAAAATTTAGGATCGTTTTTATTACGGTGGATGAGATTTGAGTAATATTTAGCTTTAGCTAAGGTAAGCATGCGTTTATAAGTTATTAAACCATCACTCCATGCTTGATGGTGCACCTCAAGTTTAGTCGTGCGCCATTTGCGTTCCAGCTTTCTACATAATAATTTCTGAGCTCTAGTTTCTTTTGTAAACCACGGGGTGCGCTTTTTTGGAGCCTTTTTTAACTTTAGCGGTGCTATGTTATCAATGGTTTCGCGCAGGGCGTCGTTAAAGTTGTTAGTGAGGTTATCAATAGAGCCCACATACTTTGGGAATGGTGCCATTACCGAGGGCAGTAGGTCAGCAAGAGTTGTCGTTGTGGCTGTATTAATGTTGCGGCTGCTATAGCAGTTATTATTATTATTAGTTTGACGAACATGCGTCTGAACCTCGAATTTTATAAGGTAATGATCAGACAATACTTTAGTATACGGGAGTATCGTAACTTTGGAAACGGTGATGCCCCTGACAAGCACTAGGTCTATCGTATTACCGTTGCGATGCGTGGGTTCATTTATTATTTGTGTGAGACCACAGCTATCAATTACAGTCTGGAGCGCTACGCACGGTGGGTCCGATGGGGTATTCATATGGATATTAAAGTCCCCCATTATGATTATATTATCGGCGTGTGTCACTAGATCAGCAACGAACTCTGAGAATTCATTAATAAAGTCCGAATAGGGCCCTGGGGGGCGGTAGATAACAGCCAGGTGTAGAGGCAGCGGTGTGACAGACCTCATAGTAAGCACCTCAAACGATTTATATTTATTATTTATGTTAGGACTAAGGTTAAAGTTTTCGTTGTATATTAGTGCAACCCCCCCACCCCTTTTGAGCGGACGGGCAATATGCGCATGTGTAAAGTTAGGAGGACATGCCTCATTTAGCGCAAAAAAGTCGTTTGGTTTAAGCCAGGTTTCGCTGAGACCGATGACGTTAAGATTGTTGTCTCTGATAATATCATTAACTAACAACGTTTTAGGAGACAATGATCTTATGTTTAAAAAACCTATATTATAGGTAGTGGGCTGTTTTAGGGAGTTTTTGATCAAATTATCCGTAGTAGCAATATTAATAATGTTGTGTTTATTATGCCCAGTGCATTTAGTATAGTTACGACCATATCTAGGAATTGATACGACAGGAATTTTCCGATTGTTTGATTGTTGCTTTGATAAACTGCACGCATCATGGTTAGCCACCTCAGTAACGGGGATTTTCCGATTGTTTGATTGTTGCTTTGATAAACTGCACACATCATGGTTAGCCACCTCAGTAACGGGGATTTTCCGATTGTTTGTTTGTTGCTTTGATAAACTGCACGCATCATAGTTAGCCACCTCAGTAAAACACATGTCCAACTCTGAAACACTCAAAGCAGAAAAAACTTGTTCTAATTTAACAGACTCCTTACCCAGACCAGTAGTCTCGCATTTTCCATCTAAATCCGTCTTCGGGATGGAGGAAAGTGGTGTTCTGTGGGGATTAGCCTTCTGCTTTGTTTTTAGCCCCGCTCGGCATCCGCGTTTCCGATCACACCGC